>NC_054063.1:5471111-5778055 GCF_017639655.2 Falco naumanni
TGGGTTTGTACATCATAGTAATAGTTAATCTGAAGTACACAGATTTCAGTTATCTTTAGTAACAGCTCATTTGCAACACAATGCCACCTTTGTGGAATTCAAAAGAAAATTCACTCTGCACAGTAGGGAACTGTCACTCACCTGAGCTGCAGTCATCTTTTATTGAGGTTTTTATGGGCAAATCTGGTCATTCAGTAGTTGGCAAGCTACTGAGTGCAGCTGCTCCAGTTTATTTGTTTGCTGGGTCTTTGGGTGCGTCTACCCAGAGCTGTAGGCTTCCAAACCAGCTGACTAATCTAAAAATGCATCAAGATTAGCACCAGAGGGAAAATTGCAGCAGGATGTACTTCTCCTGTGGCTCTGGTTCCCAGTTGCCTACATACTGCAACCATCTGGACTGTATGACAATGCAGATAGATGAGCAATGCTATCAAATGTTCTCTTGAGGGAGGCTCTGATGCTGTGTACCAGCAGATACAGAACCACATTAATGCACCAGTAATAAACTTCAGCCTACAACCAGTGCTTGATTGTGTGCTGTCTTGGCACACAAAGAAACTTTAACACAGAAAACTTAAAGGTTAGATATTAGAAATATTTGTACTGGTGTTACTTTTTCAGAGACAAAAGAAGCACAGAAGACTGAGCTGGGAAATCTGTGGGAGTACCAACAGTTAAGTTGTAGCCTTGTTTCTTAGTCACAAAACTATCTTTCTTCTCCCCATCAACCCTGTTAACTTGATTTGCCTGGATACAACTTAAAATGCATGAGAGGCAGTTGAGGAAATAGTCTCATTACTTCGTGTATATTAAGAAAGTGTTACTGTGTGTGTTTAACCTGTGTTAGGATGGCAAAGTTGCTTTAGGTAACTTTTTAGAAGAAAAGGGGCTGACATTTCTGAAATCTTAAAATGATCTTAAGCCGTTTGTCAGGTAGTTTTTTTACTTCATTTCTGGTTTTCATTGTCCTGGGACTAGATCACATTTGCCAGCTAATTCAAGGAGTTGTAGGATGTTATGAGAAAATAAGAGTTTTCAAGCAACTTCCCTTCCAGTTACTCTGGAGAGTGTGTGAGCAGAGCATCCCAATTGTAAATCACTTAAACAGGCATGCCCATTTGAGTTGCTACTGCATTGTTTTCTGGTGGCTGTAGTAGTCATTACATGTGCCCATGCCTCACCCCTGTTCAACCAAGCCAGCTGTGAAAAGATAACAGTGAGGGTAAATGGGACTTTCTCTCTTTTTCAGCCAGTGCTTAGTCTCCTTTGGGAGTGTGGAAACTCTGACCTGATGCACAAAACAGGAAGAAGTCCAAGTACTTCACTGACAGTGTCATGAACACTTCAAACCGCTTTTAACATAAGATGTTTTGTTTTTCATTCGCTGTAATCTCAGAGGGAGTATGTCTAGTTTCTCAGAGCTGTTTGTTTGGTTAGGACCGCTCAAACCCACTATCTCTCTCTATGGGATAATAACCCAGAGGAAAAGTTTCTCAGAACTGTTAACAATCATTTTTATTCTCTCAGGAATTTCTTGGCCGTGTTAGTCACAGCGTTGTCTTCAGCATACTCTCACAGTTGCTGAACTGGAGCATGAATTACATTAGAGACTTGCAACTTTCACATCTGCTCTGTGAGCCTGTGCGTGCCTGTGTGCAGGCAAAAAATGTGAATCCTTATGGATCAGAACCATGACGTGCATTTCAGGATGGGAAATACTGCTGTTTATTACTCATATGGATATTAGCATAGGGAAGTCTTTGATCTATTTATTACTGACATTCTACTACTTCAATAACTCAATTATGAGTTTTTACTTATCATATGACCATGGCATCTTTTAAAACTTGTGTTTCAAAGAATTTATGTTTTTTTCTTTAAAAAGCTCTATTGATCAAGTAATTTATATACATAAAGGAGGGGTGTATATGTGTATACACACAATAAGATTTTTTTAATAAATTTTGTTTGAGTAGCATACATGTACAAAAAAATCTCAGCACTTCACAAATATGAAATATTATCTCTGAATATAAGTGAGTTGTTATAAACCCTATTGCCTTAGAAGCACAACTGAAAACCATGGTTTCATGTCAAAGGATGTATATCTTGTTGTAAGGAGCTTGGTATGCAATAGCTGATACATGTTCTCTGTATGTTGAATTTGAAGTAGGGGCAGACTCAGGGTAGTTGCTATGGAATTCTCAGCAACCTTTCACCAAACGTGGTATCTGTGCTGACACGATCAAACTGTCATCTCTACACCATCTGAGGACCAGGTCTAGTGTGGAAAAGCCAGTGTCTTACCTGTAAGGAGCTCACCCTTAGCATTATAAATCAGATGAGTCTAAAATCCCTTATTATCAATTTACGATAAGCTAATAAGTTTGATCCTGATAATGAGTGTGTCCTCCAGTGGTTTATCTGCCCATTTTGTCTTTTGCCATTGTTCTTGTTCTCAAAGGTTTTGTGGGTTTTTTTCTGACCTTCAGAAATCTCTGGAGTGGATTCCAAAATTCCCTTGTTGCAGACTTGAAATCTGAGGAAGCTCCAGGTGAGCTGCTCTTCAGTCATGCAAACAATTTCAATGGAGATTGGCTAGGATGCTTTCTTTCCTTCTTCCTAAGGCAGGCAGCAAAATGTTTGCCTCTGCTGGAATACTGGGGGCCTCTGCTGGAATACTTCTTCCTCTGTCACTAGACCTGTATTTGCTGTATTATTGGAAGAAACTGATATTAGTATAGCACTTTGGTGGGGCTCAGGATCTATCTGTAACATGGTAACTTGGGCTATTTTTGATCTTCACTGAAAGCATCTAAGGTGAAAGAGGAGGTGGAAACAGACACAGGAAAAGCAATCAGTAGGTTTCTGTTTTCTACAAACAAACTTTTTGAAATGTGAAGAGTGTTCAGCTTTAAGAGGATCATGGATTTCAGGTAAGAAAAAAAAAGTTCTCTGGACTGCGATGCTTGATGTGTATGATAATTTCCAATGAAGATTTTGAAGTATCGTTGTAACAACCACTGGAAGGAAGTTTTTAAGGAATTAATTTTGAACCAGTGTGTTGCAGACTAGCAGCTCTTGGATACTTAAGTCTGAATGTATGTTGTTGGACTCAGACTGTCAACATGGAAAAAAGAGTGGAGTCTGATGTACTGCAGATAGCTGCTTCATCCAGTATCACAAAACCTGCTGCGTGATTAGCAGTGGATATCCCTTACACATCTGAAAGGTAATTGTGCTTGATAGATGCTTCCCACTTATAAGGTAACCATAGACTAGAACAAGCAAGGCTCTGATCCAACGAAGCACTTAAGTACATCCTTAAATTTGAGCCTATGAGCCAGTCCAATTGTCATAGGTTGAGTTCAATAATACTACTCATGCTTAAGTACTTTGCTGGTCTGAGGCCTGAAGTCAAACTCTAAAGGTAAAGGATGCCTTAGCCCTGGAGATGTTGTTATGGAAAGCTGTTATTGTTAATGCTGAAGTTCTAGTATTCCTATTGAATTTCAGTTCCTTTTCATTTTCTGAAATAACCTTTAAAGGTTAATTTTTCCTGCCAGCCCCCACTGCCTATTTTCTTGGCTTGTCCTCCTCTTATCATTTCTCACCATTTCTCTTCCAGACATGAGCAGAACTCATTAGTCTTCAATAGCTATAACAGAATTTGTTTATATGGTGTTTAAAAGAAAGTCTGGGAGAGACCAAGAGCCTCCCCACAGAAACTGAGTAAGCTAGAAACCAGACAGCTCTTTTGAGGACAAGGACTTTTATAGGGAAGTGAGAGAAAAAGTTGCTAGTGGTTATTCTTCATGCAAAGATACCCCCCAAAAAAAAGGTTTCAAATCACTTTTCTCTGAGCTTTTGTTCTCTTCCCTCTGCCTTTCCCCTATGCATTTATTGGATGCTTTAGCAAGAGGGGGACTGAGACCCCGTGTTCATGCTGGCAACAGCTTGAGGCTTTTGAGCATTAATGTCATTTAACAGAGAGAGGGTAACACTAGATAGAAAACATTTGATTAGAAACGCTGGGCACAAAATTAAGCTTTGATTAGAATCTTGTGATAAGTATTTCCTTGACAAGATGAAATAGTTTTCCAGTAGATAATAATTTTTCAAGAAACCTTTCCCAGCATAAAACCTGACATTTTGAGACACCCGAGAATACTTTTGACCAGCAGCAATTCCAACAGCAAGGAAGCACAGAGGGAAAGAAGGAGAAAGAGATGCATGTTTCCATTTTGATTATTCACAAAGAATTGTGATGAAGCAGATCTTTCAGTGTGAGGTATCAACCTGGTAGGACAGAAGAAATTCATACTGTTCCTTAGTGAAAATCAGGCAGCTCCACCTTGGTGCAAAGGAGTGACATGCATAGCAGGAGTCAAAAACTGAAGAGTTCTTCAAGCTGGGTAAGAATTCAGCTTCAGAGCAGTCATTTGTAACAGACATCAAGCCATTCACACAGAGACTGTAGCTGTTTAAGAGAATAGAAGGAACACAGATGATTGATGTTTGTCCATTGTGCTCGTGACACCAGGTTGTTTTTAATTCACAAAGGGGAAGGCAGCTTCCCCATCACATATCTCATACATCTGCGTATGGGCAAGTTTTCTATTTTCAAATAAACCAGCATTGTTAAGTCAGTACATGTGGCATGCTGTGGTCTAAAAATCATGCACATTATCAAGACACAAATTCCAGATTGCGTGAAGGACAACAGAAACAAATCTATTCTCCAACTAACTTAAATTTCTCATCAATGATTTCAGTGTTAACAGGTGGGTACAACACACTTCATAACGTTGCTTTTCTTCTTGGAGTAGAAAATTTGATTGCAACAAATCTGTGTTAGAACTCATAGGACAGATTGAAATGGAGAGGGTGGGCATATTTTGTGGTCAGGTTTTTCACAGGGAAGTTATTTGAGTGTATTAAGTAGTCTGGCTTACTTGTAATGATTTGTCCTAGATGGTAGTTCTGCAGGAAAGCTCTGTGTATGTGCATGTATGTTTTTTAAACTTTGTCAGTATTCATATTTCTATACCTCTAGCCAAACAGATGCAGAGACTTTTTTTTTCTGTTGTGTTACTGAAGCACTTAATGAATTACATACCTTCTGAATGATAAGATTACCTGGTTGCCTTTTCTAATGGTATATTTAAACCTGCATGTACATGAACAGATATGTTTAAAATACCATAGTAAATAGATGGAGAGAAGTGTCTAGACTTAAAAATGACACCAAGGGACAAAATGCTTACCCTTCTTTACACTGGGACAATGCAAGTGACTTTTATGCAAGGCATGTCACCATTTTCCTAGAAAGCATATTACACCTGAGGATTAAATCTCAACTATTCTTTATTATTGATCTAGTTTATTAGTCATGGAGCAATGACCAGTATAGTCAGCCAATATAGTTCCCAATAGTGGAAGAGAACAGAGTTTTTATATAGTTCTAACATGATCCATTCCTTATCTTACAGTATCCTGAGCTTTCATGGCCCAAAACACAAGTAAATGGAGAAGTGGCCAGTGCTCTTTTATGATGTGGTGAAAAGAATAGGCTGTTCAGGATTTGTTAAAGAAGTCCTGGCCACTTTCAGGATTGGGAATATGTCGAAAGCAATCTTTCTTTTTCTGCCCAGTTACTTCGAGCATGTGCTGAGGATGTGTCCCTGGCACATGTGAGAAAATCATCACTTGTCAGTGCTCTCCAGCTGGATGTGGTGGTTGTCTCCACTTCATTGCTGTTACACTGTAGATGAAAAACAGACAGCAGATGATGGTACATGAAAAACTTCCATGACTGAGCCTTGGCACTGGATAGCCCCCTTCACATTTGGACTGCTAAAATGCAGACATAGAGAAAGTTTCCACCAGCTTATATTGCCATCTTGCCACAGATGACAAATATAGCTTGGGGAAAGCATTCTGAGACAGGCTACCTACATCCATGAGAAAAAGAGAGAATCGGGAATAATTCCATGTAGGAGGGAGGATTAGAGTCTGGGAATTGTACCCTGCATACCTGTAGTATTAAGTGTTCCTACTGAGGAGCTACGGACGTAGGTTTGAAAAGTACCTGGGACTGGATTAGGACATCAGTCTCCTACTAAAGGAGACTCCACAAACAATTTCCTACAAACTAATTCCTGTATGTCTCTTTACTATGTTTTACAAACTGGTCTCATAGGCTGGGCCTGATTCCCGGTGTCTTGCATGTGCTGCGTGACGGTGTTGAGGATGTTCTGCTCCATAACTCTCCCCAGCACCAAGGTCACACTGACAGGGCTATAGTTCCCCAGATCCTCCTTCCTGCCCTTCTTGTAGATGGGCATCATGTTTGCCAACCTCCAGTCTTCTGGGACCTCCCCAGTTAGCCAGGACAGCTGATAGATGTAGTATTTTACTTTAAATTCTGTTGGAAATAAATGTCTTCATTACTTTCAATGCATTTTTTTTACCACACAGAGTTTAGAGGGATGCTGTAGCTATACAAAGCCCGTGTTTCTATCATGCACTCTTCGAAAAAAAACAGCTTGTAAATGCACTGTATAACACATTAAGACTAACCCGAATATTTACTACTCTCACCCACCCCTTATTTCAGCCACTTAAGGAATTCCTAGTTGTAAGAGTGGAGTAAGAGTTCAAGGTATCAGGCAGGATCATTTCCTGAGGTTAGTCCTCTATGTTATTAGAGCATGAATGACCTGTGGCATTAGTTTGAACAGCTGAGATTTCTTTGGCCTTCCTGACTGCCAAGGACAAACAATCTGTTGATGAGGGACTGGTAGCCTGGCCTGTCTCAGTGAAACCCGTTTTCTGTGTACAAACATGACCACCACAGTGTTCTGTGCTGGGCAGTTGCTTTTGCTCCTATTTAGATTTCTCCCTTTTTCCTTTGTCCAAAAATACTAATTTAATGCGACCCAGACTTGTAAATAGTTTTAGCCCCCTTGATTCTGCATCATTTTGCCCAGCTTGAGGGTTTTTTTTATAATGCACACTAATTTGAGGGTTTGGTATTTAGTTAGTCTTATTTATTCTTGTTATAAATTTGTGGGCAGGGTCTGTGGACACTTAAAAAAAAATAAATTCTTGCTGTAGAAGGCAAAGAATAGTGCCATGTTTCATTACTGAGGAGAGTTGTGAAACTATCTTTTCCTCCCCTTTACAAAGCTACTTGATTCCTCCTGAATACTGACAGTATGAAAAATCCCCATCCAGGGTAAAGGACCTTTGGCTGGTTTGAAGGCTAAGGCTGTGGACCATCGGCCATAAGTGAGGACATTCAGGATTTACTGCTGCCAGGTAATAGTGGCACAGTCTACAGTTACTTCCATGCAAAGCTCCTACCTGTACAAATTGCTGTACATGAACAACACTGTTTGTCTGTAAGCAATAATGAGCCTCAGGTTAAAATCGTCTTGGAAAAAATGCAAACCAATAGGAAAAAAAAATCCCACTGTCTAGGAGTTCAATTTCTAATTAGAAAATCAGTAAATTAATTTTCTTTACATTTGGTATGGGTATTGATTGTTTTAATTCCCTTGAGCCGCTGAAAACCCCAGATGTAGTCGGTATGTGGGCTGAACTCAAGAGGAAAGCCTCCTGAAATGGGCCTTTGACAATTAGTTAGTTATATGATAAATCACAACAGGGAATAAACAGTCTTGGCTATTCAGGATGGAGCTTTATGTACATACTCAGGATTTGTGGGGGTTTTTTTAACAAATTCACAATGTGATCATTTTTGTCATTCTTTTAAGAGTTAGAATAAATGCCATATTGCAATCTATTAAACAAGAAAATTTTGTAGTGCAAAACCTTGTTGAACTGTAACACCCTTTTTGTTAATTTTTTGTATAATTTTTTCAAATAGTGGTACAGGAAAAATACATTCCAAACCTAAGTCTGAATTGATAGCTTTGATTTTCTCCTTAATTGTGCTGATTTTACCCACTGGATGAATCGAGGCACAGCCTGCAACAATTCCCAGGTGGTGAAGAAACAAATCAACTAACTACAACTCTCTAGTGTACCTGAACAGAAAACTATTTTCTATTCTGAAAAGAAAAGATAGTAGCTCCATTTTGTTTCTAATAATCTTTAACAGGCAATTAAAATCTTAGTTTTCAGTCTCATTTCTGGTTTTTTGGAAGAATTCCTGGAAAGGCCAGTGACTGTTAGCCCTGTTATCTTATGTATGTATTTGTTAGTGTGTGTGATTGTTGTAGTATAAACAGGCAAAATAATCTTTTATATACAAAAGTCTATATACAAGGCAAACATCGTAAAGGCATTTACTTAACTGAATCAGTAACTAAAATAACATTTGCTGAAGAATACCACACTGAAGCCAGCACACGAGTTGTTTATTGGCATGAGTTAGTCCACCGCACTCAACTTACTCTCCTGAGGAAAACACAACACTTATAGTACAAGTACTACAAAGGCAGTGCTCAAAATATTAACCATTTAAATGCTGGGAAATAAACTAAGGTACAATGTGATCAGTGAGATAATGTGGAGATTGTAAGAGTGCCTCTATGTACAAGGATAGTCAGGAGTGAATAGAAAGTTGGTTTAGGCCTGATTTTCCAAAATTATTGCCTCAGCATTTCTCAGCTCAACTTAAGATGTCTTCAGGTGTTGAGCACCAACCAAGCTAACTGAAGCTGGGGTAAAAAACTCCCTTCCAAAATACATGCAGGGTGAATCAGAGCTGTAGGTGAAGTAAATAAGTGGGCAGGTTAAGAGGAAAAGCAAACCTTTTACTGAAGAGCTGGCTCTTCTTTGGGAATGAGAAGTGGGTGGCCGGAGGAGAGAGAACTGATGAGTGAAACAGTAACCCCTCTGCCTAGTTGTGAGCGAGATGGGGGTATTGTCACTTGAGGAAAGCACCATACTTCAAGAACATTGTCCTCATTGTGAAAAATCCTGGTGATGCAGGAGGGCAGTGGAGTACCAGGTGTATCCTTAGGTCTGTCTAGTAAGGGCAACAGCCTGCAGCCCTGCAGTCAATTCACCATGCATTTTGCCAGGTATCACCAATGCACGATTGTTTGTTTAGCGCTTCAAAGGAAGGTGAGTAAAGAGACGAGCAAGCTTTTTTCCCCCAGGTTTCAAGCGCCGTGTGGTACTGCCAAGTCAGCATTGCTCCAGCTGTATTTGAACTAGGAAGCTAAAGTTCGATGGAGGGAGCTAGTTCAAAGCAAGTGTAACTGCCTGAATGTTATGCTTCATGTTGGAAAATGTCCTTCATAAACCAATAGAATGATAGAGCTTATGTATGTAGCTGAAGCCACAAGATGCCTGAAGAGTAGTGTTCAAGGACTACAATAACATAGTGTGGCTTCCCCAGTCATAGGTAGAGGAGAATGGTGTTCCGTGAAGATAGAGTGAAGAAAAAGTGCTGTTAACCATTCCTTCTGTGTAAAATATGGGAAACAAACAGAACGCTTGAATCGCTAATATGTATGTCACTATTTTTTGGTGATGTAACAGTGGATGCAGAAGAGTGCCACAGAGTTCCATTGAAACTAATAACAGGAACACATTTAAAAATAAGCTGTTCTAATCTAAAACACTTCTCTGAGTATTTGCCTAAAGATGATTTTCCAACTAAGAGCTTGTATTTTGTTTCTGCTCTAAGATAGATCTGCTTACTCATAAGTTCTTTCTTCATTTTTAATGAGGGACAGCAATTAAAAATTAATAAGGTTTATTTAGCCCAAACCAGCCATTTCTGTGAACCTTTGCACTATTATGCTTATTGCGCTATTTTTAATAGTAGCACCTTAGACAATTTTTACAAAGAAATTTCATTTGCTTTGTCAAATGATATCTTCTGTGAAATGACAGAATGGAGTTCTTTGTTTCACAAGAGTAAAACAACAGTTTCCTCTGGAGGTGATTTTCTTGAATTTTTTTCCTCTCAACCTTTCCCAGTATGCTTTTGAAAGAGATTGATAGTTTACTCCCATTCATGTAAATTGCTTTTTCGCTCTACCTGCAAGAATAGAATTCAAAGGGAAGCAAAAAGTCATATATCAGTACATCTTGTTTAGCAGATTTTAAATCACAATAAGAATTTGCTTTATTAGGGTTTTTTCTGATTAAGATACTTGGTCCCATTAATGGGTTTAAAATACATAAGAAAGTGAAATTTTCCTGTTTGATGCCTAAACTCATATGTTTAACTAATTTTGAATGTGGTCTGTGGCTGTTCAGACTTTCAAAATTTTATTTTTCTTTTGTATCTGTGTTTCTAGATGCACACACAAGCAAAAACCTGCAGAGTGATTCACAGTAGCAAAGCCTGTTTTTTAGGGATAGACCACTTCCTCTACATACTACTGTTGAGAGAGAGGTCAGTGCAAAGCAGCAGAGTAAGAGTAGGAAGAAACAAATGACAAAGGTAGAAAAGAAAAATGAAAACTTCCACATAAATTAATATTTTTATCTGTTAAAAACAACTATCAGATTTAAAACTCTGAAGTGTCAATACTTTACTACAAATACCAAAACCTACCTGTATCCTGTAGGCACACTGAAATTCCAAGGCAAGCATAAAAAGTGAATTTACCTTGGAGTAAAAATATTGCCATTGTCTACCTGGAACTCGATGTCAAATAATCAAGGTGCTTCTGAAATATTTCCAGTCACCTATTGAATGTGTTGGTGGCTGCCAGGTTCTAACTTGACTTGTCAGCTCTAGTAGATATGCCGAAAGGATGAAGCAGAAAACTGACTTCTTGTGATATGGAAATAGAAAAGAGTGAGGGGAAACAGGATCTAGTGGGACTTCTGTAAGAAAATAGGTTGCATTTGCAAGATGCAGATAAACATAGTTTGTTGATTTCATGTTGTTCTTTGCCTTTTCCTTACTTTGAGAAGTATGGAAATTCTGTTCTCACAAAGCTTCACAAAAAGGCAGCTTTGAGAAAAACCCTATTCCTTTGTGAGCTGCTCCAAAACCCACTGGATGCAGGACTAGCAAAGAGTCTGGGCAAGTGGGTTTGATCTTTTGACACCATAGGCAATCATGTCTAACCTTTTCAGAAAAGGATCAAACTCTGTTTTAGGATTGTTTTGTGAAGTTACAGAAAAGCTCTTTCATCATTTGTGAGTGAAAAAGAAATTGTCATTTGATGCTTTACTGAGCAAAACCAGTATTTGTCCAAATTCAACACTCTTGGTTTCATTGTTGCAGCAGGGACAAAATCCTAGCATTCTTACTGGAAGTGTTTGTTCTTTATAGAATTTGTGTGTATGCATGTGCCTGTTTATTGCTAAGATGCTCAACTTAAAAATTTTAGTTTACCAAATGTTTTGATTTCTGTCAGTGTGGGTTTTTTCAGTACCTCATTAAGTAGTTAATTGTAATCCAAGACTCTTCCCCATTTAACTCACCACATTTCTGTTCAGGTTGCCAACATGTTTCTTTCTTTAGCTTTGTGATGGGTGCACAGCTGTTGTATGACCAGGATCGAGACCGTGAATTTCAAACCACCACATTAACTGTGTAATCTTGGCTGCATTTGGAAACCATTGAAAATATAAATTTCAAATTCCCAGCTATGAACACTCCTGATTTTGAGAAATATGGGGTTTTTTTAAGATATTGTGATTGATACTTTGTAGTAAGGGAAGATGGTCTCAAGGTTCAGAGACCACGCAGAGGCTGTGGATGTATGCTCTGTTCCCAGATTCCTTTGGAGACTTTGGCAAACTTCAGTTTCTGCTTTAGTTCTCTGGTCACAGTGACCGTGATGATGATTGCTCTCCCAGATCTCACCCCATGATTTCAGTCTCTAGAGTGCAAACTCCTAAGACTTCTTCGCTGCTGTTTCTTCATCTGTAACACAGAGCCCTTGTGTTACTCGCGGCCTCAGGAAATACTAAAATATAAATTATTTTAAAATTATCTGCATGTAAACTGCACATACTGTTTATTAAATAACTAATAGGATAACAGAGATGAGCTTAACCAGAAGCTCAGATGAATGCTGGGTTCTGTCCAAAACCTAAAATAATTATAGTCTTTCCACTGGGGGTGTAACTAACATTTGAAAATACATATACACAGGATTTGGCTTCGGGTTTGTCGTTTAATTTTTATTCTTGACCACACTGCAGTAGCCCCAAAAGACCCTATATAAGAAATAATATGTAACATGAATTACTACTTCTTGCCTCCTGACAGCAAGATCAATAAAAGCAGCATGACAAAAGTAATTTTCGGATCTTAGTGGAGCTGTGTGTCCTAGAAAAAAAATGTTCACTGTTATGTTGAGCATCCACAGCTTGTTTCTTAAAGGAAAAAAAGGAAATTTTTCATTTATGGGGTTAATTCCCTTAGAGGCATTTGGCCAACTTGGAGCTTTTGGATTTTGAAGAGTTAAGCCTGGATACACGGGCATTACTTGATTGCATTTCTGTTTGTAGGATGTGGCAAGTTGTATTAAATACTCAGCTAAGCCATGGATAAATGTGACTGGGAATAAAAGGAGCTTCAAGGTGAAGATTTGGGTTACAAATCTTTATGTTGAGTATTACATCACTATGTACCAGAGATATTTGAATATCAGGCTTTGACTCAACCTGTGCTTGGAAGTGTATGCCGGGTGCAGACTTGTGATGCACATCACGTTTTATTTCTGCAGTATTATCCCCCAGCATGGAGGTATTTGATTAGAGTTTTTGTTTGGCTTTGGCTCAGCTGAGCCTAACTTCTACTTGGGACAAAAGGATTTGAAAAATTTGATATCTAGATTATTTTGGTATACAATTGCTTAGGGAGTGATGCAGAACCCAGGCGAATTAATGGTTTGATTCCCCCTGACTGCAGCAGTCAAGGGGTGTGTGGGGTGCGTGTGTGGTGGGCTTGAACTTATTTTAGAGGTAAAAAAAGGTAAAGCGTGTACATAATAGCTTCTTAGGATATGTTGAAATCTCCTTTGAGGATAGAGTGCAGCTATTTACATGATTTAGTCTAACAATATCGTCACATAGCTTGGTGCTGGTGTCTGCACTGACAAGGTGAAAAAGTACACTTGTAATGAATAGCTCCTCTCATCACTGATTCAGTGTTGGCCTTTTTTTTTGTTGTTCGATGTTCTGTCTTATTAACGACGCATAGAACATTTAATTAGGGCGCCGCTGGCAGAGCGTTTCTGCGGCAGCTCCGGGGTGCCGGTGCCGCGCAGCCCTGTGAGGCGAGGCGCGCGCTTCCCGCCTTCCCGCCCCGCGGCCCCCCCGCCCCGCGGCCTTACCTCAGGCGGCCGGCCCGGGGCCCGGGGCGGGCGAGGCGGGGGCCGGGCCGGGGCCGTCGCTCGGCGGCAGGTGTGGGCAGAGCCGCAGCCGCGCAGCCCGCGCCGGCCCCGCCTGGATGTGCGCGGTGGCGGAGGCGGCGCCCGGCTGCGCGCAGGGTCCCGCCATGGCCCTGGCTTTCTGCGGCGACGAGGGTAACTCGACCGCCTACAACGTGGACCACGGCGTGCTCAACAACGGCTGCTTCGTGGACGCGCTCAACGTGGTGCCGCACGTCTTCCTGCTTTTCATCACCTTCCCCATCCTCTTCATCGGTGAGTGCCGGCGGGTCCGCCTCGCCCTGCCCTGCCCTGCTCTGCCCGCGGCACCTGCCGCCTTGTTTCCTGCGCCCGCGGGTTTCCCTCAGCGGCGCTGCGGGTGCGGTGCCCCCGCCGCTGGCCCGGCCTGGCCTGGCCGTGCCGCCTCTGCCGCGCTGCGGGGCCGTTCGGGCGCCGGTGCTGAGGCTGCTCGGTGCCTGCCGGTGCCCGCCGGTGCCCGGTGCCCGCCGCCGGGGCCGCCCGAGGCGGGGCGGCCGGCGGGCGGGCCCCCGGGTGCGGGGCGGGCTGGGGGAGGCTGCGGGGTTTGCCAGCAGATTGTGACTGGCAGCGCGGGAAGCAGAAATAAACGTGCTGTTAAACACCAGAAAAGCTGGTCAGTCAGCCTTAGGTTATCCGTTCGCGTTCCCTGCGGTTGCAGAGGGGTCCCCGCAGCCGGGCAGCGCTCCTCGTTACCGGCGGCGGCCGGGGGGTGCCCGGCTGTAACGCGCCCTGTCTGCAGCGGGTGCTTCGTACTGACATAAAACTGGGGTTACCGGCAGGTGGCCCGGTGGCTTAACACATGTGGCTGTCACTGCTCCGAGTGGGGCTCTCCTCAGCCTGCTCTGCCCTCCCGACAGCACTGGGACCGGCTGCCTGAGGTAACGCTCATTCTCTGGAGCATAAAAGGGCCGGTGCAGAAATAACAGCACAACTGTTAAAACGGGGTCAGCTGGAGAACTGCGTAGTAATTGGTAATTGCTGTTCATCTGGCTTTTCTTAGTATCGCTATTTTTTATCTAGATCGAGAGAACAAGTTACTTCAAAAAAAAAGTTAAGGTGTAAATGCTTTAATTAAATGTATTGAAGCAAAGATAAAATAGCATACATATTATAGTGTTTGTGGGTATGTGTCAATATGTTCAATTGTTGTTTGTTTGTCTGTTAACATATTTGAAAAACATTTAATGCCTGTAATTCATAGTTACTAAAAGTATAGGAATTTAAGGCTGTGTCCTGTTTGCGTTGTTGATTTTATTCCATATGAAGTAACTAGCACATCGTTCTGAAAATACTCAATTACAAGCATATTTAACAACACAGTTGTGTTAACTTCAGTAAAGTGGTTTCTTGTATGCATGCTTTTCCATATGCAGGAGCTTTGTATGTCACTCTTGCTGTTTAAGAAAGCTCTTCGTAATTTTCTTTTCCTGTTTAGGATGGGGGAGTCAGAGTTCCAAAGTACATATACATCATAGCACATGGCTTCATTTTCCTGGCCACAATTTACGCTGGATACTGACATTTATCCTCTTGTTTGTTCTGGTGTGTGAAATTGCAGAGGGCATAGTGTCTGATGGGTAAGTGTGTGTCCACCTTCTCCTGATAGCACTGAGCATTTTAAAGGTCTCAGGGTAGGTATTTCTTCCCTGTATAAATTCTCATGGGGACCATATTCCTTGTGGTTACGAACATGCAATCTGTATTCTTGGTGATTAACCTACCGACCTTGTATCAGAAATTCCATAGACCTTGCCAAGTTATGTACACACGCACAAATGACCTTAATCTTTTTTAGTTCAGCTTAATGACAGTATCTTTCCAAAGAGTAATCATAGATAAATCCTAACAATTCAAGCAGATGGTGACATTTCTGTGATATGTTTTATGTCCAACAACCCAGTCCCACAGTCCTTACTCAGGCAGAACTCCCATGTGCACAGTAGGTCACACTGTTCCCCCACAGAGTTCTGTTCATCTTATTAAAAGGAGTGGATCTACTGGGCCTTATCTTATACCCCGTACAGTTTCTTTTGGTGTTTGTGCAGTACTTAGGATTGTTACCTTGAGCAGAGCAGCTCACAATGTATAAGCCATGATCTATCATCTGTTAGTCAATTTAGGATGTCTTTAAACAGTGATCTGTGGGGAAAAAATGATTCTAAGTGAAACAAGTGATACCAGAGAGCAATTTATTATGAAAAAAATAAATGTTGTCTAACAATGATTATGATCCTCTTTCTCTAAAGACAGGTCTGGTTTTTGTAACTTATGAATTTGCAACCCAAAGGTTATAAAGTTGAAGCTTATCGTTAAATAGAACAAAACCTCTCAGTTTAGCCATCTATATAACAACTCTCCACCAACCAGCATGACAGGCATTGCAGTATTCTGCTGTAGAAGCTGATATCATAATTATTATTATAACTTCCTTTAAACATATATAAATAGGATGTTTCTCAGTGCCAGTTTTTTTAAAAAGGGATTTTTCTCATGCTTATTCAGAGTTATCAGGGTGTGGGATGCTCAGAGCGAAATCTCCTGCTATGAGTTTTCTTTTTTACTTTGCTCTTTAGCAGTTCCTCTTATTCTGTTTATTTGCTATTTAACTTGACTCAGAATGCTGTTGTTAAGTAATAAGTGTCACCTGATGAGAATCAAAGCTTCTAGCAATATTGGGGGAGTGCCAGCCCACAGTCGTGCCTCCTGAGCACTCCAGAGACTAGTGAGTGCTCCAGTGAATAATAGCAGATTTTGAGACTCATCAGCTTTCTAAGACCAAAATGGATCATGCTGGTAAGTCCTTTTAACAGCAGTTGAGTGAAAAAGTGCCAGCGATAGAGGCAGCCTGTTGGAGATAAGTTACATTCCATCAACTTCTGTCTGTGAAATAAATTTTAGAAAACCCTCATACTCTTGCAGTGTTCACCTACTGAAGCTTAGGCTATCTGAAGAAATCTCTTCCTATTGGTTGTTTTTTCTTGCTGAGGTTTCAGCCCTGGTGTACAAAAAACCCTGGCATTATAAGAATTCAGGGGCTGGAGAAACTTTTCTCATTTTGCTGTATACACATACAACTCATTGTCAACAAGAGGGAGTTAAGACTTCATGACGCAGGTTGTCAGCATAGTTGCAGTCAGCTCTGCAGAGTTCATCACAATGTCTGTGTGAGGGAGGGCTTTCCTTTCCTAGTGCAGGTGCAGGAAGTGGTCCTCCTGAGTTCCTACGGACCTGTTAGATATTTGGGATATTCTGCTTTCAGACATGTCCCATCCTGTAATGATCTCCAGCACCCTGACAGCACAGCCCCTTTTGTCTCTTTAGACAACACAAAGGTAGCTTTTGCTGCAGCAAGAACAAATCCAGAGATGCTAATTTATTTTCTGTGAGGTTCAGAGGACAAGGTGTGAGTGTCCCTGAGTGTTTGCATCCTGAAGACTTCCTCTTGGTGCCTCTTCTCCTGGAGTTGTTTGGAGACAGAGGGAATTGTACCTTTTGACAGCACAGGGATGCTCCATTACTTTTGTGAAAGAAATAAAAGGGGAGGAGAAGAAGGTGGCTAATAAGAGGAATGACGGGGCGGGGGGGGGGGGGGGAGGGGGAACACAATTCTACCTACCTCTGCACAAACCAACAACATAGCTCAAAATTTTCCATATACCCAAAGGCTGTAGTTGGCAGGACCCCCTCCACTGGTACTTGAAGCAAAGTGTCAGGAGAGTTTTGCTTTATATAACAAAATTTAAGGCTATATGATTCTGTTGTAGGTTTTGTTTGTTGGCTTGCAGTCACTGAAAACAGAACTCAATTCCTGTGCTGTGGTGCTGTTCCTTCTCCCAAACTGGAAAATCAAAATGAAGCGTTTCTATAGAAAATCTTAAACTGTGCTGTCATTTGGTCTTATTTACATATTTTGATGGACAGCTCCCGAACTAGTTTAGCTTAAATTAACTTTTCTCATTTTGGAGCTGAACTGCTTATCCTGATTTAAAGAATGTTCCAATTGATTTCAGTATGAAATAGGAGCACACACATTTCATTTTCAGCATGGGAGAAATTTGGAATCCAACTGTGATTTAGGAGTATAAATTCAATTGAAAATCGGTGAGCTTTACACCCGTAAGTCATTCTAGAAAATCCTACTTCAGGACTGAGTACAGGATACAATTCATAAATTTAAAGAAAAACATTTAAATAGCTAAAAGGGTTTGATTTTAATAGATGTTAACTTTTTTCTTTTTAAGGGTTTCAGAATCACGACATTTACACCTGTACATGCCAGCTGGGATGGCGTTCTTGGCGGCCATCACATCAGTTGTCTATTACCATAATATCGAAACATCCAATTTCCCGAAGCTGTTAATTGGTATGTCTCAACTTACAAGGCTTGGAAGTGTGACAGTGATGCTGTGTGTCTGATCATTCTGTGACAGGTTGTTCCAGTCTCAGTGCTAGCTTGTATGGATAAAGCTTTATCTATATTCTGGTCTGCTGGTTGCCATTACCAGACTAATTTCTGAGTTTTCCTGGAACAGTTAATTTTAACTTCTAATAGTCCTCTGTGTGGTGTTCTTGGGGATCCAATGGGCCAAAGGCTTCTCTAGGAAAAATAGATTTGCGGGAGAGATAGCTATCCAGTTCTTAACCCTAAAAGCTATCCAAATCCCCCTGCTTGTCAACAATGTTACATTTAAGCGTGATGAAAAATTGAAGCCATCTCCGTGTGTGTGGTCTATTAAAATATGCACAGAGTCAAGGGAAATGAAGGACATGACTGACTTTCCATATGACCCTGGATATGTTACTTTGCCTGCTTGTTCTGGCTTCCTATTCCTAAAACTCCCTTTGTAAGTGGCTTTAAGCCTTTTGAATGGAAACTGCTATGTATAAGAACTACCTAGAATACTATATATTTTCTGCCAGATTCTAAGTAAACTGTAGCTAACTATAGAAAATCCATTACTGCTGACAGTCATGAAGTTGGTGATGTATTCTCTACTGTTTAAGTAGATTGCAGACTGTGGATGTATACATGTTTATTCATCCTGTGTCAGCTGTTATTTCTTTGGTGGTCCTGGCTCATCAAATTTTGTTTGAGCTGGTCTTCTGTATTAGTGGATCCTGCTAAGGTTTGTCTTGTGTCATTGTAGCTCTGTGTATCAAAGCTCTGTTCTAGTTTTTGTCAGGTGATAAAAAGTCAGTAACAGCTGTATTTGAGAAAGCTTTTAAATACTGAAGATTATTTTGAACTGTAAGTAAGCATCTTCTGCAGAAGGAGCTTGTAAGTCCTGTTAAAAAAAAAAGAAAAAAGTCATTCCTCTTCAAAAATTTCAGAATTTGATCCAGGCTTCACAGGCTTTAGGTCTTCTTGTTTGAAATTGCTTTTCTTCTTGTTCCCCTCTTTTAAGGAGGATTTTTTTTGTCTTTTATAACCAGGTGGGGTCATTTGGTTTTTGTTTTTATAAGTCAACACAGTCTATTTAACACCTTCTTACAGGACTAGATGTTATGTCTCAGGAAAGCATTGGTAGCCTGTTACAATTACCTGTGGAAAGCAAGCACTGATTTTCTTGGAGGGTTTTTTTTTTGTTGTTATTGCAGATGTATAATGCAGTGTTTAATAATTTAGTGTTGCTACTGCGTTCCCATTGTTAAGTCATTGAGAAGGGCAGCACCGACTTAGAGCTGGTAGTTGATTATCCTTTTTTGTGTAATTCCTTCTCTGTAGATTTCTCTTTTATGATAATTTTGTTCAGTACTTAGAGCACTGATGCTGGGTAAGCTCTGAACAGTACTTGAATAGTAAACAGTTATACTAGTGAATACTAACAAGTGTTATCGATAATGAAGTTCATAATTACGAATTCTCATTTTGTAAGAATTTCTAAGGAATAGACTCCTTTAGAAAATCTAATCTTAATAGCTAACTCTTCTGCAAAAAGGAATATCAGACTGCCACAGTCTTTTCCGCTTGGTTGGTCTGATTTAAATTTTAGTCTAAAGTCTTCATAAGCTGATGGTCTTTGATTTTTATTTAATTTGTTGACTTTGTTTTTCTTTTCACTGTTCTGTGTGTTTAAGAGGATGTAAGACAGACATCTCTGGAAGTGTCCATCCTTTATTCTTGACTGCACAAATTTAATGTTACCTAACTGTGAGGATTGTCATCTATCAATGTTGATTGCAGCTATTCTGTATTGACACCTGAGACTAAGCAATGATAACTTTATGGGAATTTGCCCAGTGTAAGACAGTTAAATTATACCTCTACTCAGCCATCAACCCACTAGAGTGCAGTGTGGCCATGAAGCAGCTTTCTTTTAGAGCCTTATACAAATGAAGTAGTGAGAACCATGAGGACAAGCTTAAGTTGGTGATAAACCTTTTACTGAGTGTGTAAGGAAGGAAATGGAAAGAGTTCTTTGTTAATAAAATGTTGTAGAGAAGGTCTAATATTACACACACACACAGACAGAGAAAAGTAAATTACCTATGTGATGACTTGTGCTGCTTCTGAGTGTCAGTGAAGTTCCACCTAACTACAGGGTATCATCTGCCTCAGCTGTAGGATCGATTCCTGCGCTTGCAGAGAGTTGGTAGCCGTATAAAGCAAAGGCTAACAGAGCCTTATCCAAGATTTACTAAATCCACCTGGGAAACTCATTGGTGCAGTGCAGAAGACCCTTAAAGTTCTGCTCATTAATTCTGAACAGAATAAAATGTTCCAATCCTGTGAAACTTTGAGATGGTTTCTTTTTAAAAAATGTTTTTCCACTCTGTACCTTAAAAACACCGAGCCTGTTTGTAGTTCTTCATAAACGAGCAAGAGGCAGATAACAGACCTGAGGATTAGTATGTTCCCTTGGGATAATGCAAGACAAGGATGCAAAGTTCCCATATTGCTCCTGCCTTGCACCTTTATGCCCAGGCTGTTGGCTATTTTGATGTAGTCATTCTTATTATCTGGTACTAAAAAAAGTTCACAAGGTTTGGAATACTTATTATCTGAAGCTAATGATTGAGTCCAGGGTCCCAGTTGAGTGTCCAGACTATTGAAACACTTTGATGTGGTCTAAATCTGTTTTTCTCTGCATGTTTTTGACCTGTAATTGTATTTCAATAAAGCTTTTCCAGTGTAGCTCTGTATACCAGGGGACTCTTGTAATAATGCTAATTGTGGTGCTTTTTTGCACGGTGTTGCAAAATGGATGCATAATGGTTGTACAGTTTAGCAGGACATATTTTAGAATAGTTTTCATACTGAATTTGGAAAATCTGCTAGCTTTCTTGACATTCAGAATATGTAATTGAATGGTAGCATCTGATTGCACTATTTTTTAAGGTAGTTTTTTTTTCATAGATAAATAAACCTCAGAAATTAAACAGGAGAAAATTATGAAATAACAATAAGACTTCGAGTTTTTAAACTGAAAGGAATATTGGTATGGGAACACATGAATTTTTTTGTTTCAGAAAATTGTCTTTTCTTTAACCCATCTTAATTATAGGACTGCCTTACCATTCCTGACAGTAAGCTAGTTTGTTAATTTAAATTTCTTGGAGCTTGGCATTGTAGTTTATTGTTTAAAAAGGAAATTCCTGTTATTGTATAAAAATAAAGCTTATTGTTTGGTACACAAAATACCTCTCAAAACAGACACAAGTTAATAAATCCTATTCAGTTAAGTGCATGATTTTTTTAGATCTTGGGCTTAATCCCATAAAAGTGTAGAACAGTTTTGAGTTTCACATCACTTGATTTTCAGCAGTCTGGTGCCAGGTGAGAGTTTACACCCTGGTGTTGTAGGTTGAGGTAGCTTACATGGCCCAAGAAAAAGCAAGGTCCTTTAGGCTGTAGGCATGTAGAATATATCTAAAGCAATCAAGTAGATTAAAGCATGCCTCTGTGGTCTGATCGCTAGGTGGTTCAGGCCAGTGGAAGTTCTTGGTGATCATTTCTAGAAACTCCCAGCCAATATCCACTCACCAGACAGATGATAAGAACACAGATTAAAAGAAAGAGCCATAACTGTATTTTCCCAGAAGCCTTATCTTGAGGGGCCTGAGAACGTCTGCCTGATTTAGATTATATACACTTGTATTCAAAAGAAAGAAGATAAATATGTTCAAATGTTTCTAGTAGGTATGGTAGCAGGAGGTCAGTTAAATGTTGTGCTTGGCACTTTCTAATACTTCTTAGATAAAAGATAAATCAGTGTCCTAATAAAATACTAGTAATAAAAAAGGTCATATAGACCTTTATTTACATCCTAAATAGGAGAATGGCTTTGCTGGTTACTATTTCTAATTCCAGGAGCTCTACATAGCTACCAGTTGGGTTGGTGGTTTTTTTAGGTGTGCCCTGCTGGTGCAGATTTTCGGTGTGCAATTAAGTCCTCTTTAGCTTGAGAAGGATGTGTTCTGAGCCTGTTATAAGAATGAGACAAAACACAAGGATTAAAAGATAAAAGTGGTTAGGAGTAGAACCATGTGGAATGTTTTCTTGGATGAAGTGGGATTTTAGTCAGACACATGGCAAATAGGAGGGAATAGTGCCTCAAAGGTAGGAAGCAGTCCGAAGCAGGATGAGGAGATGAGATTTGATGCAGTTTAAATTGGGAAGATGGTAGGAGGCCTCCCATAAGAAGGGATTCTGTAAGTATGTCTCTTAAATCCTCTCTGCAGCTACATCAGCCGCTAAAATACAGTGCTGAAACACCTGACCTCTTAGTGCTTTCTTCTTAGAAACTGGCCTATTAGTTTTAGAGGAAGATTGGCAAATGTCCTAATGCCCAGTACTCCTGGACTGTTCCATTTACTGCCCTCATTTAAATGAGAATTTTGAAATTGATTTCCATAGAAGCAGGATTGGCAGCTCCAGGTCCCACGCAGACTCTCCATGTTGAATCTCGTTATGCTTGGAAAGGGTGGCCCCACAATACATCCCCACATGGCTTTCTGGGGTGCCTCTGGGTAGCTGGAACACCACAAATTCTTTGGAATTTTTGCAAGTTCCTGATGATTAATCTGTGTTTGTGAGATTTACTGTTGGTACTGTCTTGGTTGAAGACTTGCTCTGGTGTTGCAACAAGGTGCTCAGAAGGCATATCCACGTTTTTCTTGGCAGCTAAAGCACGTTCCAGCTGTTGCACCATGGTAGATCCAGCAGCAATGAAAGATTAATGTAAAAGACTGTAACCCTAGGAGGTATTTCCTTAAGAATGGGGAACAGGAGCTGGTTTATGGTGTGATGAATAGCATGGAGAGTGTTTCCAAATCATCAGATCTTACTGCAGGGATTATTTACCTATAACTGACACTAGCATGAGCACTTTTAGACAAGTTCAGTAGAACTCTAAAAAGCTCAAGTTGTATAGTTGTATTCTACGAGCGGCAGAACATCCTTCCTTGATGTGCCTGTGTATCTGCGTTATAAATTACATATATGGAATTTGCACTGAAAAATAGAGCAGTAGCAGTTTGGAGGGAATATTTTAATATCTGTTTCTGCGTAATCCCAGAGATCTGCAGGGGGAACAAGATCAGTTTCCTTCAAGCCAAACTCACAGCAGTCTTGTAGCATTAACCAAATTTGAAGAGCATCATTCACAGCCACCTTCATTTGTGGAGCATTCCCTTGAACTTACCATGCGGATGCATGTTTACAACAGATGGAAGCTTCCTTCAGTAGACTTCATCTTGTGAAACTTTCCCAATATCACTAAATCTAATAGGAAAGGAATTTGGAACTAGCATTATCTTAATATTTTTATGTTTGTGAAATTGAATTAGGCTTCTGTTCTGACATGAGAAAGGCCAATCTAGTTTTATGTATTCTTGCTGCATTCCTTCTGAATGAATATTTAATACTGCTATTGCATATTTTTGCAACTGTGGAACTGATTTACTTTTTTTCCCCCCCCCTCCCCCTCCCTACAGCATTGCTCTTCTACTGGACTTTAGCTTTCATAACTAAAACCATCAAATTTGTCAAGTTCTGTGATAATGGGGTTGGATTTTCTCAGCTTCGATTTTGCCTCACAGGACTCCTCGTTATTCTATATGGAATGCTACTAGCTGTAGAAATCAATGTCATCAGGGTGAGGGTAAGTTAGTATCATAGAAGTCTCCTGTGTTTTTTGTTGTTTGTTTTTTTATTCCCCCTTCTACATACGTAGTATCACATGCATTTCAAAGGAGAAATAGAAAAAAGTTAGAAATAGAAACATATTTGAGCCAGATGAATCCATAATTTAAAAAAATTCCTGACTCCGTTGTAGTTAAGGTTTAATCTTATTTGATTATTTGATTAAATAAATCTTATTATGATTTACAGTTTCAGTCATCAGAAACAAATATTTCTGAAGCAATGAAAGTCTGGGTGAAAGGAATAGTCTGCTCTGTCAGAGAATGGCTTAGACACACAAATAATAGCTCTCATTTTCCAGAAGGCAATCACAAGAAGTGATTTATTGGGGCAATTGGGGTTGCTGTCTAGCCTCCTAATTGTTTGTGTGTGTTTTTTCCGGTGTGGTGTCTGCATTCATAATCCGAACTAAGATTGCTTTGGAGACTGTTGGATAGATAAATGCCAAGGTTTTTCCCTTCACCTGTCCCTCACTTAACTGTGCGGAGAAATTAAACTTAAGTCTCAGGGTGGAAAGGAACCTTTTCCATGTAAATTCTTTTGCTCTTTTCCTCACATTAGTATATGAACTCTTTCACATTGCTGAATGCATTATTGGAGTTTCCTCTATCACTTATTTGATCTTTTGTGATTTTCCTGGGGGATTTTGTGTGTCTGTATGTTTATTTGACAACTTAGGACAAAAATATGTCTAAAAGCAGCCTTTTCAGTAATATTTTTGAAAGAGGAATAAAAAATTCAATGCTGACGTTGAGTATTTGTCATGAATGAAAAACAGTGGATTGGCTTGTGCGAAAAGAGAAATTCAAATGTGACATGGGAGAGATTTTACTCATAAACCTCCTCATAATAGAACTGCATAATTAAATGAGATCTAATCACTGTGGGGTTACAGGTCACAAAGAGGAATAAAAAAAATGGTCACTAGCTGTTATAATGTTTTTTCATGTCATATTTGTTTGGTTTAATTATTAAAGGATGTCATTGATGCATAGAATTCAGTATGGATTTTTTTACTGCTGATTGTGTCTGTGGCAGAGTTTAGAGTGCCAGGCTTGTTGCTGCAGCTGCTGAAGGAAGGGATTCGGATGCATGGAGAGTTGGCCACTGCTGAGGAGGAGGAGGGGTGGGGAGAAAAATAAGAGGTGAAGTCTATGCTAGCAGAAACAGCAGACATGGGCCTCACTTTCTTTTCTCCTGCCTTCCCCATCATCCTTTAGACAGAAGATTTGACTTTCAGACCCAGCTTTACCTTCTCCTTTCCTTTCATTGTTCCCCATGTTCCTCGAGATGGCCATCCCCAACCCCATCACCATTTGTTCTACAATCTGTGAATTGTTTCTCTAACTATGGTTAGAGAAAAGGTAGCAGAGACGCATGTCCAGAAATCCTACTAAGATTAGTAGGATTTAGATACAGTCATGAGCAGACACTGAATGAAATATGTGATTGAGTACTTTTCAGAAAGGAAAGGTATGGTTTTAAGAGGCTTTGTTTTTCGTTCCCAAGAACGTGTGATGTCTGAAAAAGTTATGTCTTGACAACAGGAAGACATCAGCAGTCTGCCCTCGCTCTTTTGGCATTTAAGCCAATGAAAACATTTGTTAGTGCCATACACACTCTTTAGTTCAGTGGTTTCCCAGATCCATCCAGGACAGCACAGGTAGCTTGTTCTGAGCTAAGTGTGAAGCAGTGTGCTGTGGAAGATGAGTCACTGTGACAGCCTCAGGACTGTACCTAAGCTAGGATGTCCCGTGTTGCACTATCTGAAACTCAGAACAAGAGGCTGGGGCTGCATTATTTGAAATGTATGGTATTTTTTTTTAACAAGTATGCAGATTTGTACCCCATAAACAAAGTAACAGTGACTGTTTAGGATGATTTATTTCTAGATTGAATGCTTCTGATTTTCCTCAGTACCTGAGGAAACTGGATTGCTATGTTGGTTGGATTTGAATGCCTAAGTTCCTCAAGTACTGTTAAGAAACCAAAACAGGTTGATTGTCTGCAGTGTCCTTTATCTCTTAGCTATTCTTTGTGGTCTTGTATTTTCTGTGTTAGTGTTACTTTTTGGGTATTTTTCTGAATTTCAGAGGTATGTTTTCTTCAAAACTCCTAAAGAAGTTAAGCCTCCCGAGGATCTCCAGGACCTTGGTGTTCGATTCTTACAGCCATTTGTGAATCTGTTATCCAAAGGAACATACTGGTGGATGAATACATTCATCAAGACTGCCCATAAAAAACCAATAGACTTGAAAACCATAGGCAAGCTTCCCATTGCTATGAGAGCTCTGACCAATTACATTCGCCTTAATGAGGCCTTTGAAGCACAGAAGGTATGCAAAGCGTGGAATTATGTCTGCTTACTCAGTGCTTTTGCTTTCCGTTACTTTTTATGCTGTAAGCATGATATAAAATTATATAAACAGACATTATGCAAATGAAGTATCCATTAGCTTACCTTTACATATATGAAGAGATCAAATACTCAGTGGTACCTCGTACAAATAACGAAATTACTCTACCCAAACATTCATGTCAAACACATTACTGGTTTAACACGTGTAAAATGCATATGGCTTTTATTTTGATGTGCAAAGTAATTACAAACTGTATTCACCGAACACCATTATTGTTCTTCTTAATAAGACCCTGGAATCATTCAGTTACGGAGTCAATTTTAATGAGGCCTCACAGGACTATTTTTTTCCATGTTATTTCAGTTACAGTTCATCTGTAGGAGATTCGTCAGCTCAAATTCTGTTTGACTGCCTGGTGGGAGCTGCGTTTTTTCAGGATTTTAAGACAAGTCTTTTGCATCCTTCTAAAAAACATGTACGTTTCCAGTCTCTATGTTCACAGGAAAACAAAACCTGTCAGTTCCCTCCCTCTTTTTTTTCTTTCTCCCCCAGCAAGCCACAAACACCACACTTATTTGGTCCTTATTAAAGGCTGGAAAGCAATCATGGTTGTTTTGTGAAGCAGAGGAGAGTAGAAATTACTTTTTTGTTCTGACTTTATAAAAATAAGTGAAAAAATGGTTGTCATTCCTGTGCTTGTTTAGCGCAAATTTTGCACAACTGGTTGTCAATGAATTAAAGCAGGGATAAAAATACCAATCATTTATCACATCTGAGGTTGATGTATGACATAATCCTTACTGATATTTTTATTATTACTATTATTCTGAACAGAACAGAAGGTCGTCATCTCCACAAGGATCCAGATCAATTTGGCGTGCTCTCTGCTGTGCTTTTGGAAGACCCTTACTTCTCAGTAGCACGTTCCGTATTCTGGCTGACTTGCTTGGATTTGCTGGTCCGCTCTGCATCTCTGGGATTGTTCACAATGTTGGAAAAGGAAATAACACCATCCGCCCACAGGTACTGTCAAAATGTCATAAAAATAGAAGAGTCAAAAAAGTAATGCTATGACTACGTATTATTTGGCCTCAGTAAAGGAAGCAACTCGGTGATGTATTTGTGAGTGCTAGAAATGACGGTATGTATGTATTGCCTGTTATCCACTTTTATACCTTGATGGGGAGCAGAATATGTTACCCACGCATCTAGTCAGGCTTGCATTCTGGAAAATAACTTCATTCAAGATAATGAAGTGGATCCAGAATCCCACTAGTGTCATAAGGGTTTTACGTACAGTCTTGAGTAGAGATTGAATCAAGCACATTACTGAGTGCTTTTTGGAAAGGAAAAAGTGTGTTTTTAAAAGGCTTGGCTTTTCATTTCCAAAAACGAGCACTGTCTAAGAGGATTAAAGCAGATCTTTGTCATCACAGTAAAATGCCAAGTAATTTAACTGTGACAAAGAATTCCCACTAGTGTCTTTGGGGAGGTTTGTTTTGAAAGATCAACTGAAGCATTTTTAAAGGATGCTACTTAAATGAATATTTCCCAATAAGAAACATACATGCTTCCTAATTAACTTTAAAAAAAAATTAAAAAAACCCCAGAAAGCAGATGACTGGGGAAGCATCTTCTCAATTGTAAGGTGTGGTCACTCAGGCTGAATTTCTATGAGAAAGACCAATTTATTTCTGCAGCTTATAGACCCATTCACTCAAGTACACTTTGGATTAGGTCCACTGTAAATACTGAAATGCATCAGATGCATTGCAGAAAATTTGACAAAGGACCAGGCTAAAATTAGTTGTTTATCCATTTTACAGTCCTTATCCTAATATTTGGAAACTTTAATATAGCAAGTAGATTCAATGGAAACCAGTTAAAGCAGGAAATGAAAAAATTAAGGCTATAGGGCTATGTTGCAGCAAAGTACTGTGGAAGCTTTTGAGCTCTGCTTCTTGATAATTTGGAGTGGCGTTTCAGCAGAAATTATACCGAATCACAATTTATGGATTATCCTATTTAATTTTCCTATTAAGCTGTCAGCTTTCTTCTCTGTGAAGAAAGCTCAGTTCTGGTCCGGATAGGCTATTCAACAGAGCTTCATCCAGCCTTGCCAGCCTCACTGTGTCTAGCTAAGTGGTAGCCTTGTCATTGTCGTCATTTACGCCATTTGGGATCACCTATCAGCAAAATTCATTGGCAGTGATATGAGTGACTGGTAAGGGTGTATTTTACCTTCGCTAAAAGCTCTTCAAGAGGCTTGTCCTTCTGTTTCGGCCTGGTTTGTACACACTGGTTTTCTGTTAAGAGGCTAATTACATTTGCAAGTTGCTTTTCCTGGATTAGATTAAGTATCTTTCTAAAATGTGTTCAAATCATCTGTAAACAGATGGAGGTGTTGAGGAGAACTCCCACGTGTATGCACACACCTAGCCAACTGGGTCTACTTTGGAAAAAATATACCAGCTCTACTGCTAGGAACATTATATTTTTACTTGTAATGACTCATAAAAAGGAGAACCATGCCTTATTGTTTGTTCCTGAGAGGTGTGAGAAAGAAGCCTCTAAAACACTGAAGGCAAAGATGAGTTGGGGGAAAACATTGTTTGTGTCTGATGTGCTGCTGAGTTTGAAAACACTGGAAGGAATTGCCATACAGTGGGACAGAAACAACACGAAAAGCAAGCTGTGAGGACAGCAGTGTCTTTTACCCGTTCATTAAAGTGACGTTTCTTCACTTTAAATAGGTTAGCTTGAGATGTTGTGGTGAATTAACTGTATCTTTCAAACTGCAATTCTGTTTGTGAAATTGAAGGCCAAGAGATAAATCCCAAGATACAGTATTTGCTCTGTTCTTCAGGCTCTTTGTGACAGATACAAACTACCAGGGAGCTGGAACTCTGAGGTCACGTGAGTGTCAGGCAGTATTAGCTGCTTTAGTTAGTGCTGCGGTTAGTCAGAGCACAACAGTGTCTTAAATTCTGTCACGCTCTTCATGTTTATTTATAACTCTAGTATCAATATTTATGACCACCCCGGAACATTCTTTTGACATGAATTTCTCTGAGTGTTAATCATTTCACATCGAGGAAGAGACTGACAGAATGATAACCTTTATATTTTTTGCTGGTAGCATCTTCCACATTGCAATGTTAGGATTAGCAGTTCCAGTATTAGGAATATCTGCTGACATAACACATTCAAATGGTACACCAAACCTAGAGACTCATTATTTTAAAAGCTCTAGAAGTCATAGGTCCCAGTGTAGCAAAAGGCCCAGTACTGACATTTAAGACTGTGTGAGTCTCGGGTCTTTAAGAATTTAAATAGTGGCCTTTTGCTCAGCCTTTTACTGGTTAGAGCCTACTGACACTTAAAAGTGGTATTGTCCTGAGGTCGTCAGGCAGGTGGAACACTGAATGTCCCCAAAATCATTTCTGAAAATAAAATATCTAATTATTTCCATCAACTTATCAAGGTTATTTGCTTTATAGGGGAAAGGTTCAGCAGATACCTAATTATTTCCTTAAGTTTCTTGCAGGCTGACAAGTGTACTTAGATAACTATTGTAGTTAAAACACATAGATGCTCAGTAACTCTGTAAACCATAATGGCCTAATAATGCATCTGAGACTTGGCAAACGTCTTGGTGCTTTCACCATGTATGTGTGTGATGTTTATGTATGTATTTTGTATTTTCAAGTCCTCCTTGCAAGTGAGTACCTTAAGAAAAACAAGAATATTCATCTTACTTTTCCTTCTTGTTTATCTATTATATAATGTTTTGATGTGAATCAACACTGCACCAAAATCTCATTGCTAGAAGAGCATGATTTGTGTAAAAAAAAAAAAAAAAAAAAAAAAAACAAACAAAAAAAAAAAAAACAAACCAAACTTGTGTAAAAAATTATATTCTTTTACATACAGTAAGAAGTGGTATTAGGTGCAGTGATTAGCAGTACTAGCCAGATGTATATGTAGGACAGCACTGAAATTGTTCTGTTTCTGTTACTGCCTTTGATATAATAAAGCACAATCTGTAACCTTCATGGTTCATGATTGTGATAATGCTCTAGCTTTTCTCTTTGCTGTCATGTTAGTATCTTTGACGATCGTGATCTCCCAGTGTTAGACCCGTATGTTGTTCTAGCTTTGCCTTCATAAGAAGTTTTTTGTAGTTTTTCATGTTAGAAATGTATCACTTTTTCCTGGATGACACTGTATTGAAATAAAAAGAAATCCCAGTGAAGAACTGCTAAAATAATAGCTGACTTGAGAAAGGGTAACATAAAGGGGAGATTCTTACTGTTGCAAGTTTAGAAGATGTCTGAAGTGAAAACATCACAAATGTAAATGATCCTGGATTTCCCTGAATGTGCTTTTTCTTTTCTTTGTTGTCTTTTTTTTTTTTTTTTTTTCCCTGCAAAACACCAAGTCTTGCAGTTACAGTGCTTCACATTCTGCTTTGTATTGGAGTGTATATACACTGCATGGGAAACAACAGGTGACTCGTAAACACTGGGGCAGTTCTTCCACCTCACGTGTGCCTAATACTTTATGCTTATTAGCATAAATTTTAGAGTCTGAAAGATCAATTGGATGCATCTAACTGGCCATGGACTTGACCATTTTGTGACTTTTTTTTTCTTTTCCTCTGTCAAGGCCTTACAGGTGGCATGGGAGAAGACTTGATTGTACTTGTAATTTTCCACACCTGTGGTACATTTTCTGAAGCTTCTAGGCTAAGTGTAGAGCCTTGTGTTTTCCTTCTTATTCTTCAGAGTTACAGCAAGAATAAATTTACAGTCTTGCAAGGGTGAAAGGCAGGTTGACTTGATTTGAAAAGCTGAACATTTAAAGACTAAATAATCTGAGAGACTTGTGGTATATAATGCTGGTTTAACCAGTTTGAATAACTATGGAAGGTATATAGTGCTGGTTTAACCGATTTGAATAACTATGGAATAAGTAATACTTTAGGGCTGAAAATCTCTTCAAGGTACAAGTAACTAAAACTGTAGCTAAATGTCTCTATCTGAACATGATTGCTGACATGTATGTAACTGTTCAGAGTTTTGTACTTGATACAGGCTTAAAGAAACAAGTATGCCCAGTGCTTGCTTGCGTTCTATTGATTTGCCTTTGAAGACTCCATATGCTTGAAAATATATTCAGAGGGCTTCTCTGAGGGTTAATTCAGTTTAGTTCAGTGGCCCCATGACTGCAGAAATGTTTATGTACATCGAATCTGGTCGTAGTTGAAGTACCTAGCTGAATTGGAAAATGTTATTGTCTGACAATCTGCCTTTGAGAGCAAGAAGTAAGTTGTTGAATCATATAGGTTTTATTCTCTGTTTTCAAAGAATGAAACTCAGCACCTGTGTCACAGGTGGAAATTTTCGATGTTCTTTTAAGTTCTTGCACTGTATACTTACATGAAAGTAGTATATGGAAATAAGGAACGTTTGCGTGAGCAAAGTTTTACAGGAATGGAATCATAATGACTTGGTTTTCTTTGTGTCCAGCCTTGGTTTGAATTCCAGTAGCTTGTAAGAAATGCCAGATAAGTGGGAAAAGGGAGTAAACCTATGCAATGCATGCAAGTCCATCTGTGTTGCACAGCAGACAAAAGTCCTTCTACAGCTTCTTAGTTTGGCCAGTGTTTGAAGAATAGTCAAAAACCATAAATAAAAATGCTGAACAAGCTGCTGCAAACCAAAATGTGTTTAGTGCTTAGTTCCAGGAGTTGGAAGAATGTGCTTAGTTACAAGAGTTGGAAGAATGTGGTTTTTTGGCAAGTTGTGAAGGTCATATTAGTGTTCAGTAACCTGAGGTGCTTAAAAAAAGGAGACTTATTTCTCCAAAAGGATGTTAACTAGTCCTTTCTGACAATGGGCAGTGTGCATCTTTAGCAAATGACCATGTGGAATTACTCAAAGCTTCCTAGAGTTTTGGAAGGATATCAGAAATCCTATAAAAGTTACTCTGCATTTAAATAAAACTTACTGAGTTGGCACATTATGACTGTTTCCTTGAAAAGATAAACTGTGAGGTTTCAAATAAAGTTGGGAGCACCTTCAAAGTAAAAAACTGTGGTTGTATCTGCTTATTAATTATGCAAAACTGGTAATTAAATAACCATTACACCTGATTTCTAATTTTCTTTTTTTTTTATAGACTAAAATTATTGGTGTTTTCTTTATTTCATCTCAAGAGTTCCTGTCCAATGCTTATGTTTTGGCTGTACTGTTGTTTTTTGCCCTTCTATTGCAAAGGACGTTTCTCCAAGCATCGTACTATGTTGCTATTGAAACAGGAATCAACTTGAGAGGCGCAATACAGGTAGCCAATATATTATTAATCAACTTTCATACAATCATACATGTATTTGTAAACACAAGTTATAATTGTAGTCGTTAAATTCTGAAACACTTCACTTCTGAATTGTTGAATGTAACTGTTGCCATTAAAGACTGTTAACCTAGACCTGCATTCTCTTTCCTCTGCATCTTATTTGATTATTTTATCTAAATGTTTGTTTGTAATATCTAATTCTGTGTTTCTTACCTTTGAGTATAAATTTGCTGGCAGTAAAACTGAATGTGTCTTTTGAAAAAAGTTAAATCGTGAACTATACCTCACTCATCTCCAAGGCATGTTTTTGTAACATCCCATGCAGATAATACAGCTTTAAAATGTCTTGTAAATATACTTTGGACAAAAACATAGGTTGTATTCTCAATGCATGGAGTAGTGTCTTATTCCACAGGTCATGCCACAAAATCTACCAGTTATTGCAGAGTCTTTAATGACTGAACGTAAGTAAGATTGATAAAATGGAGTCCATAATCATTGTTTAACTGTGAACAGCAGATCAAAGTTTTATGTAGTGTACAAAGATCTGTGCCTGGAAATGAGAGAATTAGGTGTAAGATTACAAGGGGGTATTGCCAAGGGCACTGGCTGAAACGTACCCTCTGACAGCTTGAAAGCCAGCCTTATAAGTTAACACTGTTTATCTGCTGAACTACATAGATCCTGTGAGAGTCTGTGTGATAGATGGATGCTTTCAATAGCAGCGTAATTGTTTAATTCTCTTTTGATCTTACACTTGGAAGCACTTCTCGGCTGCCAGACTTCTGGATTCCATCTGTTGGTTTTCCCTCACTAGAACGAAGTAGAAAATTCCTAAAGAAATAAAAATTTGACCCAAAACATATGTGAAAAAAATTGCATGTCTTGTACCAAGCAGAAGAGCTGCGACTAACTCAGAAGTGTATGGACCACAGCAAGGGTAAAAGGGGAATTGTTGGAAAATAGTGCTATATTCATTTAGTTTAAGAAAAGCTTTGTTTTCTGCACTGGATATTACACATAGGTCCGGATAATGCCAGCAGTCAGACCATTCAAATCGGAAAATTTCTAGCTATCACTCCAAGCAGCAGAATTAGTGTTAATGGTAGTCTCTGTGCTAGTATCTTCATAAAATTTTTTTCTTAAATTTTTCAATTTTCTTTACATCTTTTATCTCTTTTCCTCTCCTGTGTAAACCCGTGCCTGTTCCATGTGCCCTATGTGACTTTATGCTTCATGATGGACAGTTGGCATTTGATGTGAAGGCACTTACAGAATCAAGGTGCCTCTTGTCAGCTAAGTCTCATAACTGCAAAGCATCACTGTGTAACCTTTTACCAAACCAGCTAGTAAAATTAAACTTCCAATGATGCATAAAATGGTGCCTGATTCTGCACAGAGGCAACTACTTAATTCAGTACAGAGTCGAACCTTTTACATTAGTTGTCTGTGAATTAAACTTTGTGGACTGGGTGGTCTAGCCAAAATGTAGCAATATTCTCAGCCAGGAACATGGGTCTGAGGTTGGATGGGACCTGCATCAATGGCCAGAGAAAAATAACAGGGAATATAATATACTGAATGTAATGAATATATTTTTTATTTTTACCTCGTTACAGCAAGGGCACTCTGCGGAGAAGCTGGAGGTATAAATCATAGTTGCTAATGTGGTTCTTGGCCAGTAGAGGTTTTATTCTCTTACCGATCCACAGGGATGCAAAAAGGGAGTACTTAGATAATCATTATGGGCCTAATTGCACTGTGCTTTTCGTAGATCAATGGTAAGACAGTAACTTAAAATTTTTCATCATAAAGGCCAAACTTTAAGCTCTTCGTTCAAGTTACTGGGAATGTTGGTTTCCCTCAAGCATGCTGGACTAACCTGTGCTTTAGATGAAGCTAGAACTCTTATTTTATTTCTGTATACTAACAGCTTTTGATCTCTCTTCCAGACAAAAATATACAATAAAATTATGCAGCTTTCAACTTCTAACATGTCTATGGGGGAGATGACAGCAGGCCAGATCTGTAACCTGGTTGCCATAGACACCAATCAGCTGATGTGGTTCTTTTTCCTCTGCCCTAACCTTTGGGCTATGCCAGTACAGGTAAGGCGATTGAATGTGCTTTTGTTATTAACGTGTGTCAGTCTGTAGTGAGGTATTACTTAAGAATTTTATGGAAGCAGAGATAGTAAAGTTACAGAATAACTTGAAATGAGATGTCAAGCTATCAACGTCTAGAAACATTGTACATAATAGATTTCACATCTGTGACAGGACTCTAGGTCTTTAGGATTGTATTAGAATCTTGACTGCTGCCAAACATGCTTTGCATTTGTAATAAGAATTTATAGGGTGCAGCAGGTTGTGTTATTCCAGTGCATTCATTTATTACATCAGGGGAGTTAACTGAAATGTATTGCGATCATTTGTCTTGTGAACCCCAGCAGAAGCAAGCAAAGTAGCAGTTTATTCAAATATATGATCACTTAGTGATCAAATATATGATCCTTTGGTCATCCCTTAAAACTACTGCGGCCTCATGGATGGCAAATTCTAGCGTACAAAATTCCACAGGTTCATTTGTTACATGATATGATTCTGCTACTTTATCCTCTCTGATGTATTTGGTCTCCTGTCTCTAAATGCCACTCTCATCCCTTCAGTCTCCTTTCCCACATGCATGACACGGAGCAGATCACTGTTCTGAGTCACACTCAATTGCCTGGTGACTCCATATTCCATGTCTTGTGTAATGCCCAAGGAAATACAGCTGTATCTTACCAGAACTCTAAAATGAGGAAAGCAGAGTCCCATTTCAGAGCATACTTTCAGGACTGACTTAAATTAATCTTAACCCTTACTTCCCTTACTGAAACAGGAGTTCATGTGCAAAGTCCAACATGGAAGCACAGAATTTGTACCTCCTTCATTGTTCCTGCTTAATACAATGTGCATTGTGTCACATGAGCTGGCAGAGCTACTGAAAAATTCATCTGACCAAAACTAGTCTTTTTTCAGTGTGGTGGTACTCCTCTGAGTGTGTGAAGTGGTGATCGGACTTCATGGCCATGTGATTAAATTTGTCAGTAAGAGGGTAGAGCAGACACAGTAGGAGGTCAGAGCAATCTCGGTACAACCTTGGATTGTTTTTTCAGGTTCTCACTTACTGAAACAGTGGAAAAGTGCAAAATACTTAGTTAGGAAGAGCCTGTACTTAAAACCATAGAAACCTCCTGCACTTCCATGTAGGAATTTCCTGAGAAAAGTGACAGTAAAGCACATAGCTTCATCTGGTGTTAATACAGTACCCCACAATTCTTTCTGCTTTCTTCCAGCTACTCTCTTTATTTTTTGCTGAGGGTGCTTCAGTGCTAAAAGTCAATAGAAACAAAAGAGGCAGTGCAGTTCTGAGTTCACTCAGAATTTCAGAAAAGTGTCATTACTTTCAAAATCGTCATGAAAACTCCGTTGTGTTCATGTCACAAAGGTGGGCTGGCTGCAGCACTATGCAGAGGCCCATTTGGCTGATGTGGAAGTCAGAAAGCTGCAAGTAATCTACCTGGCAGTTTTACATTTTGAGTTGTCTGCCCTTGCCCAAAAATGAAATAATTTTTATGAGCCTGTATATGGGACTGCAACTGGCAGGTCATATTTCCAGCGAGTTTCTAACGTGGCTTTAGGAGTGTTGTTTGGGAGTTCCTGTGTCCATCAACATGTGATACTAGTGATTTTCTTCTGTAAGATGAGGAGCACGTTGGAATATTACATTGACAAGTTGGGGATGGGGAAGAAAAGCCAGCTGTTCAGGTGATTATATAAATTATATGAATGTCCTTCAAAGAGTAAGATGCTAGACTGCTGGCCATCGAGATCTGGATTCTTTTCTGATAATAACGATATGTAGTAGAATTGAGTGGATCTTACAGTTGTTCCTGTCAAAACCAAGAGGTTTTGGTCAAGCTGCTGCAGATCCGAAGAGCAGGTTCTGCTTTGTGATGGTCTTAAAATAATCTGATTGCATGGTAAACCAGATTAACTTCCAAACCTGGAAAAAATCCCTGGTTTAACTGTTTGCCCTGGATTTGTTATTTTCCTCACTGAGGAAAATATGGGGGAGGGCAGTGCAGGTTCTTCGTTATCAGTGACAGTGAGTTCTTGAATGCATCTGTGTCCTCTTGTGTAGTCTCAGTCTTCGGGGAGTATTTGTTCTCTGGAAAACCAGTTGGTGTCCTCTTGAAAAACCCTGGAAGTTTTCACACTTCTGCTATGTGTTTGAAACCTGATATATTACCATATGTCTTCTGGTACCTCTGTGGTAGTGAGGGTCAGATTGCTTCTGAGACTGCAGTAGGATGTGGAGAAAGAATAAATCTGTCTGAATCTCTGGGAAAACTCTTGCTAACTCCAATGAGAGTTGTGTAAAACATCTAATCAGGATAGTGAGCACGTTAAAGTGTAAACAACCAGCAGCTTACTAACTGATGACTTCTTTTAACTGTGCCTTCATGCCTAGGGTTTGCATTTACTCTACATATGTGAGCTGTATATAACTATACCTGTTAAAATATTAAGACTTAGAGTGAATGTAGTCGTATTTGTACAGGTCATAGTGTGACTGCATTCATCTAGTATAAATGCACTTGTCTCTTTTTTTGTGTAGGAGCAACTACATTGGAGTATAGGCTAGTTTTCCCGATCTACTCTGGAGACACTTGTATGCCAGTTAAAAACATTTTACTTTATAGAATTAAAAAAGGATAATGGATACAGCAGTTATCAGCAGGAATTTTTCAGGAAGAAATTTGACATTTTTTAGCATCAGGAAGGTTTCCCTGGAATTGGGGGGGGGGGGGGGGGGGGGGGGGAGGGGTAGTGGGAACCTGCATTTTCACCAAAGAGAACACAGCTATAAGGAAAATAAACTGATGTGAAATATCATATTGCATATGGTTATGGGTTGGCACTTTGTTTAGTAGTAATTTGTTTATCAGGGTATTTTTTGCCCATTTACTAGAAGTACCCTGCAGTAAGTCAGTGGTTGTGTTCTGCTAAAATGATATTGCTGAAAGAGCTATGAGGCATTAAGAGGGATCCACCTCTTTAATGATTACTTTTAGGATCCAGTTATCCCCTAGGCTTCATCTCCATTGTAAGTCCGTTAATAAAACAGTCAATATAAGAGGTACCAGTTTCACGTACACTTTTTGTAAGACCACTGTAAGGCAGCTCAGCATAGAGAGCACTGTAGGGCAACTGAGAACTAAGCCAACGTCATTGCATATTCTGTAACAACACTTTGCTCTAATGTGCCAGAAGTCACGGACTCATAAAGATTTCCTGACAAGTGTTCTGAAAATACGGTTATATTTGCATTAAAATTCACCCTGTGGTGCTCCTTAGCAGATGAGGACATTCAGTGTCAAAGCCTGCGCCTGTTTTGTGATAGTGCATGCATTGCAATCAAGGAGTCACATTGGTCAAAAGTTTCTTCAAAACATGTTTCCACAACGTTCACTCAATACCTTGTTTTATGAGGCAGTGAAAGCAATTACTGGATGCTCAAGCGATGGCTATTAAAAAGTTGCACAAGCTTCATTTTTATTTAAAACGGGGTTTAAATTGTTTTGCAGCTCTTAACCAGACAATTAGCATTTCAGCATCTGCTGTGGATTTTGTAATAGCCATTCATAACTAGTTAGGTTTTCTATACAGTCCAGATAATCCGAGCCCCATCTTTGCTCTGGCTGGAGTCAATAGGAGCTTTATCATTGCCTTAAGTTACTGTTGAAGGCCATTGAAATCCATGAAAAGAGGCCTGGGGATGCCCATCAGTTGAAAGATGCCCCCAGTAGTTTTGGCTCAAACCCTGGGAGCCAAATGAGGCCCTGTAAAGGTTTTCCCCCCGCCTTCATTTTGTAAAGACTCTTGTTTGATTTCATTGTCATTATTTAAAAAATCCTGTATTCTCATATCTCTGATTCATTGGCAGGGATAGTTTACAGTTGTAATGAAAGGACATTTTGTTTCTTTCAAAACTGGCCACAAAGCAGTTTCTGGCTGACAGTATTTGCTATCTTCAATAAATAATCAAGACAAAATAACCAGAGCTATTGGTGAGCTTCTTGCTTATGATATATATCTCTGGCAGGTAAGAGCTTTTGGATTTTGATGAAAGGGAAGCAACGTGTTTCATTACACAGGCTTTTAAAAATATGATCGTTACCTTCTCAGAAATATTAATGAAAGCCTTCCCATCTGCCAGACACTGTCCTCCAGCAGCTCCGGTATTGTCTACGTACTGTTTATTCTTGACGATGTAGTGTGTGGTATGATAAATATAGAATTACTCGCAACATTGCTTACAGATTTCAGCACTTTTCAGATACAAGTATTCATTTTGCTGTGCCACACACAAGTACATTTTAAAAGTTTGCCCTTATCACAATATAAAGATGAAAATGGGATCATTTTTCGCTTGTTGAAAACATAGAATTTTTATTGCAAAGACTGACCCTTTCAATAGCTGGGGGTGTGCGCACGTGTGTTTGGAAAAGCAGCTGTGAGCTAGCCATTCCCTTGGGATCCAGTAGCTGGAATAGCTAATAGCTTTCCCTTTGCCTGTGTGAAAAGCTGAGGCTCTGTTTCTAGAACCGGCCAGTCCCATCATGTCCTTGACAATCAACCAGTAGTGGGGGAAAGCAGTAAAGCAGGGAGTCAGTGTCCCACATTGACTTGGTATTTTTGAACATCTCCTAACTGTGCACTGTTCAATGCTTTCCTGTATTTCTGGTGCCTAGATTGTCTGCCCATGAAGAAGCAGCTGGGAATGAGTATCTTGATCTGTGAGGACCAAGACCGTTTCATGTTTTGGAGGGGAGTTCTGCCAAGGCTTTGTGACAGAGGCCTTGTGTGTTTTGTTTGGCTTCATACGCTCATGAATTTCCTGACCTCAGGTGGAAGTAGATAGTGCACTTACTCGTCACTAAAAGATCTTTAATTTACAATTTAACCTTTGCCCTTACTAGATCTGTGGTGTATATACAATAGGACTTTACCACATGTTTCCTAGGTAAATACTATGACTTATTTTGGGTCACATTTTAGTTCTTCTGCAGAGATGCATAAAATGATTGTTCAGAAAAAAAATTATGTTTTCTCTCTGTGTGCCTTAAATTCATGAAAACGGGAAGATGGAAATGTGGAAACTAGGGATTCATGGAAACACGCAATTCCCATAAATACGTGTGGGAATCGATGTGTGTGTGACTGCTGAGCTATAAAATGATGGAAGATAATTGTGAGGGTTATGAGAGTATGCGAGTATAGCAAGAATAGTAGATAATGCTTTAAGGAAATCTCCTTTTTTTTTTTTTTTTTTTTTTAACTAAGGGAAATTATGTAGGAAATGAACTTTCTGTCACTATGTCTTGAATGATTTATGAGCTTATACTGATAAAAATGTAGTGTCAATGCCCCAGATTGTTCAGGAGCCAGTCATTAGATTAGTGGTAATTAATATTGGTAGCTTGTGTATCTCTTCTGCATTTATTGAGCTGCTTACAATACCCCTTTCCATCCAGACTGTGGCTTTCTCTCTAGATTCTCATTTATCCAAAGACAAACCTTTGGTTTTTAAGCTGTTTCTCTAACCATTTTTTAAGAGTCATTGCCAGTCTGGTACTGTGGATCCTTCAAACACTTCCTTGCAAGTTTATGTTAAGAGTTTATTTGAAGTGGAAGATCTTAGTGGTATGAATATGATGATCTTTTTTTAAAAATTTACTGGTCAGACATAATGTCATGTTAACGTTGGCAAGATCAGTTTTATTTTTAATAAAGTTTCATATTAGTTTCTATAGTAAGCAAAGAAACATTTCTTCTTTGTGGAAGTCCCAGTGTTGTAGGCTAGTGAGTTCTGATTAAACTGGGAGATTTAATTACTTTCCTGGTGTAAAAATGCTTAAATGTCAATGGAAAAAAACCCACGTGTATGTCAAAGGAAATGCATGCTGTGTAATCTGGCCAATGGAGAATCACAGAAATATAGAATGGTTTGGGTTGGAAGGGGCCTTAAAGATCCTCTAATTCCAAACCCCTGCCATATTTAATAGTGACTCTAAAGAGAAGATGTCACAGTGCAAATTGAAAGTATTTTAAAATAACTTTTGTTTAAAGATATTTTTATAAATGTATTTATTTTTAAATAGTTATTTTAAGTAGCTTTGAGAAATATATTAGAGAAGATACACAAATCTGTACAACCTTCTACTGTTCCTAATGGGGAATCCATGAGAGGGAAACACGCAGAGGGCACAACTTGGGAGGAACGCTGCGTTGGGTGTATTCGGTCCTCCAACAGAATATCCTGACCGCTCATGCCCCACTGTGCCCGTGATGCAGAACGTGTGATGTCTGGGGGCAGGGTTAGCTGCACCAGCAGTTGGCTTTGAATGTGCTGTCCCTGTGTGACCCTGCGACTGGTCTCTGTGGTGCATACCCAAAGCGAAGCCATCCCAAGCCTTCCCCTCACTTTTGTTTCTCCCAACAGATAATTGTAGGAGTTCTTCTGCTCTACTACCTTCTTGGAATCAGTGCCTTAATTGGAGCAGCAGTAATCATAGTCCTTGCACCTGTTCAGTACTTTGTAGCAACAAAACTCTCACAAGCCCAGAGAAGCACTTTGGTAAGTTTCTTCGAACTTGTACATGATACAGATATCACCTCTGGTAATTATGCATTGCTTGGTGTGTTGAATTATAAAGCTGACCATGGACATTGAGTAAGAACTGATTCTCAAACATTTTTTAATGTTCAAGAATGTGAGAACATGATAAGCATAATGAGTAAAGATACAGGGTTTGGAGTTTGTTTTTCAACAAGTATGTTTCCCTAAGAGCAAAAAAAAGCACTTAAAGGTCTTTCTAACTTGCAAATGTAAATGGTCAGTGATCATTGACTGAAATGGCTTTGTGCAGTCAGATGGTGCAAGCTGTCTGAGGGAAAAGGAAGTAGGAATGCTGCATCCAAACTCAGACCCCCAGATACATTATAGATGTGGAAATCTATCAGGCTGGTTTATTTAAATAACCACTGAGCAGTCCTAACTTAAACAGCATTCTCCTTAACTGGGGAGCTTAGAGGTCTGAGAAGTCACAAGCTGTTCCTTGATCCCCCACTTGGCTTGTCTATAATTTGAATCGCTTGCATCACTGCTGAGAGAGTTTCTTTGGTTTATTGGAATTACTATGCCCAGCTGCTCTGAACCTTATCCCCACTTTCAGCGACTGATGCGCTGCCAAGGAAGCCATATGAACCTGTAATGGAGCCAGACAGATTGCAGAAATCTTCCACCACAAATCACGGGTGGTAATGAGTTATTTGTGTACCTTCCTGTGTGAAAAGTAATGCCTTCACATCTTTTTCGCTTGAGTTTTCACTTCTAAGGCCACCCCTCAGGAATCCCAGACCCTGCATGCAAGAGAGAAAGTCTGGAGAAAGGAAGACTTTCCCGTGGTCCGGGGGGATTGTGTTAGGGATCATTTAGGCACACTTGGCACCCACAAATCCATGGGCCCTTACGGGATGCACCCCCGAGTGCTGAGGGAGCTGGCAGGTGTTACTGCCAAGCCACTCTCCATCACCTCTGAAAGGTCATGGAGAACAGGAAAGGTCCCCAGGGACTGGAGGAAAGCAAATGCCACTCCAGTCTTCAAAAAAGGGCATGAAGGAGGACCCAGGAAGCTACAGGCCAGTCAGCCTCTCCTCCATCCCCGGAAAGGTGATGGAATAGCTCATCCTGGAGGTCTTCTGTAAGCCTGAGGAGGAAAGGAAGGCTAGTAGTAGTAGTCAACGTGGATTCACCAAGGGGAATTCACACCTGACCAGCCTGATAGCCTTCTACGATGGAGCAACTGGGTAGACAAGGGGACAGTGGTGCATGTTGTCTACCTTGACCTCAGCAAGGCTTTTGACACTGTCTCCCATAACACCCTCATAGCTCAGGCAGTGGGTTAGGTGAGCAGGCAGTGAGATGGGCTGAGAACTGGCCGAATGGCAGAGCTCAGGGGCTGTGACCAGCAGCGCAGAGCCTGGCTGGAGGCCCGTGGCCAGCGGTGTTCCCCAGGGCCCAGCCCTGTTCAACTTACAAGCGACCTGGATGCAGGGACAGAGCGCACCCCCAGCAAGTTTAATAATGATACAGAACTGGGAGGAGTGGCTGGTTCCCCAGAGGCTGCACTGCCGTTCAGCCAGAGCTGGGCAGGCTGGAGAGCTGGCGGATGGGGATCTCATGGAGTTCAGCCAAGGCCAGTGTAGGGTCCTGCCTCTGGGGAGGGACGGCACCAGCACAGGCTGAGCTGTCCTGCTGGGGGGCGGCAAGTGGGACCCTGGGGTGCATGAGGAGAAGCATGGCCAGCAGGTCGAAGGAGGTGATTCCTCCCCCTCTTCTCTGCGCTGGTGAGGCCACATCTGGGGTGCTGTGCCCAGTGCTGGGCTCCCCAGTTCCAGAGGGACAGGGAGCTGCTGGAGAGGGGCCAGCGGAGCCTGCAGAGATGATGAGGGGACAGGAGCATCTCCCGTATGGGGACAGGCTGGGAGAGCTGGGCCTGCCCAGCCTGGGGACGGGAAGGCTGAGAGGGGATCTCATCGATGCACACACATCTCTCCAGGGCGAGTGCCGACAGGACGGGGCCAGGCTCTTCGCAGCGGTGCCCAGCGACAGGACAAGGGGCAACGGGCACAGACTGCAACACAGGAACTCCCATCTGAATATGAGGCAGAACTCCTTTACCTTGAGGGTGACAGAGCACTGGAACAGGCTGCCCAGAGAGGCTGTGGGGTCTCCTTCTCTGGAGGCATTCAAAACCTACCTGCATGAGACCCTGTGCAGCCTGCGCTAAGTGAAGCTGCTTTAGCAGGGGGTTGGACTGGGTGGGTCCCTTCCAACTCTGACTGTTCTGTGATCAACACGCACACCCTTCAAGAGCTGTAGACATTCATCCCTGTAGCATCCAAGACACCAGTCAGCATCACCTAAACATTCCTGCAGATGGGAGCAGTGTGTTTTTTGCTAGGAATGTCTGCACTGTGCTGTGTAATGGTACAAAGATCCTTGGGCTAGCCTCAAAACTGGAAGCAGCATACCTTCCAGTTATGCTTTACTGGGAGTACAACTACCTGTGTGTTACTGTGCCTGAGCCAGCTGGCCCTGCTGAGAGTCAAGGATCCCTACAGGATCACAGCTTCTTGCTGATGTGTCCTTGCTGCTTTGAAGCCTGGCACTGTTGTTTCTGTATCGTATTGATGGGGCAGAGCCGTGCGCCCCATTGTAGCTTGTCTGTGTGTTCTGATCTCTATGCTGTCAGTGTGCCTGTTGAAAATCCAGCCCATGCGCTGGGCAGTAGACGTCAGGAGAGGCTGCCTTGCAAGTAATCAGAAAGCTGACAGAGTAAAATGTTTCAGTACAAGCTGTATGATTCAGGAGTGCAAATCAATGGCCTTTTCACTTGAGCCCTGGCAAAGCTCACCTTCATGATAAACAGCAACAGAGCGTCTAAATGGACAGAACTAATAAAGTATACTTAACTGATTACAAGAGACTGCATACGATATTTGTGTGATCCTTGTGTTTGGGGAACAGGTGCTTTAATTACACTCTTGAAGTAAACGTGTTTGTAAATGTTGCAGGAGTACTCCAATGAGAGACTGAAGAAGACAAATGAGATGCTCCGAGGCATTAAGCTGCTTAAACTCTATGCTTGGGAACACATCTTTCACAGCAGTGTGGAGGAAACCAGACAGAAGGAAATGACTAGCCTCAAGTCTTTTGCCCTTTATACCTCCATATCCAGTAAGTCACTTCATTCTAATCCACTGTTCAGCTAAAGTGCTACTGCATTACTAGCTACTAATGAGTTAAGATTGTTCCAGTTGCTTTAGGCTCTGCTCTGTACTCCTCACTTTCCATTTAGTCAGAGTTTCCATCTAATTCAATAGAATTTTGCCTGTGTGGGAAATATGCCTAAAAGAGAAAGTCCAGGTTAATGCTTCGTGGCACTGGCTTTCCTGGAGAAAAGCTTTTGAGGGACAAGTTTTTCACAGGCTGCCTCCAGCCAAAATATTCTCCTCTGTGACATAGCCTTCAGGATGAAGCCTTTGTTGATTAGGGAGGGGCTTGGTGATTTTTTTATTTTTTCCTCCTTGCATTTTGCACAGTATAGTGTATTGTTATATGCAACAGGCATTGTCTTTGCATTGAAGCTCCCACAGATGGTTCTTGCACTTTCTTACTCAAAATCTGGATTTCTTATAAAAATAAGTGATTCTTAAGACCATTTCTATATCCTAGAAAGGAAAAATACAAGAATGCTAGCAATTTCGTCATTCTATATCTAGATTATTTTGTCTCATGTTATCTTTCAACCTACTTTAAGGCATTTATTATCCTTTTAAAAATACCTAGGGCCAATTGAACTCTGTATTTGAGAGGATCATATGCATCACCTATATCATTGCTACTGTTTTACTTTAGAAATAATTAGTAAAGTCATACTGAAGAATACTTTTTGTATAATGTGTAAGATGTTAATGAAATGGAAACTTTTAGTATTCAAATGCCACAAGGTACCTGTACAAATACCTTTTAGGCCAATAAGGAAGACTACTCCTTAGCAAAAAACCTTGCAGTCAGGATAGTATCATGTGATTTCATTCACCCGAGAGACGTGCAGCTGACTTTCTTGCCTGCCAAATGATTATACAGCTAGTGTACCCTGAGCGAAAGATCCTGATCCCACTGAATTTAACTGACATTAAGTTGAGGATTTCACTGAGTTCTGAGACCAGAATTTCTCTCTGGAGATCCTGAGCGCTCTGTGCTTGAAAAGTAGTTTCCATTTTGACATAAACCACAATTTAACTGGGGTAGATTGTGTGACCAGAAACTCCATCTTACACCCAGATCAACACAGATGGGCTCCCTTTGTCTGCAGTGTGACATGTGACATTAAAATCTATTTATAGTCAGGGCCACAGGTTCAGCTGTAGGACTGAAGGAGCTGTAGAGGCTTATTTGATTTCCAGTCCTCACAGTATCATTTGTAACAGCTAGGAGAAGGCTTAGTCATCCCAAGAGTACTGACTGTTCTGTAAAGAAATAGTGACATAAGTAAGAACTTGTATTATTAAGAACTGTTCTAAATATTACTGATGCTTCTTGAAAGATTTAATGTTTGCATTTGCATTCTTGTTTTGTATTATGTGTGATATTTATGTGTATGTGAGATACAGCAGTTAATTTCTCAGCTGGGGTAGACCAGCGCAGCTTTGTTATGTTGACGGTGCATATCATTTTGGCTTATAAAGGATTCCTGTAGTTTCAGCCCAAGAGTTCCTTACACCCGCTGTCTTTAGCAGAAATTATATTGATCTTTACAAACTTGGACTTTAGGAGACTAAAAAAGGAGCATAAATATAGAACTTTCCTTTCTTCTTACCATAAGTAGAATAGTAGGCATAATCAGCACAAAACGTGTTTGCTAATATTGTAGTGAATATATAATTTCATATATTTATTAAAAGAAAAAAAATTAAAAGGGCAGATGACCAAGATTGTATGTATTATTGATCAAGAGGAACAATAAGAAAGCAGAAATTAGATATTTATATATACCTTTTTTTTAACATACAGTTTAGAAAAGACTCTGGAATTCTTTTCTAGATACACTTAGTTATATTAGCATGAATGAAAGACTGTGGTTGGAGTTACTTCTGTTCATGAGGAATGGATTTGCATTGGATTACAGAAAATATACCTACAAGTTTCAGGGCAGTGTTGGCTAGACAGAAAGAAAATTCCGTTTCAAGACCACATGGAAATTGGATCTCCTCTGCCTCACCCTTGGGTCTGGATCCAGTTTGTGTGTATATGGAATTGTTCATGTGTACTAAAAGAGCTATTCTAGAAATTAGCTCTTCCTATAATCTTAATGAAAGCTACCCACCAGAATCAAAGCTGGGTTGCAAAGTTTGTAGTGACACCTTTTGATTTTTGGCAGCGATTTCTTTAACTGTAGCAAAGAAGATTCCTCTGTAATTTTTTTCATACTGAAGAGTAAGATCACCCTATGCTCAGTTTTACAGGATTTAGTATACGCTATATATTCAGGAAAGACAGAAAGAAAGGAGTGGTTTTCCTGTTTCTATGAATTTTTGCTTAATGTGTCAGAAGCAAAGTAATTCCAGGCTTTCTCACAGGAAAAGAAACAGTAGTTGCTATCCTAAAATATTCAGAAACAACTGAAAATGTTTTTTTCCCAATTTTCAGACTACCTTTTTCCAGTAACAAAGTACTTTTGACCAAATCTAATTAAACCAAAAGTCTTAGCTGCAAAATAAATTTATCTTAGAAAACATTTTATTATGCTGGATACTTGCTTAATTGAAAAAATGAAAATAATTTTTTAAAATAACAAAAAAACCATTCTAGTGGCTCAATAAGCCTTATCTGTTTGCTTGAAAGAAGTTGGCAGTGAAGTCTTTGGCTGTACTTGTGATCTCACATAATAGCAAAAATCAGATCGACTTCTTGGGAGCCACCAAGTGACCCAAGCCCTGCAGTGGGCAGCCCTACAGTATATTTAATCCAGCCAGCTTCACATTTGACAGGTACGATCTCATAGACAGCAGAAGAGCAGAATCCACCTCTGAGAAGTTTATCAGCTTTGATAGTTTCTCTCCTCAGATTCATTCATAAAAGCAAACTCGTGTACTACAGCAGCCTCAAAGGCAAACTGCAAATGCAAGGATTTAGTGGAATTAAGAAGTCCATAGTTACAGGCAACAAGTTGCCCTTTATCAAAATTTCTGTGCCATAACTACCTCAAGTTTATACGAAGTGTGAGAACTGGGCAGGAGGTAGTCATTAGGAGGAAGTCTGAACTGAAGCCACTTTGTTTTCCAAGACAGAAAAGAACATTTCCCTCAGAAAAATACATATTTTTTTTCTCCTTAGGGTGAGAAGTAAACTCTGAATGTCTAGGCTTTAATATGTTCTAGTCTTTCAAAGGCTAAGCTTTTATTTTGCAATTACATACACAAACATACCTATGTTTTCAGATACTCCCCTCTGTCATTTAGTTGGAGTTAGAGCTACGTGAAATAACACAGCTGTTTTGTTTAAGCTTGAGTACCGAGTTTAGAAGTATTTTAGAGGTTTCATTAAAGATCTTCTAAATGTAGGCAAAAGCAATGTCTGGTGGTATGTTAAGTATACTGTATAAGGTACATAGAAGAATATGGTATATTCTTCGGGGGTTTATGCCCAGCAAAGGATGGCCAAGCCAATCAGCCGGAAGTATTTGTGGGTCAAATGATGACACTCCACTTCAAATAAAGTAACTGGGGAGTGCTTTTACTGTCTGAACGTTGACTGTGCCTGGTAGGAGAAAAGGACAGCCCAGTTTAAGCAAGAAAAGAAGTGGTTAGCCTCTTTCTTTTCTGTTACACTTGTACCGATCTTTTAATTCTATTTTAGCTGTAGATTGTGTACTCTTTCTCTGTGTTGTTTACTTAATGAAATTAAGTTGAGTCAAAGTCAAAATGAGAAAGTGGTGATTAAATAATATCCTCAGGTTGCAATGGAGGGGACAGGCGTAGCTCTGGTTCTGACTCAAGCTCCCAGATGGAGAACTGGTTATTATTTCATTCTCAACCCATATTCCTGCCTTATGTAGAAGGGTTCCCTATACAGAAATAGTATTTGCTTGCTTCCCCCCACCCATCGGTTGAATAACCTCTGAATGCTATAGTGTGTGAGTTGCCATAGTGAGGGAGTCCAGGGTACCAAGGCAGACACTGTTTGAGGTCAGGGAGGAAACTGGTTCATTGTTTGCATTTTAATAACTCAAGGCCCAGCTAAAATCGAAGCTCTACTGCATTTAGGTACTGTTAGAACTTGCATTGACTTCCCAAAGATGTACACACAAGCCAACCCTGACAAAGCAGGAGTAATTATGAGTAAATCCTCCAAAAGAATAAGCTAAATCAATGATCAGTGCAGGTTTGTCAATCTTTCCCTACCCTTTGAACTGCATCCCAAAACCTGAGGGGCCACAAAGCTCTGTACCTCAGAAGTGGTGCCCGAGAAGTAGGTCACAACTGGACGTACGTGCCAGTGGCTCTGCCGGGAGGTCCCACCGCTGGGCTGCAGGATGGGGCAGAGCGAGGTGTGCAGCCGGCCCGCAGGGCAGCCCCAGCGCTGTGTCCTGTGCAGCCTCTGGCGGGTCCCCCTCCGTCTCACTGTCAGGTATTCAGGGTGCCCCCCAGACCTTGTACCAGCTCAGCCTTTCTGCCTCTCACGAGGCAGAGACCTGCAGCACCCCTGGCCTGAACTGTGTGTGAGCTGATGGCAGCTCAAAACCAGTAGATCGATCGTCTTTTTCTGGGGTGCACTGCTGGGTTCGGTCTGTTCTGATGACATGAAGAGAAATAAACTGCAGGCGTGTTAGAACAGTGTACTGATGTGCGTAGTAGATACTTGTGCATTTTTCCCATGTTAAGCGTAGAAAATGCCATTGCAAATGAGTGCTAGTAGTATTTTACCATATAGCATGCCTGAATGGAAATTGTTTCTAAATGTTCCTTTGTGTTTTCCTTCACAGTCTTTATGAATGCAGCAATACCAATTGCAGCTGTGCTTATAGTAAGTATGGACTTTTCCAAGTAGTGTTCATTGTAACTGCGTTTTCAAGTATATGTGATTTGGAAATGAGGAAGGAGGAGAACAGGGTGCAAACCTGCTACACATTTGCAATTTGTTTGGGGGAGAATGGAGAATGCCTGCTTGTCATCTGTGACCAGAAGCAGCCTGGAGTATGTAACGCTCCCCCAAACTGTTCAGAAAGTATAAACTGAGATTCTGTAAATGAAATTCTTATGAAATATGAAGTCTTTGCGCGTTTCCTTCTTTATGACAAAATGCTGATAATGATGGTGGGGTTTTTTTCACTGAAATAACAAATCTCTTTTGTAGACATTTGTGGTCCATGCTCATCTGACAAGAAAGGCTGACTTCTCCCCATCAGTAGCATTTGCCTCCATCTCCCTGTTTCATATTCTTGTGTCTCCATTGTTCCTGCTCTCCAGTGTGGTTAGATCCACTGTCAAAGCATTAGTAAGGTGAGAACTATAAAATTAATATTTTTGCTACCACCTCTCCAACATTTGAGAATGTTTATTGCTCATTGTACAGTTGTAAGTTCAGAAATGGCATGGTTGTAGCATGTGAGCCAAGTTCTTCGCAGATAACAGTTGTCACAACCAATATTAGGTGGTCCACATCTAATAATTCATTGTGTAGAATAGGTTGAGCTCTATTGGTATTGCATACAACATATGTGTGGTAACAAGAAAAGATATGAAAACTTACTGAAGATTTAGATTTGTAAATCACCCAAATGTTTCCCTCCATCAGGCACGTAGAAGGGAAAAAGGCAATCGCAGAAGCACAGGTGTTCCAGTGTGTATCTCTTGGGGTGTGCTCAGCCTCTGCCTCTCTGCCTGAGAGGTCACCTGTTGGTGGAGAGTTAAATTAACAAACAAAGTGCCAGAAAAACCACTGTTAAGTGTGAGAGTAAGTTAATGACTAAGTGTCTACAAACATGATGTATTTTTATTTTCTTATGGACATGTTAGTCTGAGTGTTCAAAACCTGAAATAACAGCCAGTAGAACTGCTGTTTCACTGGGAGGTTTACTCTGAGTATCAACAGATTCATGTAAAAACATCTTCATGCTTTTTCCTCTGCAGTGTAACTCTGCCTGACTGATAGGGGAGGAAGGCAGAGTTTGGGCTTCTTGCTTTGTTAGGACCTCTTTGTGACCTCCAGTATAGCTATCTGCAGAGCTTGTCTAAGCTATGGGACAGGTATTGGACACCAGCCCTTCCTTAATTGCCTTTGTGTCACTTTGAAGATGGAAAGGAGACTGCCGCAGGAGGCTCAGTTGCCCTCGCTGTTTCAAAATTCCTGACAGTGCAAAGTCACAGCTGTGTCCTCTCCCTTAACAAGTGTCAAAGCTGAGAGCATCAGCAGCTGGCATGAAATGTTTTGCAGCCACCGCTGTAGTCCCTAGAGTCATAGCAGGCTGTCACACTAAGACTGCAGCCAGCAAAATGTCTGGGTGCCTGCACTGGCATTGGTAATGGGCATTTATTTTGGCTTGTCTAAGGATTTCTTTGTAAATGAGTTGTGTGCCTGTTAATGCTGCAGGAACAACTCTGAAGCAATTGGTATCAACCAAGTACTAATTATTGCTAGCTGGGAGTTCTTCATGAGTTATTTTGTAGTTATCTTCTTGTTAGCAGGCTGTTGCCCTGCCATTTGTAATGCAGACAGGAATCCCGCGGTTCAAGCTTGATAACAAAGTTGACGTGGTCCTTGTCTCCCTGGCTGGCTGTGTCACAGTAACACAGGTGGTGATCCAGAGTGCGTCGCTCCATAGCACTGCTGGTGCTGCTCTAGATGTGTCTTCTGAGTACCCCATCCGTCAGTGCAGTGCTTTGGAAGCATGTGCCAGATATTTTCAACCCATGCAAACACATGCTTATTTAAATAGTTTGATAAATGTGAAAAAGCAGCCAGTTTTTGGAAAGCAGCATTTGTGCCAGTTGAGCAAAGCTAATATTTACTTGCTGTGTGTCCTGCTGTTACACCTTCCTGCTAATAAGTAGCTGATCAGTTAGATCAGGTAAAGGTAACCTAACCTGATAAAGTTGTACTTTAGCTTTCCTTAGGCTGAGATACTCTAACTGGTTTTAGCAAGGGTACAAGGCAGCTTCTCCTGTAGTGACAGAAAGGAATTAAGTGAAGCAGGTGATCCAGTAGTGTAACCCCCACAGGAAGGATGCTAAGTGGGTGTTACTGGCTTTGCATCTTAGGCACTTCACAACCCCTGCTCTGTTAATATTTGCTATAGTCTCTGGTGCCACAGGCCATTAGGGACAATAATTTCCACAAATAAACTCGTCAGTATCTAGTCATTACACATATGCCCAATTGCAAAGCATCCTCACAGATTGTCATTGACACTATCAGAACAACAGTGTGATCAATTCCAATGGTAAAACAGACATAAAGCTTCTGTTCCACATAAGGCCTCTGCAAACTTTCCAAGTTACAGTGCTAAGGTGTTTGCTTCTGAGAGGGGGAGCTTCCTTAGGAAGGTGAGAAATTCTGTTATCTCTTTGGAAAGTATTTTTTAATGTGTAGAGTTTGTGCCATTGAAAATTAGAACTGAGCAGCCAGTTGATGTATTTCTTAAATGTGAGGTCTTCAAGGACAAAGGGTAGGTACAGTGTACACTTTTCCATCGGCAAAGGTCAAGTAGCAACAGTGCATTATGTATCTAGCTGGTTTAATATGAAACAGCTTTTCCGTTCAGCTGTGCAAATAACCATGTTTCAATCAATAGATCTATTCAGTGGCTTAAAAATAAGCTCCCCCATGGAGATACTGGCATACTAGTGAAACTGATGTCAGCTAGAGCTCTGCAGAGAACATACTTTTTTTATTCTTTAAGAGTGTAGAACAGTGTGGCATCCTGAAACATGAGTTGCTTCCTCTAACAAAAGACTTTCTTACAGCTATACTGTGTTTCCTCAGTAATTGCCGCAGGAGCAGCAGTTTCAGAATTAAGCAGAGCATCAGGCAGATGGCTTGCAGGGAGAAGCCTTAGCACTTAGAGTACAGCCACCTTGATACACAACTAGAGAGAAGAGAGTAAAATCGAAGTATTGAATGACTTAATAGAGACACGGTCTTGTTTGGGTGTGCGTGGTCCAAAAATATGTTTGCTGTCTTCTCTTCCTCCTCCTCTAGACCCTGGAGTAGAGTCCCAGGGGATTTGTCTATCTGCTTTTGATACCTTCAGAGCAATTATTCAAATGTCAATGTAGTTTTTCTGTAAAGAATGTAGGTGCAGCTGCATACCAACTCCATATAGGCTGCATCTAAATCATTATTTGGTCCATTTTAAGACATTTAAAATGTTCTTGTAAATGTCTGGTTCTCTGAACAAAAAAATCCTAGCCCTGTTTTCCAGAGCTTTGTGCAAATAGATATAAATATCTCTAATAGTGATGGGGCTTCTGATTTCTTCCTTTAAGATAATGGACTTTCCCATTGAGGAATTTTGGTCCAACACTGAGCCTGAATTAGATATTACTCCTCTTGCCCCATCCCAAACAGTTACTCTCCCCCTTTGCAGTTGCTTAGATTGTGGTATCTGATCTAGCTAAATCCATGCTGCTATGTATCTCTTATTCCTCAGCTGCTATTAGCGAGTGGGCAGGTTGACAGAAAAAATGTAGAACCAGTTCTCTCCTGGGGAGTCCCCAGGTGGCTTCCATTGCTACCTGCAGGGCAAGTGCTGACTGTACAGGGAGCCTGCCCCAGGCAGTCCTGTCATGCCTTGGTCCAAGCACTGTTCTGGCACCAGTGGGGTATCTCAAGAGGTTCTTGGAGGAAGCTGTCTCCTGAAGAAGAAATCCCTGGCAGTGGAATGCAAAATAAATGCGTGGGGGTTCATTTTTTTTTAAGATTTGCACACTAACAGCAGCCACATATCACTCTGCTACAGTGGCATCTTTGCCTGTTTCTCCCTAGTTAGCCTAAGGCTAAATACCAAAATGAGTTTTTTTCAGTCCTTGACCATAAATGTATTTTTGGGAACTTAAGGCCTTCTGGCAGTTTATTATTTTGGAGACTGGTAATTAACTTATTTCCAGCTAATTGAATCCCTTTGATTTTCAGTTCATGATTCAGTTCACATCCTCTGCAAATTTCATTTGCTGTCCCTGTGTGTAGATTAGACATACATTTTATAAAGTCAGGTACAGAGATAAAATTGATGGCATGATCTATTACATGTCATAATAAAGGCACATTATCTCTTAGCTAATTAAATCTTAAGCAGCTTGTGAAGATTTTATGCCTTCTCCTTTGTTGCTGGTTGTCAGGTTTCCTTTTATATCTCATCTGTTGAACACTGTCTGTTAAGGTATATTCCTTTATTATGTTACCTCATGCACTTCATATTTCATCATAGCTGCTTGGTACAGGTTTCATCAGACTGCTAGTGTTCATAAGACTGTTCAGTAGAACTGACTGTGCAGCACTTCAGTAACATAAATGACAGCAATTCTACTTCAGCATGTGGTTTCAAAATGAGCTGCTTTTGTAGCTAGTCTGCATCCCACCGAACGTCTGAAAAAATCTTTTGTGTAACTGCTCTGGTGGTATCAGAAAAGACAAGACTTGAGAAGCATCTGTACAGACCGTAGCTCTTAATAGACAACAGGGCAAATTTTGTCAGCTTCCTCGCAGTAATTTCTCGTTGTGCGTTTTCATACACCCGTAACAAAATGAAAACACACTACGCAGCAGACAGTACTAAAAGGGATGCTCAGTGATAAACATTGTGGTGAACAAAAGTTTTGCCTTCCAGGGTGAGGTGTGATTCTTTTTTTTTCTCCTTCAGCGTGCAGAAACTGAGTGAATTCCTGTCAAGTGAAGAAATTGGAGAAGAGCATGATAAATCTTCAGAGCTAAGAAGTGGAGATAATCACAGCAAATACCAGGCGGTGGTGAGTAATGCTGTTTAATTGCAGGTGAATTGGCTGGAGTAATTTGTACCCAGAATAAATTTTTTACTTTTCCATTTCCTACTGATTATTTTTTGTGATTCTTGCAAATCTTGCAAAAACTTTTTTTTAATGCTCTGAACTGTATAGGTCATAAGACGGTTGCTTGTGTTTAGGACATCTTGCTGGTGCTGCCACTAATTACTGCTTATTCTGTGTTTCTGATTTTGCACAGCCACTCAAAGTTGTTAACCGCAAGAGGCCTGCCAGGGAGGACTGGAACAATTACAGTTCTCACATGAGAAGACCCATTAACATCACAGAAGCAGATGAGTTTTGTGTAAAGGTGATATGAAGGTCACTCTAATAACACTTACTATATAGCTCATTAATAGTCACTTCAATATTCTGAAGGCAGTTCCAAATTCATTTTGATGTGAACTGTTAGACACTTGTGCTCGCGTCACAGATTAACCTTCACCTTTTTTTTTCTACCTTCCAATTTAAGAATTGACTACTAATATCTATGTTGTGATTAGTTGTGTATATTCCTCTATATTTCACTCAGCAATTTTCTATTTGAAGTGTTCAAGCCATTAGTCCTGTTCTCATGACAAAAATTTCCAACTTAGAACATAGAACAGCCCGGGTTGGAAGGAACCTTGAAACATCATCTAATCCTGCCTTTTGTGTATGCCAGGCTCTTTCTTCCACTTCCAGTGCCGGTACAGAAAAATGATGTGAAGAAAATTGAAAAGAATTTGGTTTAGACATTCCTAAAATATTCTTTTCATGGGTCTTCCCTTCCTCTTTTGTAATTCCTAGTAGCCTTTCAAGATGAAGTTAAAAACTAACCAACATAACTTCTTTGAAAAAAAAATTGAAGTTATCCATGCTACTTTGAAGACTGTTGCTCTTGATTTGCTGTGGAGATGCCCAGAAATAATAAAAAAACGTGAGAGCTGTTGTAGTGATAATGGTGTTTATTTAGGAAGTCTGCTATTATGTTTGCATTTCTGGCAGAAGACAACGAATAATTCCATTTCAAGGGACCAAGTAGGACAACTGGTAGTACTTCTGGGGTTTTTTTAGGGGCTGTCATCTGACTTGCTGCTTTTGTGCAGGCTCCTTCTTAAATAGACTTCCAGGAAAATAAGAGGAATATTTGAGAGAAGCCAGAGCAGTAACCTCTGTAAGGACAGTATTTGTGAAGTCTTGAGCAGAAAGCCAGGACCAGCTGTAATCTTTGGCTCCATCTGCTGACATCGTTGTCAGCGGTGGCACCTGGGTCAGGGAACTTCTGCAGTTCGTGTCTATCTGCACCTTGTTGCCCATGAAAGGGCATTTTTCGAGAGAGGATCCTCTGGCTGCCTTCGGTAATCTAGAGGGAGGAACAGTGCACTTTCTTCTGCTCGTTTTTTCAGGTGGTTTTCCATCACTTTTTTTCTGTAGGGTAGGATAAAAATGTCCCATTTCACTCAGATCAAAAAATGTACTTTGCATTGCTGAAAGGTTTTGAAGGCTTCAGTGGCTCTGAAAAAGTAAGAGAAGAGGGTCCTTTTGAAATTGTCTCCCATCTCCTATTTTTCACAGTATTCATGGAAATGTCCTCCATTTAAAGTCCTGAACAGGCTTCGTTTCTTGGTTTTAGTCTCTTTCAGTGAAAAGATTTCTGTATCTAGCAAAGTCTAGGTTATCCAAGAATCATATCAGAAATACAAAGGAAAATACTCTTAATAGGCAGCAACATATAATTTCTGTGGAAAGTTCGGCAAATCTGCTTGGAATTTGGACCATGTAATTGCTGTATGTGCTGCAATGTGTCTGCAAAGAGCACACCGTGACACCGTATATAGTTTATTCGTATTGTAATTATTTCACTTATTTCATGTGCCCACCTTACAAATAACAAAACAAAAGAAACCCTAACCAACTTATTTTTTCACAGGAATTTTCCATAATTTTCTAATTGTTGTGCTTGTTTGAGTTCAGAGATCCTTGCACATCAGAATTACCAGCCTTTACAAAATCAGTTACTTGAAGATCTGTTTCCTGCATTGAGCAAAGGCTAACTCTTTTCCTATGCGCCGTGTAATGAAAATCCAAGTGTCTCATATGTCGAAAAAAGAAGTCAGCTCTAAAGCTGGTTTTCTGTTTCTTATTTCTCTCTACCTTGGCACAGATCACAAATGGATTTTTCACATGGACGCCTGAAGGTCCTCCAGCATTGTCCAACATTGATATCAGAATCCCTCAAGGTACAAAATGACATCAGATATACGGAATTAAGATGTTTTCCTGTGAGCATTTGGTAAATGGTAAGCTTATCTATACCTTCATCTCTCACAGGTCAGCTGACAATGATTGTAGGACAAGTTGGCTGCGGTAAGTCGTCTCTCTTGCTAGCCATACTTGGTGAGATGCAGAAGATCTCTGGGAACATATTCTGGAGCAGGTAGTGCTATTTAAAAATTCAAGCTTGAGTTGATTAGTAATGCAGAAAAAACCCAACATCTATCCTGGGGATCTGTTTGTGGAGTCAGGGATTCTGTAGGCATAGTCAAGATAAAAACGTTACCCCAAGGGGTAGGGGAGCGCATCAGAGAGAACCCCCAGCTGGAGTCTGTTCCATTCACAGGAATAGATCACTGTACTTGGGCATTCCACACCCCAGCAACATAACCTGAGTGAAATCGTCGCTAATTTGGAATCAGAATTAGCTAGCTTGGAGTGTTAGGCTGCTACAGAATGGCGTTTGCGCTTTCAGGCCTGAGCTCATGTCTGGAACTCTGAAGAGGTACTGGCTCTCTAGGAGTAGTCCCTGGCTGTGCTGTTAGATGTGTGCTCCATCCCAGCGCTGGGGGAGTGCAGAGTTTTTTATAAGTGGCAGTGACCTCAGAGTGCTCCTGCAGTGCATCCTGCCTGATTTGACAAGAGAGAGATAGCCATGTCCTTCCCTCTCCTCCCAAGGGGACACAGCAGATGCGCTCTCGCAGCCAGTTACAGATTATACTTGTGTCTAGCTTTTGTACTGGTCATGAAAGGAGGGAAAAAAAATGCTACCAAACTCCAACAGCTGAACTTTTAGCACTTGGTCTCTTGACCCTCAAACTAGGTGACAGATGGTATAATATATTGAGACTCCTGTTTGTGGTTTCCAGTAAATTACTACCATCTCTGGTACACCATCTGATCAATGTGTGAACATTTTTTACCTGCTTATTTTACAGTACTAGTCTTCCTAGCCATACAGACTACACTTTGCCTTTTGGGATACAATTATTTGTAGGTAAAGCTTGACAAATTGCAGAAGAACCTAGAGAAACAATTTTATTTCCAACTGGTTGGGAGTGAAGGAACAACAGTGCAACTGTAAGTCATATCCACACACCCCGATGGATGGAGGGTCACTGTTGCCCAGTAGGTTTTGCACTGATCTTGTGAAACAATTCTCAGATTTCTCAAGTTTGTAGAGAGATGATATTTATATCCAGCCTTAATGCATAAGCCAGTCACGCTACTCAGAATTGCACATGCTTTAATAGTAATAGCATGAGGAAGGAAGACTCCCTATTTTATAGGTGGGGAAAATGAAACGTAGGAAGGTGACCCTTTCAGCTGGTAAGGGAGCCAAAATTCCAGAATGTGGTGATCTGTCTGTTAAAATTTACTTCTCTAAGCAGAAAAACAGAGTATGGTGAGGAACCATACAGGATCCCTGCAGCTTTATGAGGTGAACTAATTTCATTTCAGCAAGGCTGTAATTCTTTATAGATGACATAACATGATTAAGAAGTGTAATTTGAATGTCTGATGCTAAACTAAAATAGACGACATGATGGTTCTGATCAGACTGTGGTTTTAAATAGCACTTGTTTAGAAGCACACAACAGTGTAAAGGTCAGAACTGGTTTTCGTGTCTTTTGTATGTGCCAAAGTATCACAAGGTGAAATTCAGTTGTTATCACATTTGCTTTGCTATCTGTCAGATATGTGTAAAGGGGCTTTTGGCCGAAACAATCTGAGGACTGTAAGTGCTAGCTACACTGGGACTGATTATGTTTTGTCTCATCTTTCAGAGCTGCTGCCATGCGCACTAGTCTGTTCAGAATGACAGATGCAGTCAGTGTAGGCTGCACATCTGTGTGTAAAGCTATCTGATGACAGCTCCCTTAAGTTGATAAGAAAATACTAACACCTGAGCAAGTACATGCGCCATTATCCCAGGTATAAGGAGAGCAGTCTTCACTGGGTAATTACCAGAGCTTGTAGCCTTAGCTCAAGCAATAAAATGTGTCACCAGAATCAGTAAGATCCTTGTTACAGCTCACTCTTTGGGATGAGACAAATGCTTGGCTTCAGTCATTCACATTAAAGAATTGCCCTAAATTATTTCGCTCCAGATTTCCTTCCCTTTCCCTTCCTCCAAGGTCACAGCTATGAAGACAAAGGATACATCCTGCTGACATGTCACTTGGTGCTCAGGAAATCTGGATTCTATTCCTGAGCCTTTGCTTGGTCAGGTGGATAACCTTGCACCAAGTCATTTTTCTCCTCTGTGCCTCCATGCTCTATTGATAATTAACTGCATGCCATCTTTATTTGCTTCCTATAAAACTTAGTTCCTTCAAAACCTTAAAAAAGTTTAACTTATTCCTGGGCTAGGAATTGGCTAATCAGAAGTGAGCACTAGTTCAGTTTTAGTTTTAATTTGTTGTTTGTGTTACAGTGTGTGTCTGGAAGATCCAGCTCAGATTACTGCCCCTTGTCCAAAGCAGGATGAGTGCATCTAAGCATAAATATTTTATAATGTGGTTAGAGATTGGCAAAAATAAAGAAATCATTATTTATATTCTGAACAGATGGTAAATAGTATTGATTTGACTGGTTATTGAGTAAATAATTATAGCATATTGCATGCTAATTTCTTCTGGGCAGTGTCTCGCTTTAAATAGTCCCAGTTCAAGTCCTGGGAGCAGTTTATAATATAAGTCTTTTTGGTGTAAATAATATCAGAAAATTGACCTAAATGAGAAATAGTTTTCTCAAAAAAATTTGTTTCTAAAAAAACATTTGTTTCTTAAAGCAACATATGTACTCCATTGTGAATCTAGAGTCCTTATAATTTGAAGGAAGCACTGGATTTGTGAAGGTTGTTTGTTAACAGTAGATTTTCTTCTACTCAATGTGGAGTTGACTGTTTTCATCAAATGACAATATTTTTAAAGTTTTTTTAATGCCTAAAAAATACATTTATTTTTACAAATATTTGTTTACTGGAGTTTTCAGAAACATCCAGGTACTTAATTTTATTGTATTTAAATTGGAAATGGAGGTCTCTGAAGGCTTGAAAATCTCAGTAGGTACATATTTGCGTCTTTAGATATCCATATGCCTTGAAAAAATAGATCTAGATCGCATTATCAAACATAAATTACTTGGACATTTCAACACTGGTAGGAGGTAAATGCATCCTTAATTGCCAGGAGTATGCAGGAAAAGGGGGAAAGGAGTGATAACACAAAGTCAAAGTGGGAAAAAGTGAATTGACAAGGGTGAGCTAAAACTCCAAATGCAGAATTAATCTTTTCCAGCTACAGAACAGAAACACAGATCAGGCAATTGATCTGTCAATACTTGCAGAAGATTGTGGCACCTGTGGCCGTGTAGCAGAAGAACGCAGTTGACAGAGGAGGTCAGGCCATTGCTGCGCACTGCTGCACCTTGTGCTACTCTGAGAGTGGCTTGTGCCCTGTGAGCATGGCGCTTTGCCCCATTTCTGAGCAGGAGCTGGTCAAGGTGCACACCTGCAGTGAGCCCAGGCAAACTGTGGTAGCCACGAGGGACCCTGCCCCATCTTTGCTTCTTGAGCCACTTCGGTGGATTATACCAGTTGTGCAGTTTGCTGCCTGTGTCGCAGGCTGGCATAGGAAAAGAGCACAGTAGAGGGGGTGCTGCTGCCATGCACAACTACTAGATGTTGCAAGTTACCAGGATGTTCCCCAGTAGAATGGGTGCCTGGCCATTTTTGGGGTGGTCCATGAAGGAGGAGCTGATGTTTCTTGTTCAGGATCCTTCTGTTGTGCATGGAACAGCTGGAAAAAGATGTTCCCTATTTCAGCCCCTTGACAGTTCCTGTAAAGAATGTGGTGCTATTTAACGATATGCAGCAGGTTCATGGGTTTTTGGAGAAGGTGCCAGTGGGTCCACACGGTGAAGACCAGTGGAGTGTGAGGTTACTCTGGAAAAGCTTTGTTTAGTACACTGCCCTTTGGAATAAAGATACTACTGGCTGGTTGGCACTCTGACATTCTACAGTAAATTGAATTTAGTTGTGGTCATTGCTTACTATGGGTGAACTTCTTGGAAGTGTCTCAAACTAGCCTTTTAAACTGCAGGTGTAATTTTCTTTCCTGGATATTTATGAGCAAATGCTGTTAGCATGAAGTTACTGAGACGGTTCTCTTTAAAGCATGAAGAACTTTTTCTCCTTGATTTTGTTTATACCACTGGACACACGGGTTTTTCATTCTATTCAGTGGGGCTGAGTTTAGTATCGGTAATAAGTATGGCCAGTCATCCTGTCAAAGCAGCTCTGTGAACATCTTGGTACACCATTCAAAAACAGCCGAACCAAAACCTGTCCATCCCTCAGTCCTGCCCACGCTTATTTATACAGGCACATCCCCCAAAGGACAGCATGTTGCAAGTCAACTGAAGATGGGATTTGGGGTTCAAACTAACCCATTATATGCTGCAAAGGTACAGTTACTGCCATGGAAAAATACAGTATCATGAATTACCTGTTTGTTTTCCCTGAAAACGTTGGGTTTTTTAGTGGAACTGTGTTCTTGTCACACTAGGACTTTTCAGTTCTGTTAGCACCTCCAGGACAGAGTGGAGGTGATTTTATTTGTTGAGTCAAATTAAATGTTTAAACAGGAGGAAAAAAAACTGTCACCAAATTTTTTTGACCGCTAAAATGAAAGCACTTTGTGTAGAAGGAACAGATGCTGTGCTGCAGCTCTGTGATAAATACTGTTTGCAGTCTGTGCACTAAGTGGAATTTAATAGTTTTTTCTTTCTGGGGCAGATTGCCTGTGCTTACTTAAGTAAACAGTCTTTGCTTTCTGTTTGTGATGCAGCTGTACTTCTGACAGCGAGACGGGGGAAGATGTCAGGTATGGTATTGTATGGGGTTATTGGTCTTCCTGTCGAATGCAATAGAAGGAACCAAAGGTTTCTAAAAATGTATGCTTAAGATTTTCAGAGTCAAAATTCTGAAAGTCAGCGACCCTTTCACTGCATTAATTAGCTTAGGATACAGTTTTTGAAACCTCCTATGTGACTTATGAAAATAAAGGCTGGAATTCCTTTATGAAAACATTGCCATTTGGTGATTTTGAAAATTGTATCCTAACTTCCCTTGATGTCATTGAAAATCCTTCTAGACTATTCCCTAATGCCACACTTCAAAACGTAGTATCAAGTATTGCTTTAAAGGATTCATTTATTAAAGCAAATTCTCCCCATCACCCTTCTCTTCATTTATTAATTTTTTTTATGATCTGTCATAAGTTTATTTTCTCATCTGGCATTCTTCAGGTACACACGAACTGAGAGGTGTGGGGAGTAGCAGATTAGTCCATCTGTTGGCAGGAGATCCTTGCAAGGAAATCATTTTTACCTGATTCACATAGCTCAGTTTGGATTTTGGGAATGCTTACCAAATCAATTGAGAGCAAAGCTTTCTGACACGGTTGTCATTTTAGTGTGGCACACAAACCTCCAGAATGGTAAACCTTGTAAAGGTGACAATCCCTGCTGAAGTCAGCGAGACCTTTGTTAGTGAAACTGGCAGAGGAAAAATGGCATGTGATGTCCCTTTTCTTGACTAAACCACGCTAAACTGGGTGCCTTCTACTGACAGAGTATTTTATTGGTTCTGTGACGCACCAGCTATTCTACTGAGTTTTCTCTAGATTTTTCAGCCTCTTCTCTCCCATTCACCTTATTTCTCAGACTTGTTACCTAGTTGTCAGATTGAGTCCTGCAAAACTTCTGCTCCCATCTGTGTGTAGTATAAGAGGGAGGTTCATGCATCTACTAAGCCTCATAGTAGAAGGTACTTGGAAATCTCACAGTTCTTTCTGTATAAGAAAGACTGCAATTCCTGAGCCAAGTTAAAGTGAAACCGTCTGAACCCATTAAGATACAAGAGAAATATGATAGGAATTAGACATCTGCATATTTGAAACTGTTGTGGGGATGGACAGCAAACAGCAAAATAACATGCACAGCAGTATGACAAGCATATGTAAAAGTAAGAAAGAATATTAGACCGTATGAAACAATTACCTACATTATCATACGTTCTGGGAATCCTAGTGATGTTAGTTAAGCGCTGTAGGAATACGTCTGGTGGGTTTGGTGCACTAGCATCCTGTAGAACATTTCTGGTGTTCTCAGAACATTGAGCCAAAGTCTTGTGAGGTCTCGAGTATATTTGCTCGTAGGTGTTGAATGCTTTCTACAAGGTTGTTTAGCACTTCTCAAAACTGAAGCTTTAACAGTACCTTTTTTAGGTCAGCATCATGTAGTACAGAATTTTAGCATACTTAGAGTTTTATTTATGTTATGCAGTATTTTTGTTGTATTTTTAATTATAGCATAGTGTTAGTACTTTAAGGTATTATTTGCATTGTCTAAAGTAATTCAATTTTTAACACCCTTGTGTTTGTTTTCTGCAGCCCAGAGAAAGAATCTCCTGTTGACACGGAATTCAGGTACAACACTTTAAAAACTAATGTGAACCTCCAGAGGTGCCTTCCAACCTCAGCCATTCTGTGACTCCCTGAACATTCCTCAAAAGTGTCTGCACTTAATGAGTTGTTTGTCCTTAGAAAGCAAACGGGTGGTCTCTGTATGCAGCTACTCCAAGATACAGAAGTAAAACCAAGGAAGTGACCCTTGTGGTTTAATAATGGCAAAAAAGTATGCTCCTGAATACTGGCAGTATCAGAATGTTCTGTTACCTACCATCAGGCTGAAAATAGTGGAAGGATGTGTTTTTCTGTTCATGCAGTAATAGCATAGGACAGGACAGCACGCATTTCTCTCGTCTGGAGAACGTTTGATTATGAGTTGTTGACTGCTGTTAGAAATTCATGAATTGTGCAAAATAATCAAGTTAAAACTATAGTCAGCAATCCAAAACACATAGGAATGGCTTTGCAGTGTATTAATTCCTCTACCATTATACTCATAACTGCATTGCATTTTAACTGCATCTATTTTCTTTTGAAAATTGCTGACATTCCAGAGTTGGTAGGTTTATTAAGGCACTAAGATTAATATATGAATGTCCCTTAATTAGTCTTATTTTCAGTGATCTTGAATGCATACTGAGCCTATTGAACTTAACAAAATGAGATGTGACGAGAGTGTTAGATGAATAACTTCAAACAAATAATCTCAACAATGTTTTTTCTGATTCTAAATTAATGATCAGGTTTGATCCTAAATTAGCCAAAGGACATAGTCTCCGGGGAGCTCAGGGAAGCTTTTCCTATTTATTGTAGGGTTGGATTTTGCTGTTTGCCTCTTTGTGATAATTAAGAGGCTATGGTTAGTCTATCTTGTGTTATCAGAGGAAAAAAGTTACACTCTGCTGATGAAAATGCATTTCTTCGTTTATGCAGTCTGGGGGTAGGAGGCAGTTACTTCCACCTGCAGAATAAATTCCTCCAGAATCTTTGCTGAGCCATTTGCTTGCATTCAGTGTTTTAAGTGTGAAACCTTAGGCAGGTTCAAGGCAGGCTTTCAGAGAAAGTGTTGCACACTCCATTTCAGAATATTTGGTCTCTGGATTTTTGGCCCCATATTTCTCAGTTTCAGTAAAAGTTTAGTTCAGTTGCCTCTTTATAGGAAGAGCTGTAGACATGCGGTAGGCTTCTCATGTGATCAGGCACTTGCAAGCTTTTTGCTTATGTCAAAATGTGATCTGCCCTGATATATGTCATCCTAGTGTCAATTTGCAATTAAGATTAATTTAGAGGGGTTGACTAAATCTTAAATCCGTAATGAATTTTGGCAAGCTTATTGCTTGTTCCCAGATTCCTTGCAGTAATTAGTCCTCAGTGATGGCCTAAAAGCAGAAAGCAAGCCAAGTACGAATGGTGTTCCCAGGCACTGTGCTGGTTCTCAGCACGGAGTGCATCTTACTGGCAGTGCCCATGTCTTCACTGAACAAAATACTTTTTACAAAAGCTGTAAATACATTTTCCTCTGAGTAGCAAAACATTGCTACTACTTTTCAAAAAATAGAAGTAACTTTTCAATCACATGGAGAATTAAGAGCAGCAAAGGCTCAGTTTCAAGCAATTGAAAAGGTGGGGAAGGGAATACATGTTCGTCTTGGAATGCCCAGAGCAATTTTTTCTCAATCACTGGAATGAAAACTTCATACTAATTGAAAAAATGCTCCCCTCTTGAGGCAGAACTGAATGCTCTTTGAATTAGATTTTTGGGACTGCTGGCTCGGCTGCCTAGGGTTTTTTTTTCTGTCTTTTTTCTTTTTTTTTTCTGTTTCATTTTCCAGTAAAGAGAATTCATAAAACATAATTGAATTCTAACAAGTCATCAGATATTTGAACTTGGAAACACGTTAGGGTAGTGTAACTGTGTATTCTTTCAGGTCATCAAAGAAAATTGGATCCTATAATGACTTCTAAGCAAGCTTGGTGAAAGCCTGAGAAAATGAACAGGGCCAGTGACCTTAGCTCCTGATAAAAAAAGATGTATTTTGGCAGCACATGGTTTGAATTGCATTCAGGTCTACCAGAAAGAGGCTGGTGTAATGGCTGTCTAGCAGACAAAGGCTGCGTTTGGTTGAGAGGTCCTGTCTTTTTATTGGATTAGCTGATACAGTTGGAAAGAAAACAGCTATGCTTTTAGGTGTATGATCCCTCATTTGGCCCTTTTCTGGAGAGGTGGTGATATGCCAGTGAGTTTTCTAGCAGTATCAGTTGCTCTAATGAAAAACGTTGCCTTTCTCCCAGCTGTGCCTTACTGAGGTCCTTACTACAGCCAGCAAAAGCACTACTACTTCACTAGTAGGCAGATGCTTTTATTTTTAAATAGTACTAATAATAATCCCTATGAAATAAAATACGCATGTTGAGATCCTGTTGACCGTACCTGTTAAGTTGTCCCTTCTGATGGTACGTTATGGGGGCAATTCCACAGGGGGAAATTTAGCAAACGTTTTTTGTCTGTGTTCTCTTTTGTGGTCTTGATAGATATAGAAAGATTTTACTCATGGTTATCCATTTACTTTATGACTCAAGTTCTCTTCTAAGAATGGGGAAAATAAATGTGTTGGGAGAAGGGGGGACTTGCCTTTGTGCATATGTGGAATTTTGGGGTGTTTTTTAAACATTTAAAAATACCATTTTTATAATGTCCCTCCTGAAATGTATTGCCCTGCTAGTGATATGCTATACATTTTTTTTTATTAGTCTGTCGAAACAGAGCTGGGATTCATTCTTTGGTAATTTTCTTCCTGCCATCTGTGATGCTCAAGAGGCAGCTTTACTGAGCTAGCCTCACTGAAACCCGCTCACAGCAGAAAAAGAGGGAACAGACTGAAATTCAGTTAGTTGAACCTTTTCAGTGTTCTGTTGGAAATTTAACATCTTCTGTATTTCTTTCATGGGAGAGCTATTGATTGTCCTAAAAAAAAGAAATGAAAGACAGCATTTTTTGAAGACTGAATACCAGTGTCTTAATTTACAAGAAAAGGGTTTCCAAAAAACCCTACTGCACTGGTGAGCTGGCAACTCTGTTGTTTCTGTTTGGTTTAGGTTTGTTGTTGATTTGATGTTTTTTTTTTTCAGGAAAAGAGGCTCAGTAGCATATGCATCACAGAAGCCTTGGTTGCTCAATGCTACAGTGGAAGAGAATATCACATTTGAAAGCCCTTTTAACAAACAGAGGTAACAAGTTCCAGCACTGTCACATGCTTTACTCCCCTTTTCCCTAAACAGTGGGGTTGCATGTCCCCATCTCTATCTATTGACTAATGTACTGCACCTGTCTGAACATGACAAAAGACCTTGAGCTCTGCGTGGTCCCCCTTTGATCGTGTTTTTCCTGAAGGACACAAGGGACAGAGTTCTGTCTCACTTCAACTGAGATGTAGAAGAGTTTTCATTTCCCAGCACCGTGTGTGTTTAGAATGCAGTATTCTCTTCTTACACCTAATTGACTAGTTTAACTGTCTTAGAAGGACATTATCTGTTTGGGAATGTGTTTATTACAGTTTCAGTGGCTGGTACATTGTGAAGGATTAGTGGGCTGCCTTTCTATTCAGTATAAATGCTCACCAAACATTCTGAAGTATTTAAAAGTTAATTGCTGATGTCCCACCCCCCCACTCCCCCCCTTAAAAGAAGTGGTTGGTTATGAATTCACATCCTATGCGCGTGTTTTTTTTCCATCATCCTTGGAAGTTGAAACAAGAAACAAAGGCCCTGGCCATGAAAAAAGTTAAATGTTAAGCAGTAACAATATACCATGGAAGAAGTTGTGCTTGTTTTGCTTGGTTGTAATTATTAAATACTTTTAATTGAGAAGCTGATGTAAGATGTTTTTTCTTAGCTGAAATGTTATTTACTTGCCTGTGATTGAAAGAGATCCCATTAAAACAATTAGTGGCTAACAAACATGTTTTCCACTGTGTGATTTTTTCCAGCTGGTTAATTTTTGTTCCTCTGCAGGTAGGAAATGTGCTGCTTTAGCAATATCTGTGTGGATTTTGCATTACCTTTTTTTGTTTCCGCAGGTACAAAGCAGTAATTGATGCTTGTTCCCTCCAGCCTGATATTGACATTCTCCCTCACGGAGACCAAACCCAAATTGGAGAGAGGGTCAGTAAACAGCTACAGGCTTCTATTTTTGTTTCAAACATATAGGAGGTTTTTTATTATCTTGTTGTGTTATTAAAACCTTACTGGTTATTTGGCTACAAAGGTAATCTTTTAGTTAAGTGTACGTTTGGGTCATTAGTCTGGAAGGTCGTTGCTCGGTAAACATGGAAACACTGTCATTTACATGAGATGCAATGACTTAAATGTGCTGCTATCAGAATGTTTGACTAATTCTGTGGCTGCTCTCTCAGATATCCTGACTTCACAGTGCATTTTTTGGTTTCTTTAGGACTAACGTAAAAATAATCCATAAATTTTGAGAGCCCCTTCATTTAGAAAAGGGCAGGTGTTTAATCAATGGCAAACTAAGCTTTATCACATTGGGGAAGATTAGGGAGTGACAAGAAAGGAAATGGAAGTCACAAATGTGTAAACAATTTACTCTGGCCTATACTGGCACTGTCACAAACAAGCGAAACCCCATGAAAAAAAATGCAACAAACCACATGAGGATGGATACACTTCAGGATACATTTCCACACCTAATCTTCGTGTTGGCTACCATTTTAATTTTAAATGGATTTGTTCCTAACCCAGTTCATTGTGTAGCCAAATGCTTTCTGACAGGAGGAGGGAAGTGGAGGGGAGAGAGAGGGTGGGGTACTGTCTTTTGGCAGCAATTCTGGCTTATGAGAGCTGAAGGCATTTGTGGAACTGTGGGTGGATCACAGGAAGGGTAAGTAACTCAGAGCAGGGTGCTAGCAGGGGACTAAGGGCCAAACCCAAGTACAATAGCAACCAGGTAATGTTCACCTCAGCATGGTCTGACCTCCCACCAGCACTTGCTGATTACAGCGTATAATGGAGCTGATATAGTGTGACAGCATACGATTATAAAAACAAAAAACAGGACATAGCCAAACTCATAAGGCTGACTTTTGAGTAGAAGCCTAGTTTAGACTGCCTGCAGAATACCTATGCCACCACAAAGTACTGAACGTTTCCCGTCCCTCTGGTATGTATGGAGTACAGCTCCAGACAGTGCTCTGGCTTTTCTAACAATTTGTGCACTGTGTTCCCAGCTGAATGCAGGCCCACACTTTTGAAAAATTTCTTTGGGTTTCTTTGTCCAGAAAGTATTCTGTGGATAATCCAATCAGAATATGAATGTTCAGTTGATGGTTTTTATAATTGTCTGATTGTTCTTCTCCTGCTTATCTCCAAGGGTATTAATCTGTCTGGAGGGCAGCGCCAACGTATCAGTGTGGCAAGAGCACTTTACCAGCAGACAAATGTTGTGTTCTTGGTGAGTAGGTGCCATTATGTTTATGCTCCAAACGGAAGCATGGGATGTGAGCATTTGGAGTATTTCATGGGTAACACACACCAAACATTGTGCTTCACTGAGCTAAGCCAGATATGCACTGTTTATTTTATATCTATTGTTAGCTAGCCTGCAGGTAAGAAGCACTTTGTAAATGTTGCAGACAGACAGATAGCTATTAAGATACAAATCGAAATGCTAATGCTTCCCCTCTCGGTGTGCTGAAATTTCTTTTTGACCCTTGTGTTTATCTTTGGTACTTAGAAATTTAATAGTCTCTGCTGTATTCATGAAATTCCGAAGCTGTCTCAGGCCTAAAATTAATGTTGTCCTGTGTCTGGGGTGTTTCCTTTCTGCAACAAACTAAGCTGTCTTCCCACCCTGAACTGCTCGTTGTATATCCTGTCCCAACTTCAACAGAAGTGCTATGGAAAAAGGATCGAGAGCAGGCTCTAAAAACTTAGTAGGTGGGAAAACGAATGCATCCTACACAGTCGCTAGTAGTTAGCTTGCCAGCTTTCCGATGTAGGACTTCTTTCTTAAGCTCGGTTTTCAAGGAGCTTTGACTCCAGCTGTTATAACAGTGAGTCACATCGGATCAGAGAAGCTGTCCACATTCAAGGTCATCCCTAAAAGTCTGGGAGGTTACTTAGACCTTTCCCTGTAATTAGGCTGATCAATATGTGTTTGCTTCACATGTAGGAGGTTTCCAGGCAATCATCAGAATGCAGGAGAGTAGACAGCAGCTGGGCCAGGTGCTGCAAATCAGCAGACCCAGTATTGGGCTGTAACTTGGTTTTGTCACTTCTGTCCTTCTGTGCAGGACGCTCAATAAGCACCTGATAGTAGCAGGTTCTCTTATGGTTTGATAATGTCAAAGTACACACAAATAAACCTTTTTTGAGTTACTAAATCTTTTAAAAATAAACAGGAATCTTATACGGTAGCATTTGCAAACACTCAGTTCTTTTAAGACTGCTTTTGTAAACAAACGCAAAAAGCTTCTCTCTGGCAAGTATGCACCTCATATTCCATAACCTTTCACATTCTCTAAACTTCTTGTGATCATTGCAGATATGAAAAAAGTCATGTGATAAGAATAAAATCTGTAATGAATTAACTACATTAATTGACTCTGCGTGTTTCATTTGTTGCCTATCAGACTAGTCCTGTAGCACGAGCTGGTGTTTTTTCACGTGCCTTGTAATCCATGTGTCATTATAATGAACAGCCTCGTCCGACTCCACAGTGCAGTGTCGTGTTCTGTGAACTGGCATTTACGGTCCCCAGAAGCGCAGCACTGCAGAGAAGGTGGCTGTGTACAAACTCGGGGCTCAAAATGATGGTCAGGTCTGTGCCGGATCAGTAGGACAGCAGAATCAGTAGTTGCAGCAGGAAAGCTGGCAACATACATCCTTGCTTATTGAGCACAGTGCACTCAGATTTTTAAGAATAAATTCTGTACCACGGTCAAAGCTACTGTATTTCAAAAGCACATTTTAAGTGCTCTGTTAGGCTCTGATTTATTAGAATTTCAGTGATCATATTTATCTTACTGTTGATTTCAGAAATTTTTGGTTTTGTAGATAATTTAGTATTGTTGCTTTCATGTATCTGATGGAGTCACAAATTAAATTGTTGCAGAATTGAAGGGAGTAAAAGTTCAAGAGGATTTTCTGAAGCACTCCTGTCTTTGCTTGTACCTTTCTCTAACTAACTGGTAGCAATGATGTCACACTGAAAGCAGAAATAATTCAAATTCAACCCTACTTTATCAGCAAACAGCTGGAGAAAGCAAAATTTGATTTTTAAGACATCCTGGTTTTAGTGTAATATAGTATGAAATAATAATACTAAGGATATCTCACAGCCAATATCATTAGTGCAAGCAGAAATAACAGATTTGTAATTCCATATAAATAGGATTAGGTAAACAAGTCCCCCAAAAGATGATATAGATTATTTTGTTCAAGCAATGACTTATATGCACTAAATTTAGGCATAAACTAATCTAGGTCATAAATCAGGCATCTGAGCAGTCATCAAAATTATCAGTATTTCTTCTTGTGTGATTCTTTTGATTTATGAATGAAAGAAAAAAAAGCAGAAGGGCATTATGTATAAGGGAAAGAAAATGTGCTTTTTGTCCCTGGCCCTGGAGCGGTTATGTAATCCATGCCATAGACATACGTTGCTATGTTGTCTTCAGCCTGCCAGAAGCAATGCACTGCAGATACGTAGGCTGTGAAGCACATCTGCTGAGAGGAGCAGTTCCCAGCAAGCCTCACGAAATCACAGTGTTTACACAGCTGACATTACTATATGTCTTAGTACTCACTGTAAATAGACAGTTCAAGATTTGTTACGTAGTTTAAAAAAGCCATTCCTCAGAACACTTTTAATCTTCTGACAGCCTCTTTTGATTGTCTATATTGATCTAACTGGGTTTACTGGTGTTAAAATCTGTCAGTTTCCTTTAACGCTGTAAGTGCTGTCTCCAAAAGTTGACCTTTTTTCCTTGTGACAGGATGATCCATTTTCTGCACTGGATATCCACCTAAGTGACCATCTTATGCAAGAAGGGATCCTGAAAATGCTGCGGGAAGACAAGCGGACCATTGTGCTTGTAACTCACAAGCTTCAGTACTTACCCCATGCTGACTGGGTAAGAAAGCTCTTCCCTTTTTTTAATGAGGCGGCAAGAATGTGGCATGAATAAGTCTTGCTGCAAACAAGGCTTTCTCTTCATCTTTCTGCCAAGGTAGTATAGTGAGAAGAGACATAATAAAGACCTGAAAATTAGCCAGTGAGCTTGGGGTGACGATTTTGGAGTTCCCATCTTAGAACACCTGATAGGTTGGATTTTCATAGAGCTGATATTTAATACTCTTATGGAAGCAGGCTGCATTTAAAGTATATTGAGTATACAAAAAAAATCAGTTGTATTGGAAAATTCTGCTCATTTTTTATCTCAAAAACAGTAATACATTTAACATGTTTGCCTCTGCTGGGATGTGACTAGGAATTTGTGCTGTCACAGAAAAAGGTGTTTTTATGGATACTGTGCTTGGAAATAGAAGGAAAAAATAGTGTTTCCTTGTGATTAGTACTAGTACATAATGTATCAAGAACATCTTTACCCTCTGTATGTTGACAAAATTTTAAGAAATAGGTAGTGTTCAATTGTTTTGTTAGGTTTCTTTGTTATATCTTGTTTACAGAAAAAAAAAGAAGGTATACTTCCTATAACAGTTTGCAATTGCAAATGTCAAAGGTGAAGCAAATCAGGCAGGATAAAGTTTGGTTTTAGCAAATAGTTGTTTTTTAGTTCATTGGTTCACACTGACCTTCTACTTCGTTCTCCTATAGTTATCCAGCTACAATATCACAGGTCTTCTTGCTCGCGATGATTGATGACTGCAGTTATGCCTCCTAGCAGGACTTCTCTCTCATTTGCAGCTTGCACAGACTAAAGCAGCAGTTACTCTGTCTCAAGAAATAACCATGTTTCAGCTGCTTTGTGTTCTTCATATTGGCTTGCTATAAACTTGCAGATAGACATTAATCTTGTTCTGATCACATTTTTGGTGGGCAGCATTTATCCTTTGTGGTCTGCTGTGACCTTGTCCCTCAGTTATACACCTTTAAGAATTACTATTGTTCTCAACACAGTTCTGGTTTTCCAGTCAGTGTCTTTTCAGGATACAGGACTTTTCTGCCTTCTTCCCCTCCCTGTGAGGTCCATTCTTAGCTTCATCTTTTTCAATTGTTATGTATTTGGATTTTTTTAAATATGCAGAGCTATGGCATTGTGTCAGTATAATTTTTTAATTTTCTTTATGAGTCAGACCCATTTCTAGGTAGTTGTGTTTTATGAGATGCTTTGAGAATTATTTTATTTTTATTATCTTATAATTGGGTTTCAGTAATGTTTCATGAAATATACTGTTCCAACCAGCCTGTAGGATAGTAACCATTTGTATTAATTACATTTATAATTAAAAATATTTATTCAGAAATAGTTCAGGCTCTTTTTCCTAAGCACAGGTCTCATTAAGGCTTAGCAAGTCTAACCTAATGGAGTGCAGCATGAATATTTATTTTACTTTATTAAGGAATTTTAAATAAAAATATAACTGGAAGTATATGTGATGGCTCTCCTAAATCTTCATAGCAGAACCCTCAGAAGAATTCAAGGCCCAGCCCAATTATAGGTTTACAGAATAAAGTGATCACAAGATTGTTGTTTGCTTTATTTTTTCCTTTTCCGTTTGCATTATTTTTTCCTTTTCTCTGTTGTAAATTCTTAGCAGTAAACAGAATAGATTATTTCCCCACCCACTGACCATGGAAATTGTCAAGTTTCCAGGGAGAGAGAAAAATAAATACTGCATTAACATGTTTTCTTATGATGTCATGTGAGTTTACAATCCACATGCCTCATTTTCCAATTTTCCTTGTCAGCTCTAAAGTAAAAGTAGTTACACTGTGTATATAATGTAGTTACACTAAGATAAACCTGGAAACCACACCCTTCAGCCGTTGTCTTGTATATATAATTCTTTTCAAACTGTGTCCACTGTTTATGCTTTTAAAAGCTTTAGGGATTCAAATTCCCTAGCTTTTCCTTATCAGGTCCATGATATCAAACAGACGGTGGAGCCAGCATGCTCGTATCTAATTGCCTGAATGAGGGCAAAACATGCTGCACACACTGTGTTGCTAAAAGCCTTTTCCTTTTAGGAGGTAAGAGAACTCTAAAATCTCATCTTGCTAATGACTTGTATTTAGGAAGAGTAATGCACTCTCTGTGTGCTGACAGGGACCCCGTTCTTCTTTCTTACTTAAAAGCAGCCTTCCTTCTTGAAAGCATGAAGTGCAGGAAGTTTATGGTTTTGCAGCATCTTGAGTAAAGGGGATAGAGTCAAGAGATAACTTCACTGCCTTTTTAGAAGACAGATTTATTCACAGAAGTATTCTTTATTTGTGAAAAGAGAAAATTCTGTCCAGGCCCAGCAGCATAGCTTTAAAATAAATAGAGGTACATGGCTCTTTATCTCACCACTTGTGTTTCTAACTTTTTAGATAATTGCCATGAAAGATGGTAACATCCAGAGAGAAGGAACACTCAAGGACATTCAGAAATCAGAGACTGAGCTTTTTGAACACTGGAAAACATTAATGAATCGCCAAGACCAAGAGCTGGAGAAGGTTGTTTATGGGCAGGGCAATCGACATTTGCAGAAAATGTGGCTTCTTTTTTTTCTTTTTTTTCTCCTTAGGTTGGAAGCATTAGCAAGGATTGACATGCTGTGTGTGATTTGGAGTACTGCATTTACCCTTATTATTTATCTGTTAAGAGAAATTCTTTCATCTGGACAGCTCATCCTTCCTTGATACTGTTGCCTCTGGTCCATTCTTGATAGGAAGCCCTATCAAAATATTCTTGCCTAAGGAATATTAAATTGGACCATTTTGGAAAAAGCATTCTTAATGTGCGATACGATAGCTGCTTCTATAAAAGTTGCTGAATTTACTCATTGCATCGGGTAGAAGTTTTTCAGATGTGCCTATATCAAGTTCTCTAAATCATTAACACATTTTGACTTTAATGCTATAACACAGGAAGAATGAGATAATTAATCTTAGTTCTTATTAATTAAGGGATATCTGTCCACGTTAAGATTCCAAGGAAGCTGGGATTGACAATGTGAAATTAATGTCAGATATCTAATTTATGTCCTTCAGTTTTACACAGACGTAGCAAATACATCACTCATGACTGCCTGCTTGTAAGAGCTTTACTTTCATTTTTCAATCATGTTCTGATTGGAAACAAATTTTGTCACAGCTAGTGATTTTTTTATTAATTCTCTAGTTGAAAACACATGAACTGTCCCTTTTTTAGGAGACTATTATTGAGAGCAAAACTGTTTTGGAAAGGACAAATCTCCGGAGGACTATGTATTCCCGTGAAGCCCTGCTGAAAGATGATGAAGAGGATGAAGGTAAAAAGATAGCCTTTGAGCCCAGTACTGCTACATTACTGTTTCACAGTTCAATTATATTTGAACGAATTAATATAATGCAAACTGGCAAGAGAATAACCATTTTTCAGGTGGTCATGATTTGCAAGAGGGCTGTTTCCATTGATTTTTACATCTGGACTATAGTGATTTCAAGCATTCAGGAGTCATAGGTTCCTTCAAACTCTTGAGGGTTTTTTTCTTATACTTGAACATGATTTGATAATTAATAGGGAATAATACTGAATAATTTATGGTGGGTGAGCTTCAAATCTGTCAATAGCTTAAGTACACTTGTTTAAGGTTTTACAATTCGTTTTTATCAAGCCAGTACTTTTAAATTGCAAAAACATGGCTGAAGACATCAATAACTAAGTACTAAGGTTCTTTGCACCTTTTTAGCATGTGTGGCTGAGCATGTAATTTCACCTCAAAGCCACTCTTTATCCCGTATAAGACCTGTTTTGTAGCTGCCACTTGCCAGTCCGTATGAAAGGTGTGTACGAGTAAGTACTTTTTTCTTGCACATTGCAGAAGAAGTAACAGAAAGCGATGATGAAGACAACCTGTCTTCGGTGCTGCATCAGAGAGCAAAGATGCCCTGGAGTGCCTGTGGCAAGTACCTCAGCGCGGCAGGAATCCTTCTTCTGCCACTGCTGGTTCTGTCCCAGCTGCTGAAGCACACAATAATGGTGGCCATTGACTACTGCCTGGCACTCTGGACCTCAGATGCCCTTTCTGAGAAAACAGAGCTACAGCTGAAGAACTGCTCTTCCTATCAGGTATGCAACGCCTTCTTCATCTTCCTCTTATGATTTAACCGGTGGGGATCTCCCGCTGTCAACCTCTGCTCCAAGATCTGTATGCAGTGTGCTGTATTTCTAGTAAATTTCTAGCTACTGGAGAGTGTTTTGAAGGTTAATGCATTTTTGGGTACACAGTGCAATAAAACTAACAGTTAAGTTTTATGTGCCGTTCTTCTCATTTTGCTAGATTTATTGTATTTTCATCATCTAGCTGATATGCCTAAACCTTGGTCTCTAAAGTAATTTTGATATAGTTCTTTCTAATTCTTCTGTACTGTTGCATTCTACTGCAAGTAGGGCTTTCAGATTTTGTAATATGGAGAACACAGATTATTTTTCTTTTTTTTTTTATGATGTGCATCTTTTTTCAGTTGTTTGTTTTTTTCTAATGTGAATGTCACATGGAATTGACCACTGTGTTACCTATCAGGATACTCTGTAGAGGAGGGATTTTGTTAGAACTAAGATTTTCTTTATCGGGATTCAGTTTCTACAAGTAATCCTACATTAGTGTTTGGGAAGTTTGTGTATGATTTCGTGGATCACACTGTCATCTTTAAAAGATGCTTTATTGATGCTGAGTTTTAATATTAAATTAGTATTTCAAAATAAAAAACTATTATATTATGTTCCTGTTCAGAAAACAGACCAAAACAACAAAGCCATAATAAATGCTTTTAAAATGTTTTTTTGCCTTCAGATGAAACTATCAAATATATCTTTTCAGGGTGTTTTTTTATAGTATTTTGTGATTCTAAATGTCTGATTAATCTCTTATTTTCATGCAAACATGCCCCTCTCCAAAGGATAATACATTGTGGTTTAAGGTTGTTGAAAACCATTGGCAGTTTCATTTAGGGAGGAAAAAGCATTTACTTCTTACATTTTTTCAGTCCTGTGTTTGTGCATTTACAATAAATATTAAACATAATTTACAGTGAATAATTTCGTTACTTGCTTTTTGTTTCTTAGGATTTCAACCACTCTCGATATTCAAAAGTTTTCAGCATTCTCTGCTGTCTTGGGATTGTATTATGTCTTGTCACATCAATAGCGGTGGAGTGGACTGGCTTGAAAGTCACCAAAAAACTACACTCTTCTTTACTAAATAAGATTATTTTGGCTCCAATGAGGTATTGCTCTGATTGTAATACAAATTGTATTGTCGTAAAAAATTGCTGGCTGTGCTGCTTTTGGCACAGCCCAGGATATGGTTTTCTGGGCTGTGAGCACCCATTACCAGGTCATGTTAAGCTTCTCATCCACCAGCATCCCCAAGTCCTTCTCCTCCGGGCTGCTCTCAATTCATTCTCCACCCGGCCTGTATTTGTGCTTGGGATTGCCCAACCCAGGTGCAGGACCTTGCACTTGGCTGTGTTGAACTTCACAAGGTTCACATGGGCCCACCTCTCAAGCCTGTCAAGGCCGTTTTGTGTTCCTTACTTCAAGGTGCTCTTCTAAGCACAGTTTTTAAGAAGTGACTGTGAATCACATTTTTTTGTATCATTGAAAATCACCAGGTATCACACTACTGAGCAATTTTTGAAAATGGTACCCAGGCTGCTTGAGTTCCTAGACAGTGATCAAGCGCCTCTCCTGCCTGACTGTGACTTCAGAGATTTACTTCCTTGCATATCTAATTTCTCTTTGCTGTTTTTAATTAGGGAGAAAACACAATTATTGATCTAGATGTTGTACAGTACATTCATAGCATGCATCATAATCTTAATCACTGAAAATCTTTACTGTCATGCAGTCATTGTGCAAGTATATGAAGGGTAATGGGCTCAGACAGTCATCAGGGCATCATTAGAGTACACTGGGATGCACAGATACCAGTGAAGGACTTTGTCCTGCATAAGTTTTCTTTCTAATACATGAAAGGCAAGTTGTATCTTAATTCAAACCTGCAGCTGTTACTGAATATTAGGAAAAATATCTTCTTATTTTCAAGTTAACTGTGTTTGACCCAGAAATCCTGTAGAAATAATGTACGCATAAAACCTCAGATTTTTTAAAATACTTTTTTTTCAGGATAGAATTAGACTTGAGGTTCTTCAAAAGCTATGGAACAGTTAATTACAGAGCAATAATGAAGTTTGCATTTTGCATATGCAAAGGTCTCTTAATATATTATTTCAACAGTTGTTCTTAGTTATGCATTTCTATTCCCAGAAAAATGCAAGACTTTTCAGTATAACTTGTTTGCATTTTTCTTGCATTGAAGAGGCCTCAAATTGCAATCAAAGGATTTTTTTAAATGGAATCATGATTTGCGTAGCTTAGGCAGTAGAGGGAGCTGAGGAGATGCTTGCTGTTTTTGGATTACGTTCAAGACTGCCATTTCATTGGAAAGCTGTGGTGATGGGGAAAAAATGTGAAATTTTACTGTGGCTGTCCATATATTTGCTTGTGTCTGTGATAGGGTACCTAGATTAAGGAAGACAAAAAAACCCTAAAACTATTCTAGTGTCCAATATTGTAATCTTTCCTATTCCTTGTCTCATATTAGGTTTTTTGAAACAACACCTCTGGGAAGTATATTGAACAGATTTTCAGCTGACTGCAATACCATCGACCAGGTACTGAATAAATATATTCAAGCTCCCAAGTTGTCCTTTCTTTCCCAGTCTGAAAGGCTGGATTTTGTTTTATTACAGACTCATTTAGATGAAGTTTACTGATGATCTATAGTTTTGACTACTTTATCAATTTGTATTGTGATTTTCTAGGTTCAGAATCCATTCCTCATCTTAAATGCACATTGAAAAACCATTTATTTGATTAAGATGCCCTGTATATAAAAGGCAAGCAAAATTAGACCAATAGTGGTATCTCCAAATTAAGATAATCTTTTTTTTAAAAGTGGGTAGACACATTCACTTGGCACATATAAGCAAATGAAATTAGAAGAATGCAAACGCTGTTGCCCAAAATAGAAATAAGTGAGATTCAAATTATCAGTTTTTACCCAGACTGCACTGCCAGTTCATAGGATTAATACAGATGCTAAAATCATCCATTGCATCCCATTTGTAATCCTCTGACATGAGGATTGTGGGCCACAATGCAGACATGTGAAGCAGCCCCACAGAAATCCCTTCAAATTTTTCCAAAACCCGGCACTCTATTCAAAATCAGACCTGTATACTTAGTGCTTCAGATCCTCAAATTTTTTTTGTCCTTGTGTAAGTGGACAAAGGAAAATGAAATAATGCTGGTTTAAACTTGATATGTTATGGAAGATTCTGTGTGCTTATTCTTCTTTATCTATACAGCACATTCCAGCTACCCTGGAGTGCTTGAGTCGTTCCACTTTGCTGTGTGTATCTGCTCTTGCTGTCATCTCATATGTTACACCAATGTTTCTCATTGCCCTGGTTCCCCTCGCAATCATGTGTTACTTCATCCAGAAGTACTTCCGAGTCGCGTCACGGTAAGAGCATAAACCAGTATCATTCTGGCAATAGAAACATCTTCTGCATGCGTGATTCCAGGTGAAAATGTAAATCTGTAAATCCAGGAAGAATCTGGAGAATGCAGTATAACTATGGTGCTACTGCTGCCCACTAAGGATCTAACGTGCACAAGCATCCTCTCTGGTTCCGGGTGCCTTTTAGTTTCTAACAAGTTGAAAAATTCTAGCCATATCTGTGATTTTGTTCTGCTACTAAGGACATACAGCTTCCCTCCCAGTGGCGCTCAAGAAGTGTTCGTAGTAATGCTGCATTTATCCCTTCGTGTATGCATGAATTGAGAGGGATTCTACAACCAATTTACTTCCTGCTGGAAGAAACAGAGACTAAATAGAATTTCACCCCACCTGTGTTTCCACTGATTTGGTGACTAAACACAAAACTGAGAAACAACGTAATGATGAGTGTGGGCTCTCAGTTACTCTGTGTAAGTTACGCTGTCAGCTCAGTGAGAAGTTGTGCTATCTGGGGGGGAGACTGGGGACAGAGGAACTTGCATTTTGCCTTCTGCTTAACTCGAGCTGTTATTTGCAGTATCCCGTTGAATTTATATTCAACATAGAGCCAGAATGTTGTTTAAAATTAATAAACAATTGAGTATAAGAAATAGGAATATAGGAGAAACAAAGGAAGGCAGTAAAGGGAAAAGACCCATCAGAACTCCAGCATTGTTTGTATTAAAATGTTAAAAAAGGAAAATCCTCCTGGGGTCTTTGTTCCTTGCTCGGAGACATGCAGCACTGCTTTGCAATCTGTCTGAACCCTATATATACATATATATAATTATTGTGATGATATTCCCTTTCAATCCCTGGGCCTGTTTCAAGAGACTGAACTGCACAACAAAACTGGTTTTTTACAAAATTCTTTTCATAACCCTCTCCAGGGACCTGCAGCAGCTGGATGACAGCACTCAGCTACCATTACTCTCCCATTTCTCAGAGACCGTTGAAGGCCTAACCACCATCCGAGCCTTCAGGTACAGTTTTATTTAAGAAACGTATATTACCTCACTTTTGAATATCTATCTCTGATTCTGTTCTACAGTTGTGCAGTTATTGGTAATTGTTATTTGGATCACTTGGAAAAGCCAGAGTCCCCAAAACACTGGTAAGGGGGAACTCCAAAACACTGAGGAACTTTAAGTATTTGCATGTGAAGGAGTTACTGTGGAAAAACAGGCTGATGTGTGTCAGCTGCCCTGTGGTAATGGTCCACACACTTGTACACAACCTGAAAAAAAACAACTTAAGGGCAAATGTGATTAAAGCTAAATTAGCTTGCAATTACCACAGTGTGCGGTGTGGCAGACTGTCTGCTTGGACAGTTTCCGTGGAACAACTAATATGCACTAACTTGTTATGCCAGAGTAATGTGCATATGAGTCGATGTCCTAGTAAGATAATTTGTGCATGCTAGTGACTTCAGCACCCTAAGTTATTCTTCAGGTTGTTAGCTGAAAATTTGGTGGTTTATACTTATTTTGAAAGTACACAAGCTGGAGACTAACTCTTTCGTTGCCTGTTTTGATTCATTTTTCTGTCCACGTAAGCTCACAGGGGAGCAGCCCAGGAATACCTGATGGCATGCCTGGGCTGCATCTGTTACAAAAATGGCAGTCATGCTGGTACCGGCAGAGGTACCAATAAAACTACTGCAGAGCTTACCAGCTGCTTTCCCTGAGCTAGTGCTGCTCTTGCCTTTTCCCAGTTGATTCAAATGCAATTAACTGTCTTCCACATCCATCTCATCTAGATGGCTACACGTTTTGTTAGTTAATTGTTACTATTCTATCTTTGAAATGGTAGTGCTTATTCCTCCTAATATGTAATTTTAATTTTATAATAGAAGTAATGCACAAAGTTAACTTTTTCTTAAACTATTCTAAATAGAATATAAATAGCTCAATGAAAAAACAACCAGTTTAAGATTTTTCTTTTTGACTGAAGGTAGCTTCCCAAAGAGTTGTAGAAAGGCATAGTATTTTCTATTATTAATTACTGTTATTGGATATTTAATTCGTTAAGTGCCAACAGTGTTCTCAGCTACAACAGTTGTAGCTATGTCTATGTTCACTTTTAAGGAAAATAAATTTTGCTTTATTTGTTGCTTTTCTCATTTGTGTATTCTACTCCATCAAGAGGCTTTTTAGAGTATTATGGCTGTATCAGGTGTTGATACAATAAATAATATTCAATGCCATCTAGCTAGTATTTTCAGTCTTCTGGAGCATTCCCTCTTGCTTCTTCCTATCACCTTGAAATTAATTCCTATGTCAAAGAATTGTGTTTGGTGCCTCCTTTTTCTTAAATCCTGCAGTAACTGATGTGCCTGTGACCCAGAGAGCCATGTGCGTTCAGTAAATTCCATATTCCATCTGCCTGCCAGCCTCCTGCATCAGCTGGTAACCTGGCTATTTATAGGACTGTGTAGCTTTTCAGCTGCCTCGCATATTAGCAGGAGTGGAGTTTAGACTTGCTAGCTTGAGCATCCCTAAAAATAACACTAATTCAGGAATCCAGTCACCACGTTTGGAGGTGCTAGTTATTCCTGGAGTGTCCTTACCCTTGGTAACTCTCTTATCCTGCACTTCTCAGAACGCATAAGGAAAGAAATGTACAAAAAATCCAGGGGGAGATCAGAAAGACAGCTACTGCTGCAGCTATAAATATGCCTTCAGCAGATGCCCTGGCCTGATTTATAGTTTGCTATCTGGCACTTCAGATAGTGTTGGTGCTAAATAATCGATAAAATGTAAATGTGAAGGCTTTTGCAAAGACTGGTCTGTTTTCTGAGAGGCCTGGTGATCTGGGGACGCTCTCTGAAGAGAAAGATTTCTGCAGTCCTCCACCAATAGTGGTAACTTTGTTTGCATCCCCATTCCACGTGCATATATGCATGGCTGACTCATGACACATACCTCACATCTTCTGAGGCATATCTGCGTCACATAATACCTCATGGTGTAGATAGGAGAGTTAAACATGACCGAATTGGTTCCAGAAGCAGTACAGCCATCTCTGTATGGTAGGACACCGAGGGTAATTAGTCCTGAGGAAAGGCAGGGCTCACTAACTGACACTGTGTGATGCTAGCACTTGCTTTCAGGAAGAGCCATTCTAGACTATACATATACACCAACATGCTCAGAGCCAGCCGAGGCCATTCTTCATTGCACACAGCAGACACATCTCTTATGTCTTGGCAAATGGTTAAGTTTTGAACAGCAAAATTTTTTCCAAAAGCGGCGCTTACTACTTTTCCTCAAAAGCACAAATGGTTTATGTAAAGTCTTAACTTCATTATGCTGTACTCAGAAGAACGATTAAGATGCTCTGCAGTGAACAAATTTGAAAGCTTCTCTAAGCCACATACTTCATACTTAAAACATTGTCCTATCTTTCTCTCGTATCAGTATAAGGAGAGCTGAACTTAGAAATAACTAGTGCTTCTTGCAACTGTAGTAGCTAAAGGATATAAACAGGGGGAAATGAGCGTGTTTGTTAAACTTGCTAATGTAATAAAGGAGAACAAAATTTCAGGCTCTGGGTGCTTAAACTAGACCTTCATGACTTCAAGCTTCTGTTAATGCTCTGGAAAAAACTTTTGTGCCAGACCTCTTTGTTATTAGACATAATGCTTGATACATGTTATTAACATCATATTAATTAATACCTATGCAAATAAATATGCCCAGCTAAAAGGGGTGACTGACTGACTTGTATGCTTGCCAAGACCCCAGTCTAAATAGGTGTAGCAGGGAATCACCTTGCATATCTGCTGAATTCAAGGCAGAATTCATTGATGCGGCTATTCTGATGAGTGGGTGCAGATTCAATATAATAAACCATAAGCAGCTCTGTTTGCCATCGTTTTGTGTTGTGACTAATTCTCTGGGGACAGGTGGGGGCAAAGACACAGTTCTTTCCATTCTGTTACTTCTTTTTGCTCCATGTGCTTGGACTGCTGTTTACAAAGTGCTCCATTTATCCATTGATAAGGGCGTGTTTGTCTAACACTGGAGCTACTATGACTGGAGGTACTTTGGGTTTATAATAAATTGTTAAAATTTCTAGGTACTACAGTAATATAAATTTTAAACGAGCTTATATGATCAGGTGGGAAGAGGAACTGCATTCTGCAGCATTAATACTTTTCACAAGTTACATGCATGTATTATTTCTCTCTCATATTTTCATTTTTAGTTTCAGATTGCCTGTCTCACAATTACCATGTAATAAATTACATTTACAAAATGCCCAGTGTGATCTGAAAGTCCCACATAGAATTTCTTCAATGCAGTAACGTCCATTTACTCCTAAAAATACTGTACAAATACAGTTTGCATGTGTCTAATACAAGTCTACAGATAATGTCACTGAACTATTGGTAGGCTTATTTAGACCCTGTGTCAAACTGCCGATGAGCATATATCCCCAGCAATTAAATTTTACTTTTCATTTTTCCAAGACACAATACATGACTTTTTTTCTCTTTTTTCTCTTTTTTCCTTTTTTTCCGTTTTATTTTTCTTTTTTTCAGGTATGAAGCCAAATTTCGCCAAAAGCTTCTTGAATACACAGATTCCAACAACATCGCTTCCCTTTTCCTTACAGCTGCCAATCGCTGGCTGGAAGTCCGCATGGCAAGTACATTATTTTTGTGTATACACAATGAATTTGACTTCATTCCAAGCAATCTGTGAGGCGGCATCCAACAGTTATCCAGCTTCATCTGGGTTTCAGATCTGCGCCTTTACCCATTGTATCTCTCTATCTGTAATGAATATGTGCCCAGCCCACCCTGGAAACTGAACGTCGTACATTTTCCCCATAGCCTGCAGCTGTTTCTCCAAGACAAGAATAGTTTTTATAGGTCACATTGGCTCCTCTGTGTGTGAAGAGTGATTAGAGCTGGTCAAGCTGTGCTGCCAGCCAGGATGCCTTTGTGGGACCATGTTAGTCAGTGTCAGCAGGCCTTGGCCTTGGGGGTCCCCAGGACATTTCAACATCTTGGAAGCTCTCTCTATGAGCGGAAGGATGCAGACAGTTTGTGCCTGGGTTTGGGTCATCTGAGGAATGCCAAAGATATTCAAGTGCCCATTTCCTTAAAAATGCTCAGTAAAGTAGCCTGGCATGAGAAATTATTTATTAAAAATAACTCTCTAGGAAGGAAATCAAGGAATTTTATGTTGTGGATGGTGATACTTGTATCAGACTTTGTTAGATACAGGTGGAGTACTGCTGTTGTGGTAACATGGGCTCCTTTTATGTGTGCTAAGTGTATGTTAACTCATATTTCATGTCTCAGACTATATCTCCATTTTGGACTCTCTTTTAGCTGGTATCTTTTGCAACTTAAATCCAGATATTGAATATGACTTAAATAAAATATTACTTCCTTTTTATATGTTCAGTCCTAGACCATCTGAAGACCCTAATTTGGTCAGTGCGTATATCACTAAACAGTACAAATACAGACAAGAAACAATTTCCTTCCTACAGAGTTTGTTTTCTAGTCTGTTACATAATTTTACACAAAGACTTGTCTGTGGGAGGTCAAATCACTAATGAGTTAAATTAAAGCAGCAAAAGCCCATCATGGTTGGATGCAATCCAACTAATAAATACATGCTGTGCAAGAACAGCTGGTTTGAACAAATGTGGATTGGTAGCCACTCAGCAGTGACAGCAGTGCCTCCCAGCCATCAGCCGCAGAGAGGATCTGCTCACAGATGGGATTACATGAGCATTTCCCTCCTATCCCAGGTAACACCAGCTGTGCGGTTTCAGCCACCCCCATTACACGCTTAAGATACTTGCATTGACTTCTCTGGAAGAAGATAAGGAGTGTTGGTACAACTCCTCCTGTGTGCTAGTGTTTCCAAACAGCACAGCCACACTAAAGGCATTAAGAATGGGTTCCTAGGCAGGGTCTCTTTAGAGTTATGTGGTGTTTTCTGCATGAATTTCAAACTGTCCAACGGGTTTGTTATTTAGTATGTGAAATTATGACATTTTAATCATTTGTAGACTTATAGTGATGGAATTTATTCATATTCCTTCAGGAGTACATTGGAGCATGTGTGGTACTCATAGCAGCTGTCACTTCTATTACCAGTTGCCTGTATAATGAACTCTCTTCAGGACTTGTAGGCTTGGGACTAACCTATGCTCTTATGGTAAGAATCTTGGGACCCTTTCTGTCTCTCCCAAACATTTTTATATAATTCTTCACGGCACGAAGATGAACAGGAAGATTGAAGGTGTCTGTACTTCTCTAGTGGGTACTGTAACGTCATTGAAACCATGTGTTACCTTCAGTTCTCATTCAATGGTTGACATATTTGAGTGTGTGCTTTCTTCAGTTTTTAGATAAAATATTGAAGTGTTAGTTCAAATATGTCAACCAAATATGGCCAAGTTGCGTCATATTTTTAATATTGTCTTGCATCGTGAAGAGTATTTTTTCAGTGCATCAATTATATTTATGCCCTGGTACATCATTCTAGACTGTCAAACCTTAAGTTAGCAAGATGATGTCTTTTCACCTGTCTTTACAGTTCCTCCCCCTCTTTTCTGTTCCTGTAGATCAGATCTCCATAGTACCAAAGCATTTGCACACTGCAGTTAGGAAATGTAACCATTAGACATTGCCATCGCCCTGTTGATGTGTACCATACAGATTCGCAACGCCAGCTTATTGAGGCTGAAAAAGTGTTTCTGTGGAGGAATATAAACTGCGGAGGAATATAAACTGCATGCTGGTCAAATGATGCAAACTACTAAAAATCTGGAATTTAGTAGTGTATTTGCTTTACATCAGGTGTCTAACTATCTGAATTGGATGGTTCGTAACCTGGCTGACATGGAGATCCAGCTGGGTGCAGTGAAAAGAATCAATGGCCTTCTCAAAACAGAAGCTGAAAATTACGAAGGGCTCCTTTGTAAGTGCAGTTTTGTGCAGCATGCAGAAAGAGCTTGCTGAAATTTTAATGATTTTGCAGTGTATTACCATGAAAAACATAGTAAATCACTTAATGAACTGATTAATTTATTATGAGAGGGTTGGCTGATTGGGTTTTTTCCCCTGTGCTCCTGGTACAGCTTCCTCGCAGATTCCCCAGAACTGGCCAGACAGAGGGGAGATCCAAATCCAGAACCTCAGTGTCCGATACGACAGCAACTTAAAGCCAGTGCTAAAGCATGTCAATGCCCACATCTCTCCAGGACAGAAGGTAAAGAACTGCAGTGGTTCTGAGGAGCATTTTAGACTAGCACATCATAGAAATCAGAGTTAAAAAAACATACCACAGTATGTTTTGATGACTGAATTACCAAAGTCTTTCTCTAAAAGAATGTAGCGCACTGGGCAGGAGTCTGGGGCTTTCTTATTTTGGTGTGTTTAGGCATACTTTAAAGAGTGACAAGTTAGAACTACGTATGACTTTTCAGTATCCCAGCGCCTGTTGTCAGCACACAGTGCCATAAGAAGTGATTGTGTTAGATCTACTTTCCATCATTCCTATGTGGCTCTCTTGCCTTTATTCCCATTGCTGCCACTCTCCTGTTGTTCTTGTATGTAGGACTGGCCTTGATTTATTCCTAAATGCTCAGACCCCTGAAGACAAAGAGTGAACTCAGGGATTTTGTTATGGCCAGTTCAGTTTGGCTGATCCATGAGGGTCACGGGGATCAGAACAGCTTCTCCATCCACTCATCTTAAACGTCAAATACAGACATTATCCATGTCCGCTCATGTGGCGTTCATCTGTGTTCTGTGTCACAGATTGGGATCTGCGGCCGAACAGGCAGTGGAAAATCCTCCTTCTCTCTTGCGTTTTTCAGAATGGTTGACACTTTTGAGGGTAAGATGACACTTTTGCATATTGGTCAAGCTCAGCTCCTGAAGGTGCTTTGCTAGTCCTTTCCTTAGCCACAGCTTTGAGTTGTGATTATTTTTTTTAATCTGCAGGACACACTCTCTGGCCTTGTATTGTACTTTAAATACAGTATCATCTGTTACCTAACAGCTGTGCCATTCATAAGCTGGATCAATAAAAGTTCTGCTTGACAGAAGCAAAAGTCCAAGAGTGCCAGAGGACAGCCTTTTGTGCTGTTAAATCACAACTGTAGGAGCAAAGCATAAAAGGGGGCGGTGTTCAAGTACAGTGAAGGATCCATGCGCAGATAGGGCCCACTGGGCCCAGAAAACTCAGCAGCTGAGGACTGCAGCTTGCCCTGCTGCCCTGGAATTTCCTGCCATATTTCCTGCTATGTGCACCATATCTATGTGCCTGATGGAGTGTTTTCCTGTGCAACTTAAAAATAGTTTAGCCTCAGTTTCCCAGCCACATCACCCACAGGGCCTGTATGCAGAGCCAGGTGGTTGTACTTGGAGATAAAATTTCAAAAGTGCTCAATAGTAATTTGGCATTCTGAAATGCTTAACCGTTAACTAGTCACTGGTTGAAGTAACATCTTACCTTGTTGTTCAGTAGATGTTTATAATGGTCAAGTAGATAAGTAGTGTGTCTAATCATTCATAAAATATTACAGGTATACTTTTTATTCTTTCCAGCTGAGGCTTAGTCCCAAGACAGTTGTGCTTGCTGCTTGACCACAGCTTGTTTCTTTAGTGAATAAAGGGATATGCAATTCAAGGCCTGTTCCTGCTGTACTGTATTGCAAGCTGAAAGTGAGCTGTGTCTTTGTGAGCAGCTGCATGGCGTGATAAATGGTCTAGCAGACTATCCATTTTCTTTTGAATAGGAAGGATTATCATTGATGGTATAGATATCGCTAAGCTCCCCTTACAGACATTGAGATCGAGGCTGTCAATCATTCTCCAAGATCCTATTTTGTTCAGTGGAACAATCCGGTAAGCGTTAAGCACCAGCAATAAAAACTTACGATGACTTATATGTTACTATATATTAAAATTATATCATGTCATGAGTTTTACAGAATTGCTGATAGCAAGCTGTTCAGTTCTGGTCACCTTAGTTGGAGTAGGGAGAGGTTCGTTGCTTTCTGTCTGTGCCTTTTAGCCACCCTGCCAGACTGCACGTTCCCAGTGCCTGAGCCTGGACAGCATGCTGTTGACAGAAGGCATCCCATGCCTGGGAAGTAGGGAAAGTCACTGTTCCTCCGGGATTGAGCAATCATTTCAGCTCACTGATCAAATACCCATAATCAGCCAGCACTTCTTGAAACCTTCGCCTTCTTTCTCCTACATCTGTTTTCATGTGTCTGCCTTAAAATATGAGATGGAAAAAATGCAGCCTAAAAAAATTAATGTAGGAAAAAAGCAGTAAAACAATATGAGAAGTACTGGAGGAAGTCTTGGGTATTTTATCATGGAGCCTCTATCAGTGTTGCCTTTCTAGTGTTTGAGCTGTTCTTTCATCTGTGAGACCAAACACCTTGTTTCTCTCTTTTTTCACTTCCCCCGCTCCCCCACTTCCTTCTCCTCTGAGAGGATGACACAGTAGAAACAGTGGCAAAAATATCCACAGTTTCCAACAAATGTCCTTCCCTATGTCTGTGGCATTTCCCTTAGAGAGGAACAGTACAATCCTCAGTGCACAGTTACATCACCTATTGTTACAGTTTCTGCATAAAAGTCATTAGAGTTCACTGAAAATGATACAGGCTTCTCTGGTTTGCTGACTGCGTGCTAATACGGATCTCAGGATTATCTCCTGAACTTGCCTGAATAAAGCATGATTCATTCATGTCAAAAGTTGAGGTGACTGTATACCTTTGTTCTATTAATTCATCTATTAAAAAATGTATTTAAGGCAGCATCGATCTGCACAGCACATACAGTAGGAGTAAAACATAAAAAGTGTTACATACTGCTGAATCTTTTATTTCTCATTATCATTATATAAATAGGAGAGTCACATTTGTTGCTGTCATTTCTGGGCCACAGCAAGCTAAATTAACATTCATCTGTTCATAAATTCAAGATTTGTTCAGTCGTAGTGAAGATTTGAGTTTCATAATTCAATATGAATCTTGATTGTTCTGTTTAGCATTTCTATAGCCGTAAAGAACAAAGAGACACTGGATTTAAAAGGATGGTAGAATTTTGGTCTTTCTTAAAAAAATAATGTTAAACTGATCATATTTGCTACTTTTATTCAGAGCTTTTTCTAATAAAGCATGAGAATTTCTTTAATTTATTCAGGACAGAATAAATTCTAAAAGCACAAAGATACATGCAAAACAGGAAGCTTTTTCAGTACTGCTCAACTGAAAGAGTCAAATTTTGTTATTAATCACACTGGTGTAAATGTTGACCAAGCCTGCAAAATTCAGTGGATTTATACCAACGATAGATCTTTAGCATATGATTCTGATTATTTTCAGCTTTGTTTCTAAACATAATAAAATAAATACATGGCAGAAGTTTATATTGACTGATATTCTTGAATTACATGTAACTGTAGGTTTAACTTGGACCCTGAGAAGAAGTGCACTGACAGCATGCTGTGGGAGGCACTGGAAATAGCACAGCTCAAGCATGTGGTGAAAGCGCTACCTGGGGGTCTAGGTAATAAGACTTCCTTTCTGAGAAGATTGCTTCCAGTGTTCACAACATTCCTGTTTCACATTTACTGCTTATTAAAAAAGTAGTTGCTGAAGAAAAAACTTTTTTGGTTTATGACAAAAGGTGCTTGCCAGCAGGCAAAAGTCCTGTATCCATCTAACTGCCTTACCTACCAGCTGCACCTGTGGGGCAGAATCCTGTTTTACTCAAATCAATGGTAAAATTATTATTTTATTTCAGTATGTCATTGTTATGAAACATTGAGGTTTACAGGTCTTGTGAATTCAAAGAAGGTGCCAAGAAGTCATGTGTTAGTAAAATATGTTCTTTGGTATTTTCCAATAGTCATGTCCAGGGAGGAAGATTTCAAAAGCTTGAAGGTGTGATTCATTTGGCCATGCAATGAAACAAACAAAACTAAAAAAAAACTTGAAAATTGAAACTTATACAGCCTTAGGGTACAGAAATTACAGATGCTACTTTGACAGGGGGGATGCAGTGTCATAGATCGCAAGTGTTCCAGATAAACTCGCTTTAAACACACTTAGTTACTTTGATGTCTAATAGATATAAAGAATATAGTGAGGCAGAAGTACTGGTCATATAATTGGGTCACCAGCAGCTGTAGACCTAGGAAATGTTACTTTGAAAGCCTTTATGCTGGAAGTGAGACATTATTTTCCAAGCATGTGCTCTACTCTGATCAGACCCTCTCATACACACGCATGCACACCATATAAACAGTGGTTTTGCTATATCGTTTCCAGATGCTATAGTCACAGAAGGGGGTGAAAACTTCAGCCAGGGCCAAAGACAGCTGTTCTGCCTAGCAAGGGCTTTTGTGCGGAAGACGAGCATCTTCATTATGGATGAAGCCACAGCATCTATTGACATGGCAACAGTGAGTTTGGAGTGTTGCTGACTTCCTGTTTTCCTTGATGGGGAGGGAACTGCTAATAGGCAAAGAAAAAGGTGGAAAGCAATTCTCTCTAACCTGTAATACGCTTACATCGCATTTAGTGCAGACATGTTTACAAGTCCAGGTAGTTGTGAGTTATTGCTAACTAGAGAGCTTTCAACTCATTTTACTAGGGGGTTAATAGTTATTCCAGCATTGTTTGCATTAGGAAAATGAAGCACGTTATTTTCATTGGCAGTTTTATTTCCTAAAGTAAGCAAAGCTTTGGAAGGTCAGCTGAGATGGTCAGTGAAGGGTAAACTGGCAAGCAGAATAATGTCCCCAGTATGGTGGACAGGACAGGTCAGGAAGTTAGAAGGCTTGAAATTAGAGTCAAGGAAATAAACAAAGAGACAGAGAAGACATACTGGATTACTGCATTAATTGTCTGAAATTGCTAGACACATGTTAAACCACACAATATTAGTGCACTGACTGGATTTTTGCCAAATAACAGTACATTCTTAGGATTTTTTTTTCTTCTGTTATGAGAAATGTTTCAGTCTTTTTCTTTCGATGAGTAAAGAATATCATTGGAAGGGTTTATTGTAACAGCTACAATTTTTACTTGTATGAAATGTTACTGTGTTGGGTGTCAGTAAGGTTATGAATTATACTGTATGCAGCCCAATTAAAATTCTTAATTTTGATTCATTGAGGATATACTTCCTCTCTTGAGATACCTAAAGAACAGGTAATAGCAAATAAAAATATCTGTGCTAGTGACGTTTCTAGGCAGTTTGGTACACAACATCATGTTTCCTAAATAGCAAAGGATGAGTACTTGTTGAGTGAGAACTATGTATGTTAATACCATCTTAAATGTTATCTCCACTGTTAAATATGCCAGGTACAGCATACTCCCTTGCTTATCCCTGACACCCCTTGGTGTTAGAAGTCCCTAGTCTGCTGGGACATTCCTGGGCTTGCAGCAGGGTTAAAAACACCTCACAGAGGCACCTTTGTGCAGGCAGCCTGGCAGCACCCTGAATTCACCTTTGATTTCCTCACTGTAGGACTGAGGTCAGAATAGTAGGGGTCTGGGGACCAGAGCACAACTGTCATGTGTGCTGAATGCCAGAGGCAGCGGGGGTGGCAAGAACAAGCAAGGGCTGTCTAACTGGAGACCAGGCTCTGACTTAGTTTTGGCGCAGCGTTAATTCTTCATTTCTGCAATGAAGGATCAGTAAAAGCATGGAATAATTACTGGCTACTTAAGCCTTCCTAGTATCTGTGTGTCTGTCGTGTAACTTCTGTTGTTTAAAGAGCAACAAACATTTTTCTTTACATAGGAGAACATACTCCAGAAGGTAGTCATGACTGCATTTGCTGACCGTACTGTGGTTACAATAGCAGTAAGTACAGTTTCTGCTACCTTTCTAATGTAAACAAGAATCAGAAATGTCACATTAGTTAATTCTTGTAAATGTTGATAAATGTGTTAATTTGGCCATTAGTCTTTTCTTTTAAAGCAGTGTTTAAGTGTAAGCTTTCTTTTCCATTTTAAATTACTTTCTTATTTATAGAATCATAGAATCATTTAGGTTGGAAAAGACCTTTAAGATCAAGTCCAACTGTCAACCCAGGGCTGCCAAGTCCATCCCTAAACCATGTCCCTCAGCCCCGCATCTACACATTTTCTAAACACCTCCAGGGATGGTGATTCCTACCCCTCCCTGGGCAGCCTGTTCCAGTGCTTGATCACCCTTTCAGTGAAAAAACTGTTCCTAACACCCGATCTAAACCTCCCTTGGCACAACTTGAGGCTGTTTCCTCTTGTTCTGTTCCTGGTTATCAGGGAGGAGACACCGACCCTCACCTGCCTGCAGCCTCCTTTGAGGTAATTGTAGAGAGCAAGAAGATCCTCCCTGAGCCTCCTCCTCTCCAGACTCAACACCCCCAGTTCCCTCAGCCGCTCCTCATGAGACTTGTGCTCCAGCCCCTTCCCCAGCTCTGTTGCCTGTCTCTGGACACGCTGCAGCACCTCTATGTCCCTCTTGTAGTGAGGGGCCCAAAACTGAACACAGGTTTCGAGGTGCGGCCTCACCAGTGCCGTGTATGGGGAGACGATCACTGCCCTTGTCCTGCTGGCCACATTGTTTTGGAGAGAAGCCAGGATGCCCTTGGCCACCATGGCCACCTGGGCACACTGCTGGCTTATGGTCAGCCAGCCATCAGCCAGCACTTCCCAGCCACTCTGCCCCAAGCCTGGAGCGCTGTGTGGGGTTGCTGTGACCCAAGAGCAGGACCCAGCCCTTCTCCTGGTTGAACCCCATACTATTGGCCTTGGCCCATCGGCCCAGCCTGCCCAGACCCCCCTGCAGAGCCTGCCTGCCTCCAGCAAGTGTCATCTGCAAAGGTACTGAGGGTGCACTCGATCCCCTCGCCCAGATCATCGATAAAGGCATTAAGCAGGACTGGCCCCGGCACCGAGCCCTGGGGACACCGCTTGTGCCCGGTGCTAGCGGGGTGTAACTCCATTCCCCGCCGCGCTCTGGGCTCGGTGTCCAGCCAGCTTCCAACCCAGCGCAGAGCACACCCCTCCCAGCCATGGGCAGCCGGTTTCTCCAGAAGATGCTGTGGGAGACGGTGCCGAAGGCTTTACTAAGGTCCAGACAGGCAACATCCACAGCCTTTCCCTCATCCACTGGGCAGGTCACCTTGGCATAGAAGGAGATCAGGTTCCTCAAGGAGGAACTGCCTTTCCTAAACCCGTGCTGGCTGGGCCTGACCCCCCGGCTGTCCTGCACGTGCCACATGATGGCGCTTAGGATATTTAAATACATAATAACAGCTTCTTTAATGTGTTACATGATGCTAGATCTGATTGCCTGTAAAGGCATGCAGTCTTAAGTACACAGTCTGTTTTCTGTTACCCATTTTAGGCTAATTTAAAATATAATATGACTTTGACTACTGTGAAATCTAAGAATAAGTTTCATCAAGCTACAATAATAATTTAACTAAGGACAAGTAAAATTATGTGGTAGTTCTGCCACTGGATAAAGCAGTTATGTTTCAGAATTTAAATAAATTAGAATCTTACCAACTTTAAAAAATAAACATTTCATCCCTGCTGACAGTGATTTAATTAAAGTTTGCATATCCTTGAAGTGATTATACAAAGATCTTGAGTATCTCTTAAAAAATTGTTTATGAAAGAGATTTGACCTGAATCAAAGCAGTTGGCTTAACAGATGTGTCAGAAGCAATACAGATCTTTTAGTTCTCTGTTTTCTAGAAATACACATATTTCAGGAAGGTGAAGTAAAGTCATTAAGCTTCTTAGCATTTAAAAATTAAATACAAGTCAAGAAACCTATGCTCAGGAATGTTACAGTATGTTTTTATTTTTACCTAGCATATGTGTAATAGAAAACCTGATTTATCTCATGGTATCCATTCATTGTGTCATTATTAAAAAGGCAAAGGAATCGTAAGCCTGAAATTTCCTGCTTTCTCTGCCTGAAAATTCTTGAGTTGCACTGCATTTTGCATTTATGTATCTTTTTCAGTTTGTTTCGGGATAGGCTGAGAAAGTTTTATTAATCTTTCACTCTCTTAGTGAGTTTTAAACTGCACAGTTCAAGCAAACAGCATTTTGGAAGAAATTTACTGTGAATGTTTTTACTTCCAAATGTAAATGTGGTTTACAGCAGATGGGTTTGTATTCAAAACATTCTCTAGGAAAAATATAACAAGTTTTTTGGGGGTGGGGTAGGTGATGGCTTTCGCTTTTTCTTTGTGTTTTTTGTTGGGTTTTCAGTGGGTTTTTTGATTGGTTTTTTTCCCCCAGAGAAGGCCGTATATTCCCAATTTGCATTAGGAAGAATAGGAAGTGTCTAGTATTTGGTCTGTATTATCATCTATGTTACTTTACCAGTGATTGTGTTATACTGAAAGAGGTCAGACAACCAGGGCAGGGAGTACAACTGGAATGTGGTATTTTAGTCCCCTCCCCCTGCCTGTGAATTGGATAAATGTCACAGGAGGACTGTGGCAGAGATGAGATTTGTAGATACCATCAGTGATTATTTAATGGAACATCTGGCTAGGAAGCCACAGAAAGAAATACAAGAGTTGTTTTGGTACTGAGGGGGCCCAAGATCTGGTTAGGAACTTTACGGGTGAAGAGCAACTGTGTAACAGGGGCCATAGTATTTTAAGATTAAATATCCCTGCAGGAGTAATGCAGACCCCAAAAATCCAATTGAGTTACACTTAACTTTAAAAAGTAGAATTCTGGAAAGAATTCTGGGAAAATCAAGGAGGCTTGCTAAAAACAAACCTCAAAAATATACGCAGGGTAGGGGGGTGGGGGTAACCTAGCTAAAAAGAAGCAGAGAAGAAAATTGAATCTGCCAGGAGTCATGGAAATTACTGGAGGATTTTATTCAAAGATCCTGGAGCCAATGCATGCTATTTATTAGGAAAGGCTTGAGTAAGGATAGAAACTGGTATGGCTAAACAAATAAAGATGATTAGAAACAAGAAGGCATTCTTGTAAAAGATGAACTCATAAAGAAAACAGAAATTATCATAAACTCTGGCATGTTTATATGAAAATGCAATAAGGCAGGCCAAAAAAAAAACCCTATGAGGGTAGCTTCTGGGAGCTATCAAAACTAATAATGAATTCATGAATCCCTGAAACACACCGCAGCAAGAAGTCTGTCAATTTATAGGGGTATTTGATGGTTGATACATGAAAGGAATGCTCAGGAAAGATAATGGTATTGCAGAAAGCTAAATTAATTATTTTTAGTATCCACTGTGAATAGAACTATGGAGGTTTCTTCCTAATAATATAAATTAATCAAATGTTAGGGGTCACTAGAAAAAGGGTAGAGAACAAAAAGAGACAACATCATACCTTGAATATTGTGTATAGTTCCAGTCCGCTCATCCCCAGAACGACATGTAACTGAAAAGTGTTGGGAAGCACAAAGATGATCGAAGGAGTGGAACTGCTCCTTAAGGGGAGCAGCTGAGTAGGCTCGGCCTCTTCTGCCTGGAAGAAGGACAACATAAGGATATGTGAGACTGGTCTGCAAAATCATGAGGCAAGGGGCATCAGATGAAGTTCTGAGTGGTGAGGCCCAGAGCATACAAAAGTGTGCACTTGTTCATGCAGTGGAGCGCAAGCCTTGAAAAATCTTTTCCAAAGAATGTAGATGAAAAATATTTGTGAAAGCTCAAGAGAAGATGTGGGCAAGGTCTTAGAAAAGAGATCCATTCAGTTTTACAAACAGACAAACCACACCAATCTCAGGAACCCCCGTGATCTAGATGTAGTCCAGGACTGGGAGGGTGCCTGCATGCAGTACCACAATTGCTTGCCCTGTTCTCACTTCCTGGCTACCTTCCTGTGGCAACACTCGGTGGCAGGACTCAGAGCTAGGGACATTGTAGTCTGAACTTACATGACTCCTCATACTGAAGTACCTCAAGTACCTATGTGCAATTTATGATACTTGAGTATCCACATGGCTCTTGGTCTGTATGTTTATCTGCAGTATTTGCACAGTAAATTAGGATGAAAGTAGGATAAGTAATCTTCATCAAACTTGAACTTGATAATTTCTGCAACTCTGTCTTATCCTGGAATGTATTTGGTAGATATGCTGAACTAGCATTTTGTTTCTTTTTCAGCATCGTGTGCATACAATCCTCAATGCAGACTTGGTTATTGTCATGAAGAGAGGGGTTATTTTGGAATATGACAAGCCTGAGGTTCTGCTAGAACAAGAAGACAGTGTCTTTGCTTCTTTTGTACAAGCAGATAAATAACAAAAATAAATGAAGCATTTTAAAGTATAATTGTATTATTTTCTAAAAATGTAAAATACCTGTAAATAAATATTTCATAATAAATTGAGGTTTTCATTTTTTAATAAAATGAGCGATTTTTCTCCATCTGAAGCATTAACAAATTATCTGCGTATTTTCCTTTTATGTATACTACTACTCTTTTTATTTGCTACCAAAGAATCATGAAATATAGTTGAAAAAATGATATGGGTGAAATATGAGAGGGTACACATCAAACATAGCTGGCATGGAGTTTTTATGTAACTCTTAAACCTCTCCTGTCATTCTATTAACATGTTATTTTTATGTCATAGTCCTACTGTAGATAGTGCTCATGGCTGACTAAATACAGAAGGAAAAATTGTATACCAAAGGGATTTCTCAAAAGCTTGTATCTCTTATTCATATGACTCTGTAAAGCTTTAATATCTAAATATAAAATCTATAAAGCATTTTTTATATTGTCCTTTATTGATAGTTCCTGTGTCTCTTGTTCTCTCCTTTAATACCTTTCAGAAACGAATCACGTTCCTTTAGTTTTTCTTACGCTGCCTCACCTCTACCCACATTGAATACTATTTTACTGATTCCAAACAGCATTGAGCTAGACTCCCTCCCAAACTGTGAGGAAGCTAAGAGTAGGCAGGCTGTGATAACATAGCAGTGTTTAATGCACGCTTTTTCCAGACCAGTACAGATGTACCAATTCATCTGGACATTATCCCTCCAAGTCTAGTAAAAAAAGAGCATTAAACCTTTCACTGTAGTTCAGAGCCATGACAGCTTGACTCATTGTCTCCTAGTTATAGGTATTTCACCTGCTGTCACACTGTTTCTAGATTCACTGTGATCCTTACCAATAGATGATATATGCTTAACTTGTAACCCCTGAAATTATCCTAATATGGCTAGGTATCACCTTACCCCCGCCCTATTGATTCATTGTGACAGTCCTTTCAGGATTTATTAGTTGCTAAGGGGTTAGAATGTCAAAAAATGGAAGGCTACACAAATTTTTCACTGTTAATCTTTTTATAGCAACATTGGCTTCACATCCATTTATGTACTCTTCCCCTTTTTGAAGAATTTCTAGCACTTAGTAAAATTGCTTTGTCTTTCTTTTTTCTGTCTTTAGTCTGTTCAATTAATTTGGAATCTGTTTTTTAAAAGCTTTATTTTCTAGAAAAAGACACCTCTGTATTTTCATGGGATACATGATATTTTTAATGCATTACTTCTAGCATTGCAGCAGAAAGCAAGAACTTCTGTTGCAGTTTAAGTAGTGTTAACAGTTCCACAGTGGAGTATTTGCAGCATCTGCCTGCTATTATTTGTGCAATATCTAAGGGTATTAAACTGAGGCCACAGAACATACAGCTGCATAAAAGTGGGGAGGTGGAATGCAGTTATGCAGATGAGTGCATGAGCTCTGTCATTGCCTGCTACAGATGAAGAATGAAAATGGGCAGTTGGGAGAGATTTCCTTCCCCAGTGAATCGCTGGGCAGCAGCAAAGAAAACAGCTGCAGAACTACTGATGTGCTTTCACCCTAGGGTACCAGGCATCCATCAGGGCTAAGAGAGAAGAAATGGGAGATGGGTGATTGTCCTTCGAGGGCACCAGAAAGGCAGAGTGAGGGCACAGCAGGTTTCCGCTACAGCTACTGTGCCTGCTGTCTCCTAGCTGCCCAGCACTGGTCTGAGGCAGGATCTCATCCTGTAAAGGCTTAGGAAAACATTGCTCTGCAGGACATCTCAAACTCACGCTGCAGAGAGAGATCCTCAGAAGCTTTGCAAGTGTCTGTGGAGGTCCTAAATCCTAATGGTAAGAGGAGAGATACAGGGAAGCAAGGTTTCATATAATTTTAATAAAGTGCCTGGGATTTGACACTGCGGTTTGGACCAGCTTCTAATCCGTAAGCTTCTGACAACCTTATCTAGAAAGGAATGCAAGGGAGCATATCGCTAAGACTGCATTATATCTTGCAGCATTAAGAAAACACTCAAAGCACAAGTGTCATACATTTCAATTGAAAATGGGCCTTCTATTTCACAAAGCAGCATTGCAGGAGCATAGGGTGAGTTGGTTCATATCCAATGATCATGTATCTTTTTGATGGTACCACACTACTGGACAAACGCATGAACAGGGAGGCCTCTCAGCTGCCACTTTGGACAGAGTAGACTTCACATTGCCTCAGTACATTTTATCTAGTCTTGTTTATATGGGCCCAAGTCCCAGGGGAGTATTTGCCTGCTCCCTGACTCCAAAGGATGAGATTCTCAACAATGACCAGAAGCAGCATCCAAGAAAATTATCCTGTGGTGGGAGACTCACTGCTATTATCTGAGCTGTTAAACCTGTTGCCTTGAGCTAGGCAGGCTAGAAGTCACTATTGAATCAGGCTCACAAGTGTATTTTGCAGGGCTATGAAGCATTACCAAGCAAAGTGCTGTACTAAAACAGGTACAAGACAGCCCCAGAGCAGCCATGTCCAGACTTTCATTTCTCCTCTGGGATGGGACTTGGCTCAGTCCCAAAGGTGTTAGTAGGATAAGCTGTCCATGAAGACACAAAGTTTGTTTTATTTTGCTTGCTTTCTATAAATGCTCCCATTATACAACAACTGCTATAGCATTTATCTCCTTGTCTTAGTGTGACCATTTCATCCTATTCTATTTATTTTTAAGGGAGCACTGTGTCACTGGGAGGCCAGGAAGCACAGCATGCCTGCTACATTAGCCCTCTCTCCAGCTGTGCTCATGCCTTCCCCTGTGGCTTTGCATAAACAGCTCCCATCTCTTTTCTTTTTTCTACCCACTCATACAGCAAGGGGATTTCTGGGGCTTAATTTGCGTTAGGTTAACACTGTGTAGCCTTTGAAAGACAGACCTGCTTCTAAAGGCAGAGTAACACCATGGTGCCAACTAAATTATAATTTAACAATTATAGTAATATCTTATTTGATAGCCATTAAAATTAGGATAAATTAGGGTGGGGGTGGGGGAATTTTGAAATATAAAACCTATTTTGTGGGTGGAAAAACTTACCCCTCATGATTCAATACTACAGAGTGGGACTGTTGATTCCTGTGAGCCCAATTTGTTCAGCAGCTCTTAACACAAATATGTTGGCTCACACAGAAGATCTGTCACTTTATTCTTTAAAGTATCTGTCACTTGATCCACAAAGACAGGGCTTCTTTTTACTCTGCTCTAGAAACTCTTCAGCAGAAGCCACTTGCTTTGCTGTCCCATCTCAGCCAGTAAGTGCTCAGAAGTGAAGGGAAACAAGTGGCAAATGACAGTCCCAATAAAGAACAGAAGTGGAAACAAGACAACACCCTTCTATCTCTGTAGAGTTCAGGATTCCTAAAACCAACGTGGTGTGTTCATGCAATACCCCTTGCTGTAGCAGGCTCCATGGATCGTTCCTAGCACCAGACTATGAAGCAATTTAACTTTCCCTTGCAAAGACTCCTCTGACACATTTTTTTTTTTAGTCTACATTCACGTAGTTACCACCCTCTGGAGGAAAAGGTACTGAATAAGAAAGCAATTAGAAAAGAGTAAGGAAAAATGGCATGAAAGACACGACTGCCTCTTGAATCCTAGATTTGTAGAATTATTTAGGTTGGAAAAGACCTTTAAGGTCATCAGGTCCAACTGTAAACCAAACACTGCAAGGTAGCTATGTCCTTCTCTGCAAAAGAGTGTGAAATGTTACCCTGCATGGTGTTATAGAGCCCCTTTATGCTCACTGCAAAATGCTGGAAGCAACTATGAGCTGCCATCAGTTGGAGAACCTCATCTTTGACAAGTAAATCTTCAAATTCCTTCATCCATTTGCATTTTTTAAAAGTGTTTAGAAAAAAAAAAAGTATGAAAAATGCAGTATTTTAGAAGTTAAATTGTATCTATAAATCATGTACGTAAAGTAAAAGTGTAGGTGTAGGTGACATTCACAGGAAGCACGCAAAAAAATGTCTAGCAAAGTGATACAGAGAAAGGAGAAATATCTTTGACTAAGCTCAGTGGCCTGGCAGCCAGGTGCCACACCTTGTTGTTATTTTAATTTTTCAAAGCAGCAAGAAAGACAGTGGAACAAGAGAAAGCACTGGGAAACTGACCCCTCCAAAAGGAATGGATGCCCAAGGACATGCAACTATTCATACATAAGAAGTAGAAATAGTCTAAAGTAATAGTAATCGATTAATTACAAGACCTATAATGAATGCCTAGAGAGCTCAGAGCCATTACTTAAAAATACTATTCGGAAATCCATAGGTGGGCCACTGTAAGTAGCTGTAGGTGGAGAAAGTTAATTCCAACACCAACTGGCAGGCTCCCAACCACCAGCTGGGCAACTGCCTTTCCCAGGCAATCAATAACTGCTTAAAGTATGCGTGTCCTGGTTTCAGATGGGATAGAGTTAATTTTCTTCTTAGAGCCAAAGCACTTAGAGCCAAGACTCAAAGGAAAGACCATGGACACATACAATTAGAAAAATATAATCAAAAATCCACTGGCACTAAAGAAAAACCTCTTATCCAGAATATCCTAGGATGCTTTAGCAACTCTGTAATGTTGGTGTCTACAAGTGAAATAGAAACAAATACCTAAACCAAAGTAAACACATGAATGGGAATGCTGCATTTAAACAGTGGAGCAGCCACATTGGAGTGTTTTTAAATAATGCATCTTGTCACAAAGACACATCCTTATAGGTAATGTATATGTATTTATAAACATGCAGACATCATACTGCCACACACAGGTTCCAGCCTTCTGTCTCCTTTTATTGCCTCTTCTGGTAATTTTGATGTCTGTCTGGAAGTTCATGTCCCTGTGGGTTAACCATTTGTGTCCAGATTGTTCTTTGGCAACTTTTACTCCTATTTGGACAGCAGACATTTTCCTGAGCAGTCACAGCTCATATTGTTTCATGAGCTCCTCCTTTTAGAAAAATCCTTCCCTAGTCATGGCAAAATAACTCCAGCAAATTTGCTAAGTGGGACTGAGACCCTTTCATTGCAGGTCTCTGATTAACCATTATGTGCTTGGATTTGGCCTCTTCAAGGCCATCTCCTATCAATGCCTGCCCTATCTATTAGATGAATGCCTTCCTCCTACTTAAAGAGATGTGCAGGTGAATTTCTGGATATTTTTTTAATTATTATTATTAAAGATTTCCTTTTAGAAAATCTCCTTACCATTTTGTTTTCTATTTCACAGAATAATCGCCTAACCTGAAACCACACCATCCTACAAAGTAGGTGCTGCTAATGGAAGGCAGCCAGGTACTGGCAAATATTTACAGAAACCGTGGCCCAAAGCCCGACCTCCTCCTTCCTCAGGGAAAAAAAAACCATAATGAAAAATAATTTGAAAAAAAACTGAGGTAAAAAAGGTAAAGAAACGCACTTAGCGCACATCGGAGAGCAAGCCGGGACTCGGCTCCCCCTTCTCTCCTCAGAGGGCTACGCTGAGGAGCGGCGCCCAACCGTTTTTAACCGCCTGCCGTTGCGCCCGTTACCCAACGACCGTGAGGTGGAGGCGCGGGCGGGAAACACCTCAGAGCCCCTCTCCCCCCGCCTCGGGCAGCCTGAGGGGCCGGGGCTGCCTCAGAGACCGCAACATGGAGGCCAGGAGCGACCAAGACCGGCCCCACAAGCCGGGTCCGGCGTACGGGTCCGGTCTCGGTCGCTCCCGGCCTCGGAGACGCCGCCTCCCGGCTACGGCAGGGGCTGCGGCTGCGGCGGCGGCGTGTCCCCCCCCCCCTTCCCGGCTCCCTCCCTCGGCGGAGCGGCGGCTGCATGGGGCGGCGCTGAGCGGCGGAGCGGCGGCGGGGAGCCATGCTGTCGAGGAAGGGGATCATCCCCGAGGAGTACGTGCTGACCCGGCTGGCGGAGGATGTGCCGGACCATGCCCGGTACCGTGCCCGGGAGCGGCGGGCACGTTTTGTGGGCAAGAACGGTGCCTGTAACGTGGCCCATAAAAACATCCGGGAGCAGGGGCGCTTCCTGCAGGACGTATTCACCACTCTGGTGGACCTCAAGTGGCCCCACACGCTGCTCATCTTCACCATGTCCTTCCTCTGCAGCTGGCTGCTCTTTGGCATGGTTTGGTGGCTCATCGCCTTCGCCCACGGGGACCTGGACCACAGCACCCGGCTGCAGCGTGAGAATGGCGAGGGGGCGGCGGGGGCCCCGGCTGGCTTCGTGCCCTGTGTGACCAGCATCCACTCCTTCACCTCTGCCTTCCTCTTTTCCATCGAGGTGCAGGTGACCATCGGCTTTGGGGGACGCATGGTGACAGAGGAGTGCCCAGCCGCTATCCTGGTGCTGATTGTGCAGAACATCGTGGGGCTGGTGATCAACGCCATCATGCTGGGCTGCATCTTTATGAAGACCTCACAGGCCCACCGCCGGGCCGAGACCCTCATCTTCAGCAAGCACGCAGTCATCGCCCTGCGGGAGGGCAAGCTCTGCTTCATGCTGCGGGTGGGTGACCTCCGGAAGAGCATGATCATCAGTGCCACCATCCGCATGCAGGTGGTGAAGAAGACCGCCAGCCTGGAGGGGGAGGTGGTGCCCCTCAACCAGATCGACATCCAGATGGAGAACCCTGTGGGGGGCAACAGCATCTTCCTCGTCTCCCCACTCATCATCTACCACGTGATAGACAAGAACAGCCCCCTCTACGACATCTCCCCTCTGAACCTTCACCACCACGAGGACCTGGAGATCATCGTCATCTTGGAAGGGGTGGTGGAGACCACCGGCATCACCACTCAAGCCAGAACCTCCTACCTGGCAGATGAAATCCTCTGGGGCCAAAGGTTTGTGCCCATTGTGGCAGAGGAAGATGGGCAATACTCTGTGGACTACTCTAAATTTGGCAACACAGTGAAAGTGCCCACCCCTTCATGCACTGCTAGGCAGCTTGAGGAGGACAAGAGTATTATGGACACCATGCCATTGTCCCCTAAAGGCACAATAAGGAAGAGGTCTGTCAAGCTAAAGCCCAAGTTTACCATAAGCGATGATCCTTCCTGATGCCTTTGGACTGGGAAACTCAGGCCTTTGTGTCTGAAAAATCTCATAAACTCAAAACACTGAGGTGGCCTCTTACTTTTTTTTAAATTCAGGTTGGTAGCACAAGGTATGTTCTGGTGTTATTTATTGTGGGATAAATCTAAAGCTAATTATATTTTTTTAAAGGTGTGAGAGATTTCAAGCAGCACTGGGAGTAGAAAAATCACGGTCTGCAGCTTTAAATTTCCATTCAGACTGTCCTGTTTAATTGCATGATCATTTTGCGTTGATTCATCTGCAGGTAATGATATATTTTCTCAAAGAATAAATGTATATTTATCCACAGAGACTGCATTACTTAGGGTCTTGCAGTGTCCTCAAGTCAGTAGTTTTTAACTGTTTTTTTCTAAGTTGAACAATCAATATAGCAAAATATTAATAATAAATAAAGTAGGCTGGATTTAAATGATAACAAAAGGGTCAGGTAATGTTACGTATGACACAAGATCAGATCTGAAAGTGTCTATGTATTATACTCTACGTCTCAAAGAAATTAACTGCCGGATTTGCTTCATCCATATTGTATGGTATGGAGCCACTCCTGCTACATGCAATATGAAATGGATTTGAATATTTACTTTTGTTTATTTTAAAACTCTTTACACTTCCAAAATAAAACATTCAGGAATGCCTTTTTGGACTGTACATTTCTGATAGTAAGCAATGCTTTGCCTTTAAAAAGAGTAGCAGATAGTATACAACTGATATTAATTATCAATAGGGAAAAATCCGTGTTCTGATTTCTAAAAGAAGACAAGTAATGTCCCCTCTGCCCCGAGCCACATGGCCATGGGATACTCAGTAAGAAAATTAATCTCTCCTTTAGGCCAGAGCAAATTGTGTTTGATTCAGGGTCTATTCATAGAATTAGTTATTTTAAATGAAAGAGCAATGCTGAATGCTGAAATTATATCTGCATGCAATAGGCAAAACCTTTCTCTCCTTTCCCTTCTGTCAAAGAAGTTGAGGGTTTTGTGCTTGGGGAAAGAAGGGATGTGTAAGGCCGTGTGGTCACTTCTGGGGTGCTGTGTCACAAAGCATACACCTGCTGAGGAAATTACTCCCTTTCCATTTACACCCTGACTTCCCGACACAGCCGGTGCCTGTCTTGGTTTTTAGCTGAAATCAAGATCCTGTATTTACCGGCAAACATGAAGGAGCCATGCTCACCCCTTCAGTTCCACAGTGGTGATAGGAGCAATTCCCCTTAGCACACTCCTGCAGATCCTCTGTCTGCAGATATCAGTAACAGCAGCAATTTTATTTCGATCCAGGGTTATTAGGAGATAGCAGCAGTATTAACTACAGTGTGCTATTAACAGGGCAAATTGCCACTCAAGTGAAAAAAGGTAATGTTGTCCAAATAAAACCTAAATAAGCATCACAGAAGTGATCCAACACCTGGTTACATAAGCTGTGCAAAAGAGGCACAAAGTTACTTTCAACTTCATTATTCGAAGAGCTTCTAGTATCAAGTTCTTGTGTGTTAGGTAGTTCATGACAGGTACCTAAAATTCGTGTTGGCAATAATATGGCAAATTTTTGATGCCTCGTCAGTGTAACAATATGACAAACTCATTCAAAAGTGTGACAAAACTTCCGTATTGACTATGGAATATTTTCAGGCATCTATAATAAAATGAAATAATGTTTGGGTGAAACCAAAGGTTGTTTTAAAATGATGAAATAGTAGCTATGTTTTCAATATTTATGTATTTCAGTTTTATGAAGATCTGTATCAGCATTATCAGGCTGCCTGTTAAGAGAATAAATGCCTGTTCAGTTTTCAGATTCCCAATACACCAATACTAGTCTGTGAACAGCTCTGAAAATGTGATATGCGTTTCACAATGAAAAAAAAAACTAGCATTAACAAGTAGCCAGCAAAAAAAATTGGAAAGGCACATTTTACATTTGTAATGATAAAAAAATCCTATTTTTAAAAATAGGGAATGATTAAATGCCTTTGATGATTAAATTTCTTCTGTAAGACTGAGTCTAATTGTCACATTATTTTCCAGCTTTCCCATTTACTGCCTCTATTCCATCTCCCATCACCCATCAAAGGGGCACTGACAGTAGAGCTATTTGCATTTCCTAGACACCTTTGTTCCTTTGAAAGTTCATTGTTCTTTATCACTTGTCACAATACCACTGCTCTGTTCTTACAGTGTCATAGACAAAATACTAGAATTAGCTTTCCAGCGACTTGAAATCGTTGGCTTCTACATAGTCTCTTTAGTGCCTTATTTCAATGTGTAAAATACACCTTAAGGCTCTCGCACAAAACCTCTTCAGCTCTGGTAGCATTTTAAAGCTCTTTTCAAGATTTGACCTAAATGTAAAGCAGCTTGTGCAGCACTACCGTGCAACTATTTTCAGGAACTGATGCAAGCTTTTTTTCCCTCGGAAATCTGTGCTACAGAGAGGTAGAAAATTCTCTTTGTTCACTGGAGATGGGAGGGGAAAGACAGGAGCTTGCGTATGCTGGGCTGCTTTCAGGACCACTTTTTATGTCACTTCTTTGACAAGAATCTGCCTAATTTTCTGAAGTCTTGCAGTAAATAGGTATCATAATATTATGAGGAAGGCAGGATTTGTACTTTTAACATCACCATAGTGAATTATTTCAATCAAAGTGTTGGTGATTTTGAATCTCAGGGTTCTTGTGATTTTAAATCCTTCTATTCTTTGACCATTTAAAATATTCAGGAACATTTCAGGGGCAGAGCAAGGAAGAAGTGTATTTATTTTGAACTAGATGTGTATTTATTTTGTACTAGGGATATTACTTCTTTGTGAGGATCCTTTCATTTTGTCATTTAATACAAAGTATTTGGGAACACAAATATCTGAAACTGTTCCTAAAGTTGTACTTCTGCTGACAACCCTCATTCTCTGTGGAAAGGTTCTGGAGAAGGCACCAATGATACCATTTGACGTAGAAAAGTTCTTATTCTTAGCAATGAGCAAACACTAAATTTTCCATAGTTGAAATCCAAAGCGAGTGGGCTCTTGAACCTTCTCTCTCAGCCTACATCGGCTTTTTGGTAGGTGGTACCGCCTCTGGGATGCTGCCAAACAGCTCAGGGGAGTGTGCTGTGGCTCCCTCCACTGCTACCTCTCCACATGGCCTCTGCACAGAAACCAGTGTGAGGGAAGCTGGAGGCTACGTGCTAAGGGATTGCCCTGGCTGAGGGGAGGGCACGGACACAAGAAGTGGGGAGCTGTAGGTTTTGTAATGACCTGTTACTGAGTTTAGGTTGTGGCAGAACTAACTGTGTCCATGGGAATTGCCTTTCACGTACTTCAGAGTCTGGAGACCATTATCAGTTTATACTCGTAGTTCACACTGTTTAGTGCATTCTAATTGGAGTTTGTTAAACTATTTGGATCGACAGAAGGATAAGCTTATTAATCAGAAACAGAGACTGAAGAACCCTTATGTTATATGCCATAGTTTTAAAATACTTGTAGTGACTGCTGGTGAGAACGTAGCCTGCCGGGCATATCAGTTTCATGTTGCGTTTCCTAATGAAATCAAGTGATATTCATATACAAAATTAGAGTATAACAAGGTCTGACTTTGTCTCTTTATCCCCCAAGGCACTTGATAAGTATAGTATTATAGCGGTGTACTTCAGTAGGACAATGTCCCTGTAAAATAGAAAACAGAATTGAACTCAAGAGGCTGCATATTGAGGCAAAAGAGGGTCACAGACACAAAATAAATACATTTAAAATCCACAGGTGACACAGTGGGAAGTCAGTGTCAAGAAGTAATAAACTATTTCCTTTTGAAGCCCTTCTTACCAGCAAAGCTGTGACAATGTTGAGGTGAGAGATCAGAGACCTAAAAAGCAGATATGAGGGGCTGGTGTAAAAGGCTTTAACAAGGGCAAGGTTTATGCGCTAGCATAGATCAGCAACAGGGTCACTGTCAAAATTCAGTCCTCCCTGTAAGGCGAGACTGCCGGCTGGGCATGAGCAGCATTGCTCAATCCAGCGGGTAAATATTACTGCGTGTTGAGCAAGGTACAAGTCACAACAGAGCCCTGCTGGAAGCAGTGTTAGGAGGGCTTTGTGGTGACTGATTCTTATCGTTAGTTATTTATTAATAGTTAATAATATCAATCTAATGAATAATTAATAGCTCTTTGGAAAAAAAAATTGTTTCTTCATGTTTTCCTTCCTCTTCCGCTCTTTCTTTGTACATCATCCACCCTTAAGGGTAATTATTGTGGGTCTGCTGGCACAGATTGTTTTGATTTGGGATAAAGCACAAGAGTGTTTTGGGAAAGGAAACACAAAAATAAAATAGATATTAGAAACCCAGAAACCTCTGTGAAATTGCCAAGCTTGCAACTTTCACAGTGATTCCTTGTACAAAGCATGGAAATATCTATTCCTAGGAACCTGGTATTAATAAACTACCATAGATTATTCCCTGGTGTTCATTTTGCAGGTTCCTGTGGAAGGGAAAGTGGTTTAGCTCTTCAGGTTAGGGTTAAGGGAGAAGAGAAGGTTCAAAATCACTGCATTTTAGCCTCCCTGGTTACACCTTTCTCTCAAAGTCATACTGGTGGTGTCACTGAAAACGGGCAGGGTCAGTGCTCTTTGCAATGCATGTTCCCATGGGCCCCGCATTTAGCCAGGGCCAGCTGCCCCCTTCCAAGGCAGACATCTCAAACCCAACATCCCTGACCCAAGGTTCCTGGAAGGGAGTAGAAAAGTCCCACCTATTTCATTAGATTTTTGGATCAAAGGATGTAATCTGCCAACCTACTGAAAGCATGTGCCACAGCAGAAAGGGATTTAGTCGGTGCTGCCGACCTTACTGAATCAAAGCTGCTGTTTGAGGTGAGAAGACCCTTGTGTGAAGGTGGCCTTGGGTAAGGTGGACCAGAGCGGGTGGTGGGATGTGCGCTTAACATGGCTGGTGACTGTCTTAACTGCCTGTAACAAATGACTCAGCGTACTATTTTTGATTCAGCAACAGGAGAAAGATATGTGATACAAACCTCCACACCTCCCCAAGGAGAACTATTAAAAGAGCAGAAGACATTCTTGAGAGGCTGCCGATACTGCTGCCTCCATCCTGCTCTCAACACTGCTGGGTGCCTACAGAGGACGTATGCTGCATGTTTTTATGGCTTATGCCCCTATTTTAATACATAGTGTGACTTTAAAGAATCATCACACGGGAATGACTCAGTTTAAAAGTGATTTTCGAAAATCAAAACCCACAGCCCCTTTTCACAATTTTCCCCTGTCAACCTTTGTGCCTGGTGGACTTACTGAGTTTAAATGTAGATAGCAACTGTGAGAAGTTTCCCAAGCAGCTCCCTTACTGCAAAGCTAAGCAGCCTTAAATAAGCAATTCCATCTGAGCTGGAGGGACCCCACAGCGGATTGTGTCTCTTCTCCTCTCACAGGAGCTGGCACCTGCCCTGGCAGCAGGCATTGAGCACCCCATCCCATCCCTCTTCCCCTGCTGCTGTAAGGGTGGCAAGATCCTGAGCTGGGAGCAGGGCTGCCATGTGCTATAGCAGTAGGTGAGAGCCACACTTTTCCTTCCCAGGGTGTTTTTTTGTTCATTTGCTATTTTAAGTAGCAAATACCTGTTTATTGCTTTGCATTTATGTTTTCTCTGCTCAAGAGAGGGTAGGCACAGTGTATAAAGAGCATTATTGTCATTATAGTCACAATAATGTTATTCCTGAGCAGAGCTGAGGCATAGAGATTGAAAGCAAGCATCAATGCTAGCAGTAGGAGCCCTTGCCTTCAGTGAGCTTCAAATCAGGTCCCAGTGTTAAATCCTGGGCCTTTAAATCCAGCCTTGCCAGGGGGTTCATTAGCACCAGGATTTCCATCTCAGGGCTGGGCACCATTAGGTTAATGGGGTGGGCAGCTGACCCAGATAGTCCCTGATGGTGCTTTTGTGGCAACAGTAATGCTGTTTCCTATGTTTTAAGTTAAAAGTCTCCTTCTGCTTCGATATCTCTTGGGAACCTCTTCCTGTGCCTTGTGAAAAAAATCTTGATTTGTTTCTTTTTCTTTAGTATGAGACAATGTGGCCCATGTGCATATTGTGTAATTCTATATGCTGAGGGGTTTGAATGACTTGAACGTTTATGTCATGGTCTGAGATCAGCCTGCACTGTTTGTCACATACTGGAAAGAAGGTTGTAGTGAGATGAGTGTCAGTCTTTTCTCCCAAATAAAAACCAACAGGACAAGAGGAAACAGCCTCAAGTTGTGCCAAGGGAGGTTTAGACTGTCTATTAGGAAAAACTTTTTCACTGAAAAGGTGGTCAAGCACTGGAACAGGCTACCCAGGGAAGTGGTTGAGACCCTGTCCCTGGAGGTATTTAAAAGGTGTGTAGATATGGCACTTATGGACATGGTTTAGAGGTGGACTCAACAGTGTTAGGTTTGTATTTGGAGATATAGTTATTGGACTTGATGATCTGAAGGGTCTTTTCCAACCTAAATGGTTCTGTGATTCTAATTTCTTGCTGTTTCCTGGTGGGTGCATACAAGTAACGGGGACATTTTCTATACCCTGTCTTTGCCCCAGATGCATTATTTCAATTTAGTTAGCTCTACTCTAAAAAAAGTTAGCAAGATAATGCTTCTTTCATTGGATGGGTGGAAAAGAAGAGCAGGAAGATTGGTGTGTTCTTGCAAAATGTATGGATTTTGTTGTAGCAGAGTGCCCAGAGAGCAGCTTCCTCATGTAAAATGACAGTAGATTTTGACCCTGAGGGTAAAGGAGCTACCCTGTGCAGCCATCCCCAGCGATGTTTGAGAAGATGACTAGCACTCTGTGGGCGTGCTGATCACTGAATACGTGAGGGTGGCTTGATTTGGAAGAACTAATGGCTGGCTTCGCCAGCCACAGAAAAGCTCATGCTTGCTAGGAATTTATCTAGAATTATAGGCAGTAAACAGGTATTTTTCCAAAGGCAGTATCTATCTTTAGAAATGTCTCTGTAGAAAGTAGCCATTATTTTCTCACAGATTTCCTCTATCAAGTGTTGTCTAGACATCCGTAGCTGAAATCTTTACACTCAGAATCTACCTGCTTTACTAAATGGATGCATTTGATAGTGACATTTAAGGTTTACATTTGAAATGTTGCTCTTTCGTGTTTTGTTCTTTTAATTGCAGCAAAGTTGTTATTCCTTTATTGGATTTTTTTCCTACTTATTTTGTTCGTTACTGTACATAGCCTGAGAAATATGTCACTTCTTTTGTGTTCTTGAACAGCATCTGCTTAAGGAGAAAAATAGAAAGTTCCACAGCATGGCATAGCCCTTTGACCCACAGTCAGAACTCTTAAATTATAGTACTACCATTCAAGATAGTTCAATGGTATCACAGGTGTTTCTACTGTTATGTGCAGATCTGTTTTCACTGAGTCTGTTTCCTTTGTTAAGGGGAGCTCTACTGAGTCTTAAAATATAGGTTTCCTCAAAAGTTTCATATTCACTAGGAACCTCACATCTGATCCTAAATTCTTCGCTCTGCTTTTCTGCTTTGCAAGTTACACAGGAGATGAAATCAGATCAGTCCTCATAGTCCTTATTTTCTGCTTCCTCCTCAGTTGGGAATAGTCCCTTAAACCTGGCAACTAAACTCACCCTGTTTCTGTTCCTTCCAGATACGCAGCACTGAAGTGCCACATCCATGCTAGCCTTTTATCTTCAAAGTGGGAACTGCTTCTTGGCTAGATGAACCAGAATCTTTGATTTTATGTTTTCAGAGAGAAGAGGATAAAGGTCTTGGCACCAAAGCCACTCCATAAATGTGTTATGTTGCCCGAGTGGTTTGTGTTCTACTAGTAAAACTGCAATTTTTACTTTTCGCTGATGTTCCATAACATTAAATAACTACCTGAAGAGACTAGTATAAGTACAAGACTCCCTGCCTGCTTATTCTCCTTGTTTGGACTTGGCCTTGAGGTGACCCAATGTGTAACTGTTGAATGCCTAAAAACCTTCTCTGTGAACCTCTGTCTGGACTGTCAGAGATCTCTTGCTGCCTTCTTCAGGTGACATCCATTTTTAAAAGAAACAAAACTAAAAATAAAATCTTTGTTTAACAACTACTAGTATTATCTTGAAGACAGCTCCTTTGGTGGTGGTGGACAATATGCACCCTGCGTTTCTTCCCCTTTTACACACGTATTGCTAATTCTACACCTGGAGTCCTGTAGGAGATATAGGGGTGTGCAGCTGCTGCATAAGCCATCCTTCACTTGCCATACCTTCCAGAGATGTTCACCTGGTGAGGCGAGAATCATGCCCAGGAATGTTGTTATCAGAACGGCCTTTATAGTTTTGTTCTGCTTTAAAACTAATACTTAAGATGTTCTGTGTGGCTCTGACTTGCAGTCAGAGACAGTTTATTAGTAGCCCTGTTAGGTTCTTCTACTTTGTAGAAGAAATAAAAGTATTTATGATAGTAATAATCTTATACTGATGTATCGTAGAGTTAATGCATCCATATGAAAATCCACAATCTTGTATTAAAACATATTGCCAAATTTACACCAGTCCACAAAATTGTTAGTAGCGTGTTGTCATTACTCAATATTCAGTCATCACTGGTTTTCACATTGACTCTTGGAGAAACTACCAAAGTGTGCTAAATTCAACCGGTGTCTTCTTACTGACTTTAAAAAAAAATCTGGATGAAGTTCACAGAATGCCTGACTAAAATGGTGTGCTGGCACTTGTACTACTTTTTTTTTTTTGAAACAGTTTAAATACAAAAAAAGAACCAAAACCAAACTGATGAGCATTAGTTGAGAAGTTTGATTTGATCCTTAGTGAATCATAGGGGGGAAATTCTGTTAGGTCATTTTTAAAGTTCACAGTGTAGCTGTAGCTCATTCAGTGCATAACTGTGGGATGGAAAATTTGATAATTTCCACATTTTTCTGACACACAGAAATACTCCCTTAAAGTTATAACCTTCTTTAGGTAAGACTCCAATAAGTTTGTGGGATGTCTTATTCCATTTTCCAGCCACACTAAAAGAAGTGTGAGTATTTGCAAACTAGTATCCAAATTTAAACTAACTTAAGAAATATTAATTAATATTAATATAACTAATATTAAGAAATAACAAACAACAATAAAACAATAGAGTTTACCTGCAAGGTCGAGTTGAAAGGCTTGTTCTATGCAGTGTTGGGTTGCTGGATGAAAAACCTCGCATCTTAGTAGTTTGATATTGTCAGACGCCTTTGGAGACAACTGTAGTTTGCTCATACAAACATTTAATCTATTTTCTCCAATACTAGTTTGTTTACTTGGTTGGCTTCAGGTAACTGTCTGGTCTTTGTGGCTCTGATACATACATGTAGTGCTTGATGTTGTCAGGTACAAAATTTGATATGGGAAGTTGAAGACAGACGGTCTTGTTGACTGTGGTTTGTGTAGGAATTTCTCTTACCTTGGAGACAACAGAGGACTTTGCTAAAGTAACAGAGAAAGTCTTCCATTAACAAGCTGCTGCAGTAGAATACTCCTGGGACACTGAACCAAGAGTGGTTTATTACAGAAGAAAATTGCAACAGAAAAAAAGTATACGCCTGCTGCTCTGTACCTGGGCTCAGTAATACAGACACTGCACTTAATATATACATACATAGTGTGTCATACTACATATATTAAAAGAAAGAAAAATTGCTCTTTTTTTTTTTAAGGGTGTGGGGTTTTTTCTGGCAGCAGGAGTAAGACCAAAGTATGAGTCCTATCAACATGATAGTTAGCACTTATCTTGAGCAGGCTGTTTGCAGCCCGTTCATTATCAGTTCCACCAACTAAAATATTGTTACCTCGCTACAAAGTAAGAGAAGAGCTATAGTTGGAGGACAAATTAGTTAAGACGTAAACCCCCCACAAGGGATGGATGCTAACACTCCTCAAGTATGAAATCTAAGATCTATATTGTTTTCTCATCACTAGAATTTCACAGCAGGGTAAATATACAATTACATCTTGTGGTTGAGAGTAGAGAGGGAAAGTGAAATTGCTCCTGTCAGATTTGATATCTCCTGGAAAACAAACTGGTGGTGGAATGGCTGAATTCAAGATAACAGAACCTCAATTTCTGACTTTGATGTTTTTTACCAGCTACTTTATTTTTAGCAGCTTTCATAGTGGGGAATAGAACACTCATCACTCACTTAAAATAAAACAATTTGAAGAAAGCAAAAACTCAAGTTAAATTCAACCTTTGTTTATACCAGTTTGTTGGGACTTCTGTAGAGACTCTCAGCATAAATAACATGCCAGATGAATATATCTACTGGAGCACTGTGTGGACTAATTCAACTGAAAGCTACAGCCAGAGTCTCCTGGGGCTTGCACAGTGACTCATAAGTTATACCTTCCTGTCCCAAAGGACTCTGTACACCTGAAACAAAATTATTCCCATCCCCTTCAAGTTACATCAAATAGTGCTCTGTACTGCCCTTTAAGCGAAAGGGACCATAGATGTATTATACATACCTGGAAGCCTTAGAAATACCTCTTTTGTGATGGGTTTCTCCAGGCTTTGTACATTATTTTGAAAGCAATCTTTTTGCAAACATGAAAGCTGTAGGTATGGTCTGAAGCACATACTGTACGTAAAAGCAGTCGCCTGAGTGGCCCCGTAGCTCTTTTCTGACATTATCCTTGACTATATCCTCCTCCAGTAACCACTGCATTTAAATCTCTTCAGGGCAAAAATTACTTACTCTACACAGAGACTCGGGGAGATGATATAGTATTTGCTAATGCTAGATAAGCAGATAAGGATCTGAAAAGGAGATCAAAGAAACTTGGTTATTTATGTCTTTATAGCCTTGGTATTTATATATTTGGCTATTTATACAAGAAGCCAGAGGGATCCAGTCTCAGCAAGGAATACAATCAGTACGAGAAATAATGTTCTTTTAACAGCTTAAACACAATGAACTCATAGCCCTCTGGATATGAAAATGTACTTATTTATAATAAATTAGCACTTCTGCAGCTACAGGGCTTCTATAACAAATGTAACACATAATTATATATTTTGTTATTTTTCCTGGGTTTATGAAGTTCCCAGCTTCTCCTTGCTAGTCCTTCTCACAGTCCCCGAAACAGCTACAACAGAGCAATTTAAAAGGTGGTGAATTATGGAGTACAAGCGGTTTCTCTGTTGTGGGAACCATTTATTCACTTTCTTGTAAAACATCAGTGTCATCTTATCAAAAAATACTTCCTCAGAAAAAATTCTTCATGAATTGTGAGAGCTATTCTTTCTTTTTTTCTTTTTTTTTTTTTTTTGGGGGGGTGGTGGTGGTGGGGTTGTTTGTTTCTTGAAACCTCCCTGCTCAACAGATCAGGCAGCCTGATTTCTAGTAGGGTAGGCAGGAATGCAGGTGCTGTGGACACTCTGAAATTCTTCAGCTAGCTCTGTTTCTCAAGCTGAATGTAGACCTCAAGCTGGATTTAGATCTCTATCTGGAACATTTTCCTTTCTTTTGCAAACATTGGTTTGCAAGTGCAATGCTATGTAGGTGTCTCACATTGGGACAAACAATCAGATCTGGGTATGTTTGTTGGGGTTTTTTTAAATATTTTATTAAGATAGTTTGTGATGAAGCTTGTGAAATCTTATCAGGATCAGTACTTTTGTTGCTCCTTAGGTTCAGCCCTCCCAAATGTTTAAAGGCAGTGTGTCCTCTCCAGATGTTCTCAAGTGGACCAAAGAGGAAAGCATAAACATACTGCCCAAAGAACAAAGGATAAAAGAGTCACCTTGTAAATGAAGAGATCAGCATTTCCTTGTAGCACTCTTTGAATGTGTAATGTAAGCAGTGAACTGCACTGTGTGGCTGTGTAAACGGAATTTGGTTTTGCAATACGGTTTTGTCTCCATCAGCAAGAGACCCTTTGTTTTTAACTTCAGCATCTGTGAAGGATTGTTTTGAGAGCTACTCATCATCTTTATACCTGAAGAGTTCAATTCCTTCGGGAAAGAAGGAATGGGCTTTGCAGGTTAAAGTGAACACCTCCCCAGCAGTTCACATCTCTGTTAAACATTGCACTGCATCCTGTGCTGGTAGGGTTAAAAAGCAAATAATCATATTTCTTTAAATTTTACCAAGATACGATACAGCACCGCAAGGTGCTGATCGGGGCTGTCCCCTCCCCCAGATACTGAGCACCATGACCCCCAGAGAAACCCATGCTGGAAAGGTTTTAGGCAAACACGGGCAAAAAGAAAAGGGCTGGGGAGGGATGGGTTTCACAGCTGCACCCTATACAGATGTGACATTCCTCTGAAGAAAAACTAAAGATGTGTTTGAAGGGTATTTGCTTTCCCAGTTAGAGAGATTCAGTGGCTATGACCAACAGTGTTTGAGAGATTAAGCTGCCTTCTGTGAAGAGAACGTGCCTTCTCTGGAAATGGTTTTCAGACACCTTACATAAGATACAGAGAAATGCTTTGCATCCTCACAGTTCCTGAGGGCCTGTGAGGGAAATGACCAGCTGTTGGAGAACCGAGTGCAGTGGTTAAGGCAGCTATTTGGAGAAAATATACAGTATCACTAACAGCATTTCTGTGTGAGCACATAGGAATAACTGTATTCATGTGAGTGTGTCTGAGTTAGAAGAAATGACTGTCACAGCTCTGGAGACAAAGAACACCCGTCCTTGTAACAGTGAGAAGAAACTTTGGGAGCCCTGAAGTGCACACTTTCTTTGAAAAATTATCTGGTTTAGCACCAGCTGTAGCCCTACCAACTGTAAATCCAGACAGCTGCTGTCTTCCAGAAATTAAACTCACTGCATGGCAAAGCAGTTTTCTTACCTATGACAGTCAGTGGTGGTGTCCACCCAAGAGGGTGCGCTTAACTGTCGTAAATGATTTTGAGGGAAAGCTCTGCCCTGTCATGCTCACATGCATTTGGAGAAACCTGAACAGCATGTGGAGTGCCATTCTCTTCTACGTGCGCCTGAAACTGAAAGGCTTTCAGATCAGATCCTCCTGGTCCTTCTCTTGCAGCATTACATTGTGTGTTACCAGAAGAAAATCTGTACCTTTCTCTCATGTATACTTCAGATTAAAAAGTTTAGTGTCAATGGTTTGGGATGAAGGTCCACGATCTGGTGATCCAAAATAGCTTCTTCCAAATGCTTCATTTCTATGCTTCCTTTGAATGCTAGTATTTTTTGAGGAACTGTAAGGCACAAAGGGACATTTGTTTCTAGATGTACAGTCAATTTAAAAAAGAAAGAAAAAAAAAAAAAAGAAGAAATGGATGTTAGCTGTTCTCTCCTGCATGAGCTACATACAGCCAGCAGTATGCATGCTGTCAGGAGGGGCTTGGGAGGGTACACGGCTTGCTTCTCCCTTGCATCTGTCTGGGCAGGCAATGCTGGGCCAGAAGGACCTTCCCTGCTGCCCTTGGAGATGTGGCAGGAGCTGCCCTCTTCCTTGCCAGCTGTGGGCAGGTGACTCCCTTTCCCTCCTGGTGTGGGAGTGCTGAGAAGCCAGTGGCAGGAGCTGCCCCAGCAGCTTGCCCCAGGCGTTGGACAGTGATGAGGAGCCATGCACCGAGCAGAACAGCTATGTGAGAAGTGAGCTGCATTTACACAGTGCAAATGGCTGCCTAAAAGAAGCTTGAGTTGGCTTTTATTTTTTTCAACTCATAAACACGAGTTGGTTCCTCACTTTACAAAGGATTAGATACTATACTGTGATAGTGCATAAAAACATTTTGTTGCTTTATTGCTTAAAACATACAATTATCTTGATTGAAAAGCTGCAATTATTTAAATAATGTTTAGTCCACCACTATTACCTGATATGTGACTGTACAGTCAGCCAGCTTGTAAAGTTTCTTCCATGTGAATTTGTTTGCAAAAGGGTTATTTAGATGCCTAGGTTTGTCACTCTTTCTTTTTAATAATGAAGAAACTGTATCATCAAGCAGTTGGGCATTACCACTTTGAAGTTCTGCTTACGACACATGCACACCAGGCGTGAGCAGGACGATGCATATTAGCCACTTTGAGTCAAACTGCACCCTTTCCGTTAGTCCTTTGTGGCACTACATGAACTCGTGCAGCTAATCGCAGCACTACTTTTTCCCTATTTCATAATTATTATGTTGCAATTTGGTTGTTTGGTTGTGAGGTTGTTTTTTTTCATAAATTTTAGAAAATGCTTTGTGTATACTTGGCACAACACTGGTGCAACCCTGGCTTTCTCCTGAGTAGCCCAAGGGACATCTGAAACAGGACATATCTAGATTTACAGACGAGCTATGACAAAGCATATATATATATAAGTTGGCAGAGACCGAATGGATATGATGCTGACTGGTGATCCCCTGCCCTCAGTGAGGCTGGTGCCGTGTGGGCAGTTAAGACAGTTGTGGGATCCAACCCGACTGCAGCCAAACAGGTCTGCAGTGCCACCAAAGTACCAAAGAAAAACACTGCTTTTAAGCAAATGGGAAAAGCACGTGAGCATTGGGAGCAGTCACTGAAGATCACCATAGTGGTAAGGAGTATTCCAGTGCTGGCTGTAGTCGCTCATTCCTCCCATTAGCCTTAGAATAAAATCATCGGCAAAAAGAGCTTTCAATATAGAAATTCTAATACAATCAAAATAGAAATTTAGACACTTGAAACCACTTAGGTGGTTTATAGTGCTTAATGTACAGGAAAGCAATCAGTCCAACCAAAATACAGGCAGCTGTTAATTCAAAGACTGAGCCAACTAAATTGCAACTTGGGACCTGTAAATAATTAATAGATAAATTAATAAAGACTATTCTGATGATACTGTAATTACCTGTAGATTGAACTGGATCTACCCATCAGGACAGATGACTGGCTGGTTATTTTTCATGTCTGAGTATTGCAAACACACTTATTTAGACTATGAATAGCATATATGATTCATTAAGTTCTTGATAATTTTATAATACTCAGTGAACACAAATAAGGGAATACTTAAAGCACTTAACTTTCCTCTTACCTTGCTAAAAAATAAAATGCATAGAAAGAGGGTATTTAGACTAAGAATTATAGAATTATTATAGCTGAAAACGAGCCATGGCTTTATGTGTAGTAAGCAGCATAACACTGAACACAGACAATTAAACTAGAGATACAGGGAATCTCTGACCAAAAGCTTAAGGTGTGTCTTGATAACACCCTATTCCTTTATCCCAGTTCTCCCATTTAACATAATGATTTTTATCAGTTTCCTTGGCTATTCATTGGTGATCGTGCTTCCCTGGGAGCTTCAGAGGCTGATCCCTAAGCTGGCCCCGTCATGTGCAATTTTAACCTTTAGAATTCCTGGGAAAAAAGCTAATATAAAATAATTTACCAGCTACCTCCAAAGAAGCCATTCCTTGAGCAGTGTCAGGAATAACAGAGAGTTGGCATCTGTATAATCCTGTTTCCTCCAGCTGTATATTTGTCAGAAATAGCGCAGCATTGCCTTTTTTGCTTCACTGTCTAACATGTAGGATCCTACTCTAGGAGGACTATGGTTTCCAGCTATAAATGTAAATGGTATCTTTTCCTGGTCAGTACCTTGGGTTTTTAAATATCAGCTGATTCTCATATTGTTGTTATCCAGTTGCGGTATACTTTATTTGGAGATCATTCATGGCACAAAGGTGTGTACATTCAGGAACAGCACCATTAGTTTAGTGCTCATTTGCACTTTCAGGGCCTCTTCAAAAGGAAACAGCACAAAGAAAGAAATGCATTCTTGTAAAAGAAAAAAAAAAAGCTCTTTTGAAACATGGCAGCTGTTGTTTGGCTTTTGAGGGATCATTCAGTTTTCAACATCCTATTTTATTATGCTACCACTCTGCTTCTTAATTAGCTTTTAAAAGCACTTGGTAATCCTGGTCTTAGACTCCCTCTAGTGAAGAAACAGTATGCAACTGTATGTGCTTATTATGTGAAAAAAATCATGTGTTACAACAGATGTTGCATCGCTTCTCCATGGTACCAAATGCGCTGGCAAGGTCTGCACAGCCTTTAGAATAGGCGTGGGCTCAGGAGCTTCACTCATTGCTACTGCAGTATCCAGTGTCTTTCTGTGACTGGAAATTTCCATACATGCAAGTTTGCATAGGACTCCGCTCCGTGGTTGAGTAACTCATCCTCCCCTAGGTGGGCTCTCAATTTGTGCAGTGGGGTAGCATGTGGAGGGTTGCCCGCACATCCATCCTACTTTCTCCACTGTCACTGTTGACAGGGAGCACAAAAACTGAAGTCCTCTTCTCAATGTAGTATGAAGAGCAATGATAACCTAGCGGGAGAGGGTGTGAAATGAGATATTAGAGAGGAAACTCTGTATTGTATGCACTATCACTTCTGTAATACGGAAATGGCTCTATGGCAGTTTCTTAGAAGACACCAGCTGTGAGCTACTGTGTGTTAAGGAAATGCATGTTTGAATAAACACAAATTGTTTGCAACAGGGACTGAGCAGCAGTCGCTCTGACTAACAGCTGCTTGAATTGATGGAAAAGGTGCAAGGAACGGAGATCAACTTTGTAGTGCTGCTCTATCCCTGCATCTGTCACTGGAAAATACACCAGATACAGAAACTTGAGTATCTCTGGAAAAAAAATTCCTTTGCCTCATTGATACTGTATTTAATAGCCTGCATACTTGCTGGCCTCAGAATTTAGCATAGTATTGGGTAGTAGAATTATAAACAGTGTTCTATTGGATACAAAGTAATTCTGGCAAGCACAGCTTTCAAGGCATTAGAAAACATCAGGGTAACTGTAGGTGGTTTTGGTATTTGCTATCTGCAGATGTGTAAATAAGAGGACTCAAGCTAGCTCCCTATTTCCCATTATGTAAAAAGAACCCTACCATTTTTAGAAAAGTAACTAAACTAGTGAGTGTTGCTATATTTTCATATGGGACTCTCATTTCATTACCTTGGTACAACTACCTACTCATTTCAGTAACATTTGAGGATGTAAACAAGAAAGTACTTTTGGGGCCAACCTTAGGGACAGCTCCTGGCACCTGCTATCTACTTCTGCATAAATTACCAAAGGACAATCCATAGGTCAGAGCTTCATTTCTCTGCAAAATGCCACCATACATCGAATTTTTCTTAAGATACATTTTTACAAAATCGGTAAGTCTAATGTGGCTGGATATGGCATGATGTCCTGTGGATCTCCCCAGGAAACACATTGCCACAGCCATTCTGACCCCCTGAAATGGCTGACAGCTGGCTTTGAAGGGAAGATCTGTAAGCAACAGAGAAAGCAACCTATAGAAAAATCTGTTACTAAACCTGTGGGTGCTTCACCTTCTTGGTGATTTCTGGTTTGAATTTGAACAATTTAAGGAAGCATGTGGCATTGTCAAAGAGTTTGTAATGCTGTTGCAGTAGCATTTCAATTAGCTGGTTTTATATTTTTATGATTATAGAAAAATTGAGCACTCGAGTACCTAATTAGTGAATAGCTATTGCAGTGAAGCAGCTGGTGCTAAGAAAGAACTTCACATCTTCCCAGAAAGCAAAAAAAGTGGAGGGCAAACAGGAAGAGCCTCTACACAGAAATACGAAGTTGTGCATATATACAAGATCTAAGCCTGCCTTTTCCCACCCACTTAGAATAAAACACTAGACGTCTGTCACTGTGCTGAGTTTCAGTTTAATCCAGTTAAAAACTAATCTATACAAAGTACAGAGCAGGGCTTTTTTTTTTTTTTTTTCCTACATATATTGCACTGAAGGATGTGAATTTGTACAACATTGACCAAATCTTACCCCTCCATCTTCCTACCGAAATCCCAGCCAAGGACAAGACCAAATTTCTGCATCTTTGTCTTGGAATTGTAATCACCTCCTAAATGCAAAGCAGAATACAGGTGAAAGCAGTGGTGCCCATGATATTCCAGTCTCTTATTTATCTATAATTATAGCTTTTCACTTCCTCAGCTAGCTGTAAGCATAGTTTAATAATTTCTTTTCAACTTTGAAAAGCTCCTGAGAAATCAGTACTATGGCAGAAAACATGCTTTTAGTGGCTAATACCTTTAGTCTCTTTAATGGAAGAGAGAACCCAATTAAAAGAAGACACCAGCATTGAAAATAAACACATTAAAAAGCAACAAATCTGCTAAATATTTCACGTACAAACATGACTTCAGCACACTGCATAACCTCTAAGGCAGATGTTCCTCACAGTGAGATAACTCTTACCTAAATCACACTTCAAAATTGCTCAACAAAAGTAGTTTGGTGACTTTATTGTACTCAGATGGAGACCTCTTCTAGGCCTGGGCCTGAAGAATGATACCCTTCCTCTGCAGGGGAGGAGGAGATGGACAGTATTGGGTAAACACTGTCTGTCAATAGACCAGATCTGACAGACCATGTTTTGGAAGAACATAAACCCAGTCCTTGCTGTCTTCGTGGACATGTGATACAGGTACCCATGCATATGAGATTTTTGAATTCGGTGAATGAGCATGAAGTTCTAATTTGGGCTCTCACCTGAAAAACATTTAGGCAACAAACTTAAGACGTGTTCAGTAGCAGTTTGCCAGCTTGAGCATTATTGAGGACTGAGGCTTTGACTTCCACATAATTTAGGGCAAATAACTGCCAATTTGACTAAACCTTGATTATTGTTAGAGATAAACCCAATCACCAATTTAAGGTTTAAAAACCTGCCTGTTTCCACTTTAAATATGGACAAAGTCTGTAGTATATTGCTAAACTGCAAGCATATTAATTAATTTAACACTGACAAGAACAACATTTAGGAATCGGATAGCAACTGAAGGAAAGGTGCGTGCTCTTTTACACTGAACACACACACCTCAGTGGCTAGCTGAAATGCTAAATGAGGAACTTTCGCTAATGCTAACTCATGATGAACAAGTGAAAACTCTGGCTTCTCACAAGCAGCTTCCTCAGAGTCACCACTGGCACTCACTACACCGTGGCGAGCAGAAGCTGAGTTCAGCACCCAAGTTACAACAGCTCTTTGTAAAACTCTGGATGTTTCAAAGTAAATGGCGTAAGGGGGATATAATGCCCATCTCCAACAGCAGGGAGAGTCACAATCTTACAATCAAAATGTGAGAGGTTGCACTGAAACCAAAGCTTGAGCATTACATTACAAAGCATGTCATTACATCTAATGACATTTGTTAGGAGGCAGATGTAACCCAAAAGAATGATTTACATGGTAGAAATGCCTTTATGCCAAAGATTTCAGTCCTTGATACTTTACAAACATCTGTGGCTGTTATCATTTGTCCTCTGTAAACTTTCACATGGGATGGGAGGAATAGTAAAAAAAAAAAATTCCCTCACCTTTTCCATGACATTTGAATAATTGCCTCTTTATTTCCCTCCTCATTCTGTTACCCATTATTAGGCTACAAATCCAAAGACAGGGCTGTGCAGTGAAAAACTCTGTTAGTCTGGATGTAGCTGTAACTATGTCTGGGCCTCTTAGCAAACAGATGAAGTTGTTGGAAAGTATTTTAGTCTCCTGACAAAGACATAATCAAACTGATGTTAGAATCGCATGCAAATGACAAACAGTGGAGACACTGGTTTTGGAAACTAAATTAAAACGTTAACCACTTGCGTAGAGGGAAAAAAAAAGGAAAAGGCAAAAAGTCCAATTGTTTGAGTGATCTAATGACATGACAATTAACAAGGTGAAACAGAAAAGGAAACCTAATCTGTTCCCATAGTGAATTTTATATTGTGTGGAGAACAAGAATATGCTCAGGCCTGATGAAAGAAGTTTTAAACACGGAAGGAATACACCTAGCTTTTATCAATCAAAGTTCTTAAAAGTAAGAAACTTCCCAAATGTCAATACAAAATGTTAGTAATTGCCTCCTGTCTTTCGAGTTTGGCTAAAATATCCAAGTCTTATTCTGAAAGGAACATCTTTCTGTAACAGAGGCTTGCTTCTGTTTCTTTGCTTAAAACCCAAATGACCTCCTTCAATGACACTGTCAGTAGTTAGCTACAGAACAGGAAGGAAACGCCAAGGATGCTTGCCAAGGTGTGTATCAGTTCAAAGCCAGCATCATACAATCAGAACAATCCATGTTTTAAAACAAACTGCAACAAACCAAGCAAACAAAATAACCCAAACAGGGTTTACACTTCAGGATACTTCCGTCTGAAATGAATGACAAGCAAGGACAACCACACAACTTTTCAACGTTATAGTAAAACCCACAGGAAAAGCAACTTACTTTTGTAAAATTTTGGCTTACAATATTAGGGACCTATCCTGGATCGATACCAAAATAATACAATCAAGTAGCACCCCTGTTTTAGGACACTTCATAAACTTACACCAACTGCTGAAAGACTAATCAGAGTTAATAGTGAGACTCTTAACAAGTCAAAGATTCATGTCTGAGAAGACCTTTCTGAAGCATGTGGTGCATTTTGAAAAATCTGATATTATCGTAGGAGGTAGGATAATCTGTACAGATAAAGACAATGAGTCTTGTTCTGTTTTGCACAATATTTCCATTAACATAAAAAGCTTACTTAATAACATGCACAATTTTGAGATCAGCTGGCACCTGATGAAAGAAACAGGGACAAAAGTACCGTCCCAAGAGCCAGTTGAATATTCAACTGTTACCCAGAATTAGTCTCAGCAAGGAGGACGGTTCAGATCAATATACCGGAAGTACAGTATTCCTTTTGAAGGCTTACAGTGAAATTCTTAGGCTTCTGTAAACATGAAAAATATTCACTGTTCCACATAATTATTTGCTGTGTTTGGATTTTAGAAAGTGCAATTTTTCTGTGATTAAGGATTAGAAGTTTGATTTTTATTTGGTCTCAAAGAAGAAAGGGTTTGGTAGTGCTGGAAATGGTAGGCCTTTACCTATGGTCTTTGTTTCCCCATATTTTGCTTCTCAGCATTTCTGGAAAGAGTTTCTACATAAAACTAGACGTAACTTGACATTCAGGCCAGGTCCCTGCTTCCTCCTGAGAATATCCCAATTCATGCCTAAACACAGAATGGCAGACATCTTCTCCCTTTTTGTAAGAGAAGAGTTCAACTCAGTCCCCTGACCATACATACATCTTTAGTATTAATAGTTTCCTTAATTCCCCCCTCCATTATAGCCTCTAATTGATCCCCCTGTTGTGTTTCTCACTGATGCACTGGAGAGAAAATTAGTTTAATTTATGACTCAGATCTGATTGATACTTAGTCTCTTACCATTCCCAATGATTTCACATTCTGGGGAAGAAACTGGGAAGTTCATGTTTCACTGTGATTTCCTGCCCACCCCCCACCCCCCACCATCCCAAATAATAAAGATGCTATAAAGTTGAGGCACAAGTGGTCAAGGGTGAACTTGATCAGTTCTAGCAGCTGGTTCTTGGACATGTCCTGGTGGTAAAGGCTGATCACCTCCTGCAGGATGTTTTGGTGCATCTCCAACTTTGTGTTCCCCGGCTGTAAAACAAGAGTAAAACTATTTGTAACTTCTCAACTAAATTGGCCCCAAATGTGAAAAGTCTCTAAAGGAAAGTTTCTAGTGTAGGGACAATCAAACAAAATCTTCTATTTTTTGGTTTTTAAGTGGAATCAATAATTTTTTATGTGACTAACAATGAGTTCAGATTTAGATTATGCAATAGACTGCATTACTATAATATTCAGCGTTTCCTCTTAGATTACTAATTGTTTCTGTTTTCTGTGAAATATTTTTACTTAAGTAACACATTGGTTCTTTGCAGATTGTTCTTTCCAAAATATATTACGTGTTTATGAAATCTTTAATCCTAATATGGGAAGCTTGAAAAAAAAGATTAACAACTTGCTCCTGTACTGTACTCCCCAGCGCGTCAATAATTCTTACAACATTCTCCCTTTGCCTACCTTTGAATAATTACTAATTTTCATGGTTTGCTGAAGATTTCAGAACTTGCAGCTAATTTTTGTGATTTTTCCCTTAAATTACCCTCAGTAGCTCCAGTAGCCTACAGGTTAGAAATAATGTCTACTTGGGCCTCTAACTCAGTAAAGGAGTAGTGACTACTTCTGGTTAATATAATGAATTCTTATGACACCTGATTAATTGACTTTGCAGAAAGTTTTTACATAAAACAATGTATGTGTTAAGAACAGTATCTGCTACATTATTGCCAGCATCAAAAGATTTATCATTAGTCCAACTCTCAGGGCATCTGATATTATACATGTTTTTACTGGAGGTGAAGGGAAGTGAGACTCTCAGAACTAAGGATCATAAAATGAAATTACCCACAGGCAGTTTTGAAGCAAATGAGAAACAAAATTAAACTGGCACTGAAATGTCATTATTTCTCTTTACATAACTGAGTGGCTAAGGGACAGAATTTCAGGGTACCCAACAAAGTAAGCTGTAATCACTGAATATAGCGTTTAAGGTTTGAAACCCCACTGTCAACCCTGCAGGAGCAGTTAAGAGCTTCCAGTATTCAAAAGGCTGGATACAGTCTGCAGCTTTATTTTCCAGATAAATGTCAAAAAGTTCTTGAGCTCTACTGATAAAGTTAGCACAGGAACATGGAAGCCAGTAAAACCATCATTTCTAGAGGGGGAGAAAAAGCTAAGTTAGGATGTTTGGGAAAGCAGAGCCCCTTCAAAGCACAAAAGAAACATGGACAATATGTTATGGGTAAGAAGTGCTAATATATACCTGCCCGTTTTGTTGCCGTCCATGAGCAAATGCAATGGTTATTTTAACACTATCTTCTGAGGGTGTTGAAGCCATTCATACTGTCTATAAATTAACTTGTCACATCATGTTGTACTCAACTGCTGGTAAATTGGCCACTGAGGATAGACCTGTTGAAAGCATTTAAATGCTTTGTTCTGCAGTCTGAAACTGGTAATGAAGCCTTAGAAAATAAGACAGACCTGGTTGTTTGTATGTCCCTATTCCGCTTCTCTGGATACTCACAAATCCCGGATATCCTAGATCTCACTGGTTTTAGACTGACAGGTATGACACAATCCTCCTGCTCTGCCCATCTGATGCCTTGAGTTATAACTCTTTTTCACTTAATACTTAAGAAGAGTTCCACACTTCCTTGTTAAGGACAGTTTAGTGAACCTCTCTACAGAGGTCATTAAACCCACATTATGTTAATAGTTTCAACAGAAAAGACAGTTTTAGTGACTTTTACACTGGAGATCTTATTTTAAAGTTTGTGTATCCACACAGAAAGACACATACGGGGCTGGAATTTCAGTTCTCCAGCTGGTCCTGCAGGAGGATTTCCTTGCTGTAGCTTCTTTTGTTCCATCTGTTTTACAACCTGGTGAAAAATAAAATGCAACAGTTGAAAAACTTAAACCTGTCAACTTTCTCTGATGTGACATAAATGAATAGACTTAAAACACATTTTACAGTCATTATGTAGCCTTTGCTAATGGGTGTAACTACTGAGTTGAGATGCTTGAATTGTTTGCTATAATCTTGAATACTACATTATGTTTTGCTGTGGTACCATTAGTTTAGAATTCAGCAGGGACTTATGTGAGAAATCAAGGTAAAGAATGCTCGAGAGTTGGGGACTGTCATGACTCATACAAGGATGCAAGAAAAGAAAAAAAAAAATTTCTGTTCTCATAAGCGTACCTGCTGAAGCTCTTGTTTCTGAGCCTGAAGCTGGTCATGCTGCCTCTGTAGCTCTTCCTTCTGCTTCTGAAGATCTTCTGCTTTCTTTCGAAGTTCATCTTCCTGCTGAGAAATATGACTTTCAAATTCCTTCAGCTCGTCCTCAGTGAAGAGCTGCTGTTGATCTAGTGTCTGCAAGAAAATACATACAAATGTGAATACTCAGAATGTATATATATATTTATTAACTTCCCACTTGAATTATTATTAGCTAAACTGTACAGGTCACTAAACAACTCTCAGAATTTTCATCAAAATGCTCAGATACGACACTGTAAAGGCTTAGTACACTCACTGTAAGAAACAGCAAAATAGATGTTTCTCAGCAAAATTCTACTACAGATTTAGAGGTAGGAGAAAAAAATTTCCTCTTGCTTCCAGCTGAGCTCTTATCTTCCCTTTGAAGTGATTGAAAACCCAAAATGTCCACTTGCTGTTTGGAAAGCACTAGGAAAAGCTCCGCTGGAATCCACAGGGTGGCGCAAGGTCTTTTTTGTTTCTGTGAGGACCACAAAGATTGCACCTGCATTACATTAGTCCGCTACATTTTGTACATTATGGTCAGCTAAGGCGCTTAATCACACACATACCAACACAGAACTGAAAAAACCCAAAGGTCAGAGACATGCCATTTGGCTTCCTGGTTAGAGTAATGGTAATAGTACTGTACGTTGCACTTGAAACGTGCTCTCATTACCTCCCAGCTATCTGGCTCCAAAAATTCTTTTTTCTCTGTAGCTCTCAAGAACTCCTCCAAAGTCACTAGCCGATCCTTGTTGACATCAACCTATTAGAAGCAAAAAAATAAATTCAACCTAAAGGATGGGTTTTGGTGAAGCTAGTGTTTAATTTCATCGTGCAGGTACTTTCTAATATAACCATTTTATTTTTAAACTGTCCCGTTTTCAAGGGAGTGCCTGCAACATCTTCTGAAAACTTGTCACAAGGTTATATAGCTTAAAAAAAATGGAAATAAAAAATAAATCCTCACATTTTACTTCAAAATTTATTGGCAACATTATTTGCAGTCAGAGCCCAAACACTAATAGTGGAATGAAGATTTTTCTGAGTAAAATGTTTTTTAGCTTTCTGGTAAAAATTCTCTAACTGTGAGTCAGAGTAATCTCCACTGTTGGATGGAGAGGTTTTAAAACATCAAAAAAAACCCTAAATGAATTGTGTCAGAATCCTTTAAAGGGAAGGGAGGAAATATTTTGCTTTTATGCCTAACAGAACACCAGGCTTGCTCTGTTGCTCAAGCTTAAGGAATTAGAATACAGAAAAGATAGGAGTTAAAAATACGCTGCTTCAAAGCATTTCTTCCCCTTTCTCTGTCTCCTGAGCTGAAAACTAATCAGAACTAGTAAATGTATTCATTGTCATAGGTGATACCTTGAGCTCTGAGCCCCCTTCTGAAGGGACAAACGTGAGCTATATGAAAGAAGACATTGCTCCACTCCCTCTTCTCACACCTAAATCTTGCCCATTTGCTAAGCGCAAAAGCACATTTAGAGTCTTCTCTGTTTGACACAAAATTCCAAAGAAACTTCTATTGAATCTCAGTATCTGCAAGAGATGGAGGCTACAGCACAATTCCTTCTCTGCAACTTTTAAAATAAAAACTAGTCAGAACGCATTTGCATCAAAAAATGGGGACAGGGCTTGAGAATTCTAACTTGATGTGTGACAAGTTGTCCCTTTCTGCTGTACTTGGACAATGCTTCTGATGAGGAGGATTGTATTTCTTAAACACAGAAGGAAATCAGCAGCTCTACTGAACATCAGTCCCCACCTCATTCATTACATGTTCTCTCATTCTCAGCCTTTCTTCTTCCATTTCAACCATGTCATCCTCTTCATTTTTGGGATCATAAACTTTTTCTAGCTGAAATTAAAAATTAGCGAATATTAGTTTGGTAAACTCATTCAAATGACAGCATATTTGGCATAGTAGTGTGAGATGTTGCTAAAAACATGAATTCACCATTTTTCCAATAGAGTGTGTGTGGAATTTTCTTCTTTTAGGATAGTATTTATGCAAGAAGTGAGCCTTCCACTGCTATGAATGAAGTTTTCAGTTACTTCATGTGGTCTGTTGTAATTCAGTGCTGTGGACATTACAGTAAAATTGACTTCAGCATACAGTCTGATCCTACATTTGATTCAAAGGAGGCAGTTTCCTTGTGTTTCTGGAACAGGAGGGAATAACTGTTTTACCAGAGCATGCAGCTGATCCTGTAAGCATTCAGACACCACAAGACAAATTGACTGCTTAATTTAATGGTCCACTTCTCCTCTTGCACAATGTCTTTCTGGTGAGTTCATGCTTGTTTGCTTCTACTTAGCTTTTTCAGTCATTTAGCTTTGCTTGCTAAGCCATAGGTAATTTGTTTTTAAACTACAAAACTGCAAAATGGTGGGACATATGTGTCAAATATCTGTCATATCTTGTATCCAAAACAGTGTGGCCAGCAGGATAAGGGAAATGATTGTCCCCCTGTACTCAGCACCAGTGAGCCTGCACCTCAAACCCTGTGTTCTTAAACCCCTCACTACAAGAGGGACATAGAGGTGCTGGAGCGTGTCCAGAGACGGGCAACGGAGCTGGGGAAGGGGCTGGAGCACAAGTCTCATGAGGAGCGGCTGAGGGAACTGGGGGTGTTGAGTCTGGAGAGGAGGAGGCTCAGGGAGGATCTTCTTGCTCTCTACAACTACCTCAAAGGAGGCTGCAGGCAGGTGAGGGTCAGTGTCTCCTCCCTGATAACCAGGAACAGACCAAGAGGAAACAGCCTCAAGTTGTGCCAAGGGAGGTTTAGATCGGGTGTTAGGAACAGTTTTTTCACTGAAAGGGTGATCAAGCACTGGAACAGGCTGCCCAGGGAGGTAGGTGATGGAAACACCATCCCTGGAGGTGTTTAGAAAATGTGTAGATGCGGGGCTGAGGGACATGTTTAAGTGATGAACTTGGCAGCCCTGGGTTAACGGTTGGACTTGATGATGTTAAAGGTCTTTTCCAACCTAAATGATGCCATGATTCTGTGAAAAAAGACTGCCGTATACCTTCATTGTGTTAGAGGAGATTATGGCAAAGTGTTGTTACAAATCTGCATTTTCTTAGTTTTTTTAAAAAATTATATTAGTTTGATTTTATAGACTTCTATATACACTGTATAGCACATTTCCTCCCTGACTCGTTAAATCTAGAAGAAATTTTAAGACTAAACTTTAAGACTAAAAACTTTACATGTGCTCCACTCTAGCTAGATATAAAATATGTGAAACTTCTATAGCCACTTCCAGAGCGTGCTGCCTTTGAGCCAATTCACAGGAGTGTGACCCTTTTTCTCTCAGCAAGTCTTATGACTTGTTAATAAGCAATGAATGAGCACAGCTACCCAACTTCAGAACTTCTACCAGGCTGCACCTAGCCAGAGCACGAGTGCAGCTCTCTGCATTGCCATTTATACAGGTATAGCTATCCTGCAGATGAATTATAAAATCTCAGACAAGCCTGTGGCAGAGAAATACATAAACACTAGATCTCTGGTGTCTGAGTCCTAAGCTTCAACTACTTTATTTTCCCTGCTGATGAGTTTTTACACTTCTGTAGAAACATTAAGGATGCAAAAAGTTTGGCATGAATACTCTTAACTTGTAGTTCAAAGCCCTCAAATATACCTGGAAAAAATACAGACACATCCCTGTAACCATTTACTGAAACAAGTTAAGTTCCTAAACATTTTTTTTTTTACCTCTTTAGTAAACAGGGCTTCTAATTCTTGCTCATCCAGGAAACCATCATTATTGACATCTACAAAAAAAAGCATTGAAAATACAAGTTGAGCATGTACAGAAAGTAATAGATGTAATAGTTTTCCTTGAGTTCAATAAGTATCAGCATACATATCTCATGGGATTAAAAACCTCATTTAACAAGATGTTGATTACATAGGTCATTTTCTCTGGTTAGGTTTTAATTAGGCACTGGCTGAACTGTATTGCCATTTTTGGTTGGTTGGTTGAACATGTCTGGAGCAATCTCCCTACTTCTTAGATTAGCAAACTGAAATAGGTCACAACAGGATTGCACAGAGTGCAATTGCCAAAAAATATGGCTGAGAACAAGTTGTCCCAATTCAACAACTAAATTTGTAAACAGACTGAGCAACAAAAATCTGTAGAAAAGCTTTGTTAACCAATAGTATCTCTCTCTCTCTCTCCAAAAAAAGGAAAAATAATTATGTGAAAGTCTATATAAACATGCAGCACTTGAGATCACTGTAAAATGACTTTTCATGTCAAATTCTGAGAGGAGAATATTTGATAACTAACTTTTATCCTACATTCTACTCTGAATATTGTTACACTACCTCTGAAACTGAAAGAGAACGCCTACTTCAAATGAGTGTTATGCAAGATTTTTATTTAATAGCTTCAAAGTTTTTATATACTATGCTCTAAAGCAAAAGGTTATTTCAGCTATTTCTGTTTTGGTAAGATTTGCACCAAAAAATCTACCAAAATTTTTCAGAAAATTACCTTTCAAGATCTCTTTCTAGAAAGAAAAAATAAGGTGGAATAACTACAATACACATTCATGTGTTTTATAAACCAAGATAACAGTTCAGACTCAAGCTAGAACACTTCAGTTAAATGATCATCTTTGGGATTAGTCAAATTCTGTGTCCTGTTCAACCCTTCACAGCCCAGCACCAGGCAGGATCCGATGAAGGGTACTTTATTATGAAATGTTTAACAATGTCAGAATGTTAAGTTTACACATTTCTATAATCACATTTAAAGCAAAATGCCCACTGAGATGCATCCTCATCTCTGCTACTATTTTTTATTGTTTCTAGCTGCACACTGCTCAGAAATACAGAGGCAGGACTGGGGGACATTTTGGGGTTTGTTTTATTAAGGGGATCTTGCAACTTCTGAAGAGCTTTTGCACTCCTATGACCATTCCAAAGATAATGAGTGTCTGGCACTTATCTGCAGAGATGGTAGAAAAGCAGGTTTTCACACACACTCTCCCTCTCCTATACTCTTCAGACTCATCCAAATTGCTTGAGGTATAAGATTTTGTCCTAGGATAAAACAAACTTGCCCTCTGCAGAAGGTGACAGAAAGTCACTTCACTTGTTCATTAAATTAAGCTAAACCTCTTACCGTGTAATTTGAAAAAAGTTTTGGGGTCAAATTCATTAGGATCTAGTCCATCTGCTTCTTCCCACACCTCTTTCAGTTGATCTTTGCTTCCCTATAGATTGGTTACAAAGAAAAACTATTCAAAACATGATTAGGTGTAATTTTTCTGCATTATCTTTGCATTACGTTTCTCTGAAAGGCTTTCTTTTCTGATTAGTCATGTTGCAAATAGAATCAATGGAACTTTCTTTAATGCCCTTTTGGTCAGGTCTAATACCTTCATTAGGCAGAAAGGCCCAAGGAAAGAGGGTATGTCAAGGAAATGCACATTCTGTGGAAAGGAGCAACCGTAATTATCAGTTACGGCCACACAAACTCATATAGAAATAACAGTTGAAGGAAGTTAAATTAGTTTGCATTTTTTAAAGTAAACAGTACCATGATGCAGTTCCTTTCAGGCCAGGCACACCATGAAGGCATCCCTACGATTTTGAATACCACTGTGGCTTCCTCCTCATAAGTTTTAGCTTCTTTGTAGGTAATAATTCTGCCAGCAAATAGCACACTTGTACAGAAAAAAAAAGGAGGTATATATAGTGGGTTTTCTAATGCTCTCAGCATTGTTCCCACAGTCTGCTCCCTCATCCATGAGAAGAGGCAAATGCTGAGAACAAACAAGATACACCCTTCTCTTTATTAGCTTTTTCTCTCTGGAAAGGAAAGCTACCACCCAATCATGTAAGAATATACTGTGGCCTTACAGGATGGTGAACTTTAGGGTGATCTCCATGTTTTTTCTTCATCTCCTCAAATTTGGATTCTTCTCGCTGCCTCTTTTCTTCATCCAGTGTTTTTAAATACTCTCTCCTCTCATGTTCTTTCATCATCTCGTATTTCTTAAACTCCTCATGGCGGGTCTTATCATAGTTTTCCAGGTCACTTGTAGCCTAAAAATACGGATATATGTAGACATAGGATTATGCCACACGAATACATTACCACAAATGACATTAAAACCACGGTATTGTTCACAACTGTGGGCAAGGCTGGCCATATTGCCATTCTCCTTTTGAACATGAAGTAGACTAGTTGGGGGTTTCCTTTCATGTGACAGTGATGCAGAAACACCTCTCCTCACTTTGTTGTTTTCACAGAAATTGATTTGCAAGGGTTCAACTGCTAGATGACTTTTGCAGCTACACAGTACTTTAAAGAGGCATCAAGGTCTTCCTTCCTTCCTTCTCACCAATTAATAATAAATTAACTCAAGTAAGTCCCATACTAATTAAGCGCAGCTTCAAATAGTACCATTAACTCCTTGCTTGCTTCAGACTAAGACCATTTGTAGCTTATTTTACAGTTTAATGAAAGAAGTGCCTTCATTAGTAATGGAAGTTAGTTTGCAGTAGCTTAATACAGATTAAATTAAAAACCCCAATTATATGGAGACAAAGGGTGTGAGGGGAGAATTTCTGACAAGCACTTGTATAGAGTTTACAGACAGCTCAAGGTATTAAATGATGTTTTGCTAGTGCTTTTCAAAGTAACATGTTTATACCTGAAACAGTCTCTCAATTATATTTTAGTTTTCAGATTCACCATAACTTTTCAAAACCAATTCCAAAGCAAAGACCCCCTAAAATGCCCATGACACACTATCAATACCTCAGCTGAGAAATGAGAAGACCAAATAAAAAAAAAGAACTGCCCCATTGAGGATATGCTCCTCTTAGCCAACCAGGATTTTCCCAGAAGTGATACTCAGAAATGGCAAGAAAATTTACAGTATCTCTATAAAAAAATAATTTTACAGAAAATTGAGATTAAGTTTTCCAAGGGTAAAATAATCCACAAAAATGACAGAAAGCTTGAAATAGACCTTGTCTTTCAATTTACTTTGACAATTTAAAAACTGTCAAATTCTCATGTCAGACATGGAGTGCCCTTCTACAGGATATCTGAGATGAAAGTCTATTTTTCCCCCTGGGAAGCATATTTTTTCCAGCAGTTGATTAGCTTAACTGCATCCCCTTAATAAGCATGCACTCACACACACACACACACACCCCGTGATAGATACTGAATCTGCTAAAATTTAGGCACTGAATGCCATGCCCAGCATATGCAATTTATAATACTGTTATCTTAAATTCTACTCTGCTGTGGTTTTGCAGCTTGACGTATATATAATAGATCCCAAAATTCAAATGGCTAGTTTAGGGATGATTATTCATGTCATTCTGTGAGATGCCTAAATAATAATAAATTCAGATATAGAAATCAGAAAAATACACTTGGTAAAAATGTACCCCTATCAAAGCTTTACTTAATTTAAAGGCTCCCGGAAAGCTGCATTTTATTCCCGAAGTTCTTTGTATTAGCACATTGAATGCAAGCCTGTTAAGATGCCACCCCAAAATTTATAGGCTCTTTAGCATAATGCTGACAACAGTTTTCAGGCATGCAATGGAGACAACTGACTTCTCTGAAAATGAAAACTGCATGTTATTTATAAAAAAAAAGTGGTATATATAAAATTATTTGCCTTTACCAGAGGAAAAAAGCATAATAATTAAAAGCAAAAAACCCCACAGTAGTTTATATCTAGCACTCACTGCTTTGATCAACATATCTAAGTCTTTAGGTTCAAACGTGTCAGGATTCTGATGGTTCAGGTGCTCAAACTGTTTAAGGAGAGCCTGATGGTCTATGCCAGTGTCTGAAAGAGAAAGATACAATGTAAAACATTAAAATAAGTTTGAAATCAAGTGAGTCAGGAAGTTAAAAACTTTGATATGGGAGCTTGTGCCTTTTAAGTACCTGAGGCTCCCTAAGGACTGGATGATTTTTTTAACTGTTGGAGGAAACTATAGCAACACTTCTAAAGTTGCTTTTCCTGAAGGACATCGGCAAACTTGATAGCTGTTTGCACTATATTCCTTCTGATGTGTCAGTGTTGCATTGCACACAATTTAACATGCACACATTAATTAAGGCTTGTGCTTCAGCAAGGAAAAGGACAATCAATTTGGGCTTCACAAACTAAGAAAAGTATTTTATTCTCTTTTATATAAATGAGATAGTTGAAGTTATGTGCAGTATCAAAGCTAACAACTTGCATCTTTTTCCTGAACTGGGAGAAGTCTGACTCTTCTATTGCCCTGTACATTTTGCAAATGGCTTATATCTGGCCAAAGATGTATGTACAATATGTGTAAAATTGTATCAATCAGATAAGCAGATACTCATTTATGCAAAATGAGAAGTGCAAGACAGTGGACAGTCAGGTCCTGTGTCTTAAAAGCTGCAAACATTTCTCTCTTCCTTATGACAGGAATGGTACCCAACAGTATCAGTACACAATGCACTAACAACAAAACACATTTTTACAACAGGCTTTCCTAGCTGTTACCATGGTTTCTGACTGCTAATGCTAAATAACAATGCTATCTTAAGCAGCATACACTATGATATATGTATAACAATTTTGACAAGCTTTTACCAGATGGCTTAACAAAGCATATTTTATTTGTTTAAAAAAAATTGGGAAACAATTTTGAACATGTTGTTCTTTGGCCAGCTATTTGTTTTACACTCAAGGCTGTGTTTGTATTGTCACAAAACAACAAATGCTTACTGGGGCAGATTTCAACAGTCATTCCTCTCTAGTCAGATCGTAATTTCTGCTTAAATATATGCACCTTCACCTGTTTTTGAAACATTTTTAGAAGTGTAATAATAGGCTTAAAATAAAGCAAATCAAACAAACAAAAAAAACCCAGCCCCTGAATCCATTTTCCTCCATTTCTTGTATTTTGGGAAAAGACTCATTCTATTTGACAGTATTTACTTGTCACGTTACTGCATTATCTGTGACCCAACCCCTAACATTCAACTGTTCTGTAGTGATCAGTCTACCACGATCTTGCTGAAAATGTTTAAAAACATGTCTGGATTAGGACTGAATATATGCAGAATATAATCTCAAAACTGCTTGATTTTTAAAAAATCTGATCATCTGAGAGGGAAAAGAACAGGGGGGGCTACATGCTTTTTTTTTTCTTTTTTTAGATCAGATAGAAGACTAAGATATTAGTGGTGTTATAAGGGAAAAGATTAGCAGAACAAATAAAAGCAAATCAAACAGCTCTGCCTGCTGTTACTGTACAATGTTCTTTTGTACATGTTCCAAGACGTTGCCTAGGTGTACAGATGCAGCTGTATTTCATAGATAATTTGGCCATAGTTGTATGTGATGTGGAGTATTCACTGGCAGGACTGATTATAAATTTTACAAAACATTTTCCCACTCCTGATGTTTTCATATATTAGTAGTCATCTGAATATTCTGAACTGCAATAATCCATTCTTGTTTTTTTCCCAAATGTAAGATCTCACACTTATGCTGTAACAGATCTAGTTACTCTTGATTTATGGAAGTAGAGAGGGCTAGAAGTAACCAGTCCATTAAACGACTAAAAAATTTAAAAATACACAAAATTACTACACAATTGGGTATTGTTAGCTGCAGTCAAATAGCTTACTGCGAGTGTCACCATGATGTCACTGGCCCACTTGCCTGCAACAGGAACATAAGACATGACTCTTGGCAGCTGAAGAGCTGTTGGAGGAAGAAGATGAACGTGGGGTCTGGCAGGTATGTGAGGCAATGCACTGGCTCCTGTGGATGATTTACTGCTGGCCTGCACTGCCTAGCTACCAGTCAACTGTACTCTCCGGACTAGAACTTTCATTAAAACAAAGCAAAGGACAGAAAGGTGATCTGACACCCTCAGCCAACTCTATGTTATTATTCATAAATTATACTATGGTAGCACCTAAAGACTTCATTGGCAAGGTGAGTATCTTTTTTTCCCAAATTATTCTGATGCTTTCCTAACCCTAGTAACATCCCCATAAACATGTATTTGCACATGCTTGCTTCTTCAGTCTATGTGCCAGCTCTAAGTTTAGCTTAGCCAGAAGACAGATCCTCAGTTCTTGGGAGCGTTTTAAATTGATGCGTTACCTATTCAATTCAGTGTGATCCCTCCCCATAAACTGCAAACGTTTTTAATAAAAAAATACTCTACATAAGCTAATTAAGCCCTTTTTGTTCGAGTTTCTTTGTGAAAAAACAGCATTTCAGAAACAAGATGATATAGTCTATCATCAGGATCTTCATTTATGAGCAACTAATTCTTTTCAAAAGGAAACCACTAATGAGAAATTTACAGAATTAGTTCTAAATGTAAGCTTTAAAAATTATTCAGTAATAAGAAATAAAAAGGGATAGCACCATTTTCCACACAAACACACAGGAATCACTCATTAGAAATGTGTATACTTTATTTAAAAAATTGCCTGAGTTTGTATGATTTCATTAGCAATTAAGAAAATTCTACAGAGAATTTTTTTTACTCCAAATGTTTTTCTTTATTCAGTAGTTTAAAATGGCCCCCAAAATTAGAAGAATTATCTTCTAAATCAAAACATTTAATGTTGGTTATAAATCTATACAGTAACTCTAATTGGTGGAAAGGGAACTTAAAAAGAGAAAAGGAAAACTTCCATGTTAGCTGACTCTAAAAAAATAAATTTGTTTTCTACTCCATAAAGACATGAAATGCTAGGTCATGTTGTATTCTTAAACCTAGTCCTACTGTATCACTAGTTCTCAGTGAATAATCTGTAGTCTACAAAAATACAAAAAGACGTTGAAAAAAATTAGAAATATCTGAAAAATCCCCTGCCAAAATCAAATTTAGTTATTTATAAAACATTGATGGCTTTTCTCTTCTCCCCAGTTTCCTTTAAAGATGGGTCTTTACTGGACATAGGCCAGCTCAGACAGGACACTCACTTTCAGCTTACAGTCATTGTTGACAACAAACAAAGCATAACTGATGGACTTTGGGCACCTTTCCAACACAATCCCACCTCTTAACTCACCTAGTTAAATTTTGTGTTCTTACCTTGAACAGAATCCATTTTAGCTTTAATTAACATTCTTAATCTTGCCACCTCTTGTCTTTTTAGTTCATCCAGCCGTGTTCTCACATGGTGGCTTACTAAATCAAGCTCTCTGCTTAGTTTTCCACTCTGTCAAAAAACAGAAGTTATGTATAAAAACTAGAAGAAAGTAGCCTTCAGGATTCCCATTAGACATGAGCTGCAGGACAGCAGACTAGTGGCAGTCTTTGGCAATACTGTAGCCCACAATATAAGAATCTCAATTTTTTTTCAAAGAGCAGATTCAAGTTTTTTTAAGCCTATGGCTATAGAAACAGGAATCCTAAAAGCTTTCTGAAAAGAGAATTTCTAAGTATCTTGCTCCTCCAAAGAGCAAAATCATGACCTTGAAGCAGCAATACCTAACAATGTTTAAGTGACAAATTTCTTGATCAAATTAGTTCAAAAGAACTGTGAGATGCACACAAAATGATGTGCTCTTCACCCACTTGATGACTGCTGTAAGACCTGAGAGGGTACAAGCACAGCAACAGCCACCAACATGTATTGCAAGAATATTCATCAGGATCTGGAAATGGATAGTAATCTTCAAGGGTTACACTAGATGTAGCACAGAAGAAAAAGGAGCCAAAAGCTGCCAATGGCAACATGAGGGATTAAAGGAAATGCAAAAGGCAGGTTCTCCTCTTTAGTTTCCTACCTGTCCCTTGCTGAATTTCTAGCTCATAAAAGGGAGTGCAGAACAGCCACCACCTACAGCCAGGAACTAAAGTTGAAAAGACAAGAATGCGGTGAGGTTTAGGAGAGAGTGCTTTGTGGATTCGCACAAAAGAAAGGACAGCAATGGAGAAAGCCAGAGTTCTATTTTATTCCTAAATACACTGACTTTACCTCTCGCACAACTCCTCAATTTCCCCAGACTTTAAAATCTGACTGCCTTGTCATTCTTTTCCATATCATCATACTCATTTGTGACATACTATCTTAACCTCAGAAGGCCAATATACATCTATGTTCAAAATGGTGTTCCAAATTACTTAGCAGGCAAGTGAGTGAGAGCTACGCTTGCAGCTGTTTTGATGTACAGGAAGGTTCACCTACCTGTACGAAGTCTGAAAGCAGCTTTTTAGTAGACAGGCAGAAACTATGCATTCAAGTATAAGTTGTTGGGGGGGGGGTTATGCTACGCTATGGGATATTTAAGGAACAGAAGTTCTGCTGTCCCTTGACTAAATACAAAGTTCTAGTTAACTCTTACTAGATTTTAGATATTAGGTATTTAACTCTTAATACCTAAGTAAATACAAAGGTGAGGAAATTTAAGCTCACAAAAATTGAGAGGAGTATGAAAAAAGAAAAAGGAAGAAAGAATACAACATACATGGGTCATGATTATGGATTTAGTTAACCTTAATTTAACTCCTTTTTTTGTACCTACCTTTATTTCCTCTATGTCAGCAGTCTGGAGTTTCTCTCTGAAATGCTTATCTGTTTCCAAGACATCTATTACTTGCCTGAGATATTCATCATAATAAAGTCCTGTATCCTTCAAAAAAAGAATGTGAAATTGAGAAAATATACTACCAAACACTTCATTTTTTTAAAATACAGTGATTAAACTGAAACTTAAGTCTCAGCAACACAGGCATTATACTCTCTTACATAGCTTAGTTTTTTCTCATTTGCATCATTGTCCTATAACAACTTATTGTCATGACTCATTTGTTTCAGCAACTGACAAGGAAGAGAAACATGTTTAAGAGTCCATGTAATACAGAAGCATCTGTCATGTTAATATAGTGTTGGTGTTTTTTTTAAACAGTGAAATTCATTCATTACTCTTCTATTTGAAACACCGAAATGGAATCACTGAGTGGAATTTCCTAAGCTACCACTCAGTTGCTTGAAAGAAGTCTCTGTGGAACATTAGCAATCCTTCCTATTGCAAATTGGGGAATTCCTTCCACGTGCCACCTCACTTTTAGCAGATCACAGGAAAAAAAATATAAAAGACAACAAATTTAAATGGAACCTTACCAAAGTAGATGGTAGACTGTATGAGAATACCAGCTAATATTAGTTTCCTTCCTGAAAGTAACTCCGGTAAAGAACATCTAAATTTCATGAAGGCAATCTGCTATAGCCAGATTACTAACAATTAGGAAAAAATACCTAATTAGATAAATTTCATTACACTTACTGGGTTTTCTACCTTCTCTCCTTCTACGTGGCCTTCTCCTTTGACTTTTGTCTTATCTATGTCTATAGGTACAGCTTCCAAGACCATTAGGAGACATGTCATCAGCAAAATACACTGTTGGAGCAGGACAGATAGCCACTTCATCTGAAATGAGACCAAGTTACAAAAATTAACATTAAAAATGTTACCATACCATACCGATTAAAATATATTTATGTTCCTATATAAATACCTCTAATAACCGACATCCCACATCTTCTATTCCTCTCAAAGAACACTAAAACTCGAAGAATTAAATATGGTTTTAATTTTTAAAAGTCATTATTACACAAGCAGATTTCCTCAGATTATCTTACAGTTCTGTGGCAAACCTAAATTGTACTGTAAATGGTGAGAGGTTTTTAACATGTTGAGGTATTATCAATAGCTCTGCATAACAGGTGGGAACACTCAATGTTCATACATTGTCTAGGATGGCCAAGTCTTGCATAACTAATACTGATGTGACGTTCCTACTCTGATCATGTCTTTGCTGAAATTATTGGCAAACTCCTGAAGATAATCATGGACACTGAATCAGATCTTAGTGTAGCAATGCCAGTAGTTTTTGTTTCAGCAATGGAGTAGTTTGCCTAATCTGGAGTAGAGATCCTCTCCAAAGTTTATTTGCAGGAAAAATAATTTTAATCTGTGTTATACCCGTATTTCAAGTTGACAGAGATTCCTGAAAAAAGTGTTCACACTACCTGAAATTGTTGCTGAGGCATTAAGCCAGTTTCCCCTAGACTTTCTTTGTGTCTTATACGGGGCTAACTCGCACATAGTTTGATGAGCACTGAGCACTTTTGAGAGTTCTTGAACTCTGTATTTTCCCCCTCTGTCAAATTTGGTTAAAAATAGCTCAATTCATTCAGAAACTGGTCAGATGGAATATTTAAACAGCACAAGTACAGGAAATCCAGCTAGAAAAATAATGATGGTAATCCAGCATCTGACAGCAAAGTCAGGCTCTTGAGACAATTCAGCCTATGACAGTCCACTGTCTCTGGATATTCTATCAAAAGCTTAAGCAAACTCCAGTATTACATTAATAATATAAATCACCTCCTGGAAAGTGAAAGTTGCCAGTCAAGTACTGTCTAAAATTAGTTTAGACATGTCAAAGAAGAAGACATAATATTTAAGATACATACAGTCAAACAAATCAAAATTGTACCTGATACAAGGAGAATTTCTGTGGAAGTGCTGTAACTAGTCATGCAAGTAATTCTATTAAAAGTACTTATGTCCGCCAGCAGCAAACCTCTTTTTAGCAGGGTAGGAGGGACAAACTGATTACGGTGTCAATGCCAGTTTTCCTGACTACATGCTCTGGTACTTGACAGTGAAGCATTACTATTGCTTGGATTAAGCTGCCCCTTTATTAAGGCAATAAATGTAGATAACTGTACCTACTCAATATTAGACATTCTTGACACCCTTTATTCATACATTTATTATGTTAAAAGAATGCACTCTTAAGAAAAAAAGTGAGAAATGCAGAGATGATATGCAAAGATGTTCTTTCTTTTGTTGGGGATGAAGAAATAGCTGGAGATAAAAATACACCCATCTATCCATCTTTTGTTTTATATGTCAAAGGGTCAAGAATAACAAGAATTCTCTGAAAATGGTTTTTCTTAATCACATCTTCAGCAAAAAAAAGCCTAAATGGATTCTGCACAGTTATAGCAAATAACTGTTACTTTCATTTAAAAAACAACTAACATCTGATCATTACCAGATGGGATAGCAGGAGCCACTGTTGCTGCCATACTGAACATATTGGATTCAGGGTCAGCACTACTGTCAGACCCACAACAGCAAGTCTGATACGCTTCTCTAGGTCATCTCTATAAAACAAACAACCACAGAACCAAAAAAATCCCAAACCCAGATTGATTTGCTGGAACTAGTAAATTAATTCCCACACGTGTACAGAAGCTGGTGGCTTGCAGGGACTATAGAACTGATGAATGAAGGAGTTAGTCATTCACTATCACTTTTAAAAATGCCCAAGTTCCAGTACTTCAGATGGTTTTACAGAATATTGTTGTATAAATGCTGTGCCTATGTTTGTGACTTCAACAGAATTTAATCTCAGGAAATGATAATAACTAACAAATGCTAGGTTTTCATGTCTACTAATCTTGATGTAGATGCCAAGACTGAGTATTTTCCAGTACTATCTGAATGACTTTTTATAAACCAAATCACCAAGTTAATGGACTTGCCCAGAAGTCTCCCTGCCAGTCCTCATACTGGATCTTCAGGCCAGGCTAGGTTACTAGGAAGGATTAACAGTGCTGCTTGGAGGTCCTGAACTAGAGCTATCAGTTGGAGTCTGTTAGTGACACAGCTCATTTTATCTATCAGTGGCATGGACAACATTAATAAGTCAATACATATTATGCAGGCCATCAGTTCTTCTAGCTGGCAGGCAACCAGCACCCTACTGTCACTTAATTTTTTCTGTCTTGCCACCTAATGTTTGTCCTCTTTTTTCCAAAAGTAGATTGCCATGCCTGGTGTTAAAAGTCATTCTCTAAACACTGGTGTCTGTTATTTTAGGCATTTTGATATAGCTGTCAACATACAAACACAGCTAGATCACCATGTAGGCTTGAATACAACAAATGGAAAGTGGAAAGAACTTAACTTATGCAGAAGGTTGGACAGAAATAGAAAAACATGTTTCTGTAACCGACTACCTACAACATGACAAACATGGCAAGTAGTTCCACAGATAACACAGGCTGGGTGAACCATCTCTGCTCTGAACCTGACATCCATTTACATCATTCAATGACCCCCTAAGTTCTTGCATTTGAAGAGATGTAACAACTTCTTAATTATCAATTCCATACTACAGCTCACCAACCGTGATCATATACCAGTCCTCACTGTTCTAGCCTGAAGTGTGCTAGCTTACCTACCGACTCCTTTTCCAGAAGCTTTTCCAGACCTTTGATCATGCTTGTTAGTCTTCTCTGAAGCTTTTCCAGTCCTTTAATATCTGAATTGAAATAGAACAACCTTAGGTGGCCTAGGCTATGCTACGGATTTTATCAGAGCATTGTTTCTTAACAAGAAAGGTTTATAAATTCTGCAGTTTGGTCTGAGAATATTTGCAAGGTGATACTTCACTTCCAAAGCAGATTGAGATACAGTTGTGAGGAAGCATCCCTTCCTTTTCAGATGAAAGAAACAGGAAAGAAAGTAAAAGTAAGGTCAACACTTGTTTCAGTGTCTATCACCTAAGTGTATTGAAAAAAAAATTAGTAAGAGAGAACTGAACCTCAAAATCTACTTTGAGAGATTCTGGAGAAACAGCCTGGGCAATAACTTCTCTAAACACAGAGCACCACAGTCAAAAAATTTACAGGTAAAACAAAAATCCATCTTGCTGAAATTCTTGCAGAGTACGAACGAGGCAGCCTAGTAAGCTCGTAAGTGAAAGGCCGTAAGTACGCAGGAAGTCTAGGCAACAGATATGAAACAAAGCTAATAAAAACCAAGGGACTTATAAAGTATATGACTATAATAGCTATACTCCTAGTATTCTTAGAATATTTTTTTTAAGTTATGTATGTTTGAAGTATTCATTTCAAGAAACTGTAGCTTCTGGCAATTTAAACAAAAAACAAACAACATTTGGATGCCTGATAAATCAGTAAGTATCTTCCCAACATTTTTATATCAGAATGTATATTTTCATATACACAAAATTATAGTAATAAAATTAATTTAATATTACCATAAGGCACTCAAGTTATGTAAGGTATATAACCAGTGTTTTTGAAAATCATGTATGGCTATTACTTGAGCACGCTCATTTCATGTAAAACCAACAGGTCATGTAGTGAAATCAACCATGGCAGGGAAGCCAGAAACTTTTCTGCCAGCCATAGTTTTGGCATAGATTCACTCTGCCTACAGCAATTACTAAAAGCCAACACTTTCAACAATGACACCTGGTCTTTGACTCATTTTAAAGACATATATAATCTTTTTAAAACTGCTGACCTACAACTTCTAGTAATGTGCATAATTGTGGAGATGGGGATTGTTAGTTTATGCCGGGGGGAAGAAGGGAGGGGGGCACACCCCCATACTACCCAGGCAAACTGAAACCTAAAAAATCCATGCTGAACTGAAACAACTGAGACAGAAGCAACCATGTTGGTCTGCCAAACCTCGTATGAAGGAATACTAATCTCCAGCAAATTTGGGACAGGCACCTGAAGCCCTATCATCCTAAACTAAGCTCTGCCGGCTACTGCAGAGGCATCTACCAAAAGTCCTAATCAAACTAAGTGCAATTGGATCTGCTGACTTTCTGTGGGATTTGTGCTCATGGGCAATTTGGATTCCCGTGGAAATAACAACCTTTATAATTACATGCTGTCATACATAATGAGAGAGACTGGATGATATCACAGTATGTTCTTCACATCTATTTGCTGTAATAAGCTGCTCTGAAAAGAAGGCTATCTACTGCCCATCGGGCATGTTTTGTTTCAGGTTGTGCACAGGGTGTTTTTATCATAGTTCTTTCGATAGAACCGGCCAAAAAATCCACAAGTACCAGGAAGGATTAAAAGCAGAGAGGACCAAAACAGATAAGCAAAAATATCTCTATCATTGCAGCTGACTTTGCAGACTACTATGCTTAACACTGTATTTCCTGTAGCATTTTGAGGAACCCAACTGTTTACACAATCTGTGCTATAACAAGTAAATTGGAAATACATGTATTAGAATAAAAAGTAATTACCTACTGCAGATAGAGTTACTGTATTTAGGTATCTATTAGTCCAAGACCATATTCGGCCAAATTCCCCCAACAAATGCGACTAAGACATGCATCAGCCTTTAGAGTGTGAAAGTCACAACTGAGTCACTGAGCACATTCTTTTCTGACAGGTATTAGAAGAGAGAAAGCAGGCCTATTGAAAATTCTAATATTAATCAGCTGCAAGAAAAAAATCAGCATGATTCTCAACTTTGGCAACTAGAGGGAAGAGTGACAAGAGGCAGGATGAGAAGAAAACTGGGGTTTCAGTTTTTGTTCCACTAAACACTTTACTATTAACAGTTAATTCCACTCTCAGCCTGTTACCAAGCTACCTTCAAGAGTTCTTGACTTTTGAGAAACCCACTCCTGGATGCCTCTCCCTTCCCAAGCAATTTAGGGCAAATCTGTGTGTCTGACCCAGGGATGTAGTTTCTTCTGTAAGAACTAGGAGCCACCAAGTGAACAGACAGTCATAGTGCTGCAGAAGAGGATCAACGTCAATTTGATCATTATCATCAGTGGCACATAATGCACTGTCAGCACACCTCCCCGTGCCCTGCCATGGGTGTGTCACTAGAGCCCAGCATTATTACTATTCTTCCTACTACTATATAGTGTAATAAAAATATAAATTGTTATGGATCTGCCCAGCTGACTAGTTACTTTTAAAGACAGATGGACAGAGCTAATGCTACAATTGCCACCTGGAAATTAAGTGATTTTAGTCAAAGACATGTAGCTCACCTAGATGAAAAGGTAGCACAGCCCTGATCTGCTTGTATCAGAAATCAATCTCATCTTCCCTAGAGGGATAAACAAACATTTCTACTTATAATACATAAAGACAACTAATCACAAAAGTAGTGCTCCAGAAATGTCAAATACTGTAGTTTATAAACAGAGCCAACATCCTGAGCTTTCAGGGAAAATGAAAAATAAAACCTCTCCAAGTATAAAGTATTTTAAAAAAACAGAGCGAGAGCCCAAAGTATGAGATAGTCAGCATGAAACAGAGCCACAAATGTACTTGCATGAACAGGAAAATACAATTGGAAAAGAAAAGAAGCAGGCTGTCTGCCAGCAACCTTGATGTTGATCTCACTGAAGTTAATCATAAATTCCTATCAACTTCAGTGGAACAGGATCGGACATTTGAATTATAAAGGGCTCTGAAAGATAAGTACAAAATGCAGCTTCTAAAGTTTGTTCTAGCAACATTAACACAAGTGGCTAAACACAGCATTAGCATGCCTATCTTACACAACTGCCAGGTGTTTATAATATAAAACTGAAAATTTACTTTTTATTAACATAATACCTGTTTCCCAGAAAACAGCATAATTTGGTACTGATGTCTCCACCAGCTTCCTACCAAAGCGCAAGTCTTTTTAAAATAGTATCACCCAATGTCAAATTTTCTAAAACTGAGATAGGCAAGAACATGTAGTGATATCAGTGTATAGTGCATAGTGTCTGCACATGTAGAGGCTCAGCAGATAATTATGAAGCATGACAGCACAATATTCTAGGTGTCACACTGCACGTCTGTACTTGCCAAATGCATGTGTATCATAATGGGCAATGTAAACATAAACTGACCCATAGAATACACAAATAAGCCTACCTATTTGTAAAATTTCACATACACCTCCTGTATCTGATACAAAAGTGAAGAGATACAGTGTGGACATGCAGGATAGTCCCTATAGTCAAGACTGAACTGTGACTTCCTATTTTAATGCTGTACATTGGAAAGAGGAACAATCTTCATATGCAGGAAATAGATAAAATAGATCTACTAATCTTCACCTTTCTAAGAATATTCTAACCTCAATACTAAAATGAGAGTATTACAAATATTATATCTGAACTATGTAAAGTACTCCTTCAGCAGTTTGAACTAGCCCTTCAGCACTTTCAATCTTTTCACCTCTCTGAAATAGTGATATACCTGTCCCTATATCACAGTTTAAATTGAGAATGTTTAATTTTATGGGGGTTTCCATTTCTTTAAAACTTATTTGCAAAGATATTAATTGATTAGCCCTCAAAATCTTACAAAAAATAAATTGTTTGAAATCAGGCAGAAACAGATCATTCTTCTGCCATATTTTCTGTCTGGAAATCCCTGAAATATCAGTGTTGGTTCCTCCCTGTTCTTTCAGGAGGACTTGCTGCAAAGATGCTGTAAGCTATCATACCTTAACCAATGATGAAAAGTCATTGAGGCTCTTGTTAATGCATCTTCTTCACTATGTTAGGCCAATGAGTTAATCTGTTATTAGCATGCCTAAAATGTGGCAACAATTTTCAGAAGCAAGTGCAACATGCTAAGCTAAACCTCTGGTTGTGGTGAAGAAGCCTTTTCACTAACTTACCAGTCCTCCAGATACAGACTTCTCATTGAAGCCATGAGCAGAAAATGACATGGAAAGGGAAATGGCTACAATCTGCAATAGTTTTCCCTTTACAAGTTACCTTTCAAAATACAGACACCTGCATACTCTTCTTCCCAAATGAGAATTCATCATTTTAAAAGCTAATATGCAAGCATCATTTCTTCCTCTCTCGTCTTTCAGTAAATGTCCCACCCACACAAGCAGCAACAGTTTTCCTCTCACTATCCTTCAAGCATTTTCTCCTCTTCTGTCAAAGTTGTCCATTAACCCCATGACTCGGATGTCACTTCTTTTTTTCTAGCCATCATTTAACAGGTTTCATCCTGGACATGCCGTCCTAACCTTTTGTTAGAGTACATCCAGCTCAGTTCTCTGCACTAGGAGACATTCCTTATTTTTTCAGGAAGCATTTTAATACTGTACATAAAGAGTTGTATATAAACCAGTATGATTTAAGTACATAAAGGCACCAGAATCCTTTCCTCTCACGCTGTTCACTTTGCTTAAATTAATTTATTTTTACTTGTATTTGTTATATTTTTCTCACTGCACTTGATCTGCTTCATTCTCTTTACAGTTAAAAGTTGGCTGGTAGAACAGCTTCTTTTTTCAGCTTCTCAGAAAAGACAGCATGCCTCAACTGCATGTAGTACAACATTTGCTGACAGAACCTTTTTTAAAAAAATACACTTCAGCTGCTCTATTAAATGAGTCACCCACATGCTGGGGGATACCATATAGTAACACAAACTATGAATTCTCAAGTGGGAAAGAAACAAGTACTATTTACAATGCAACTGTAACAGAAATAAAGATGGCACAGAAGCAAAACCTAGGGCTGCTGCTCCACATGCTTATCTCTGTCAAGTAAGGTTTGAAAAGGAAACTGTTTTTAATTCTTGCTGCAATGTTAATGGATCATTGTTTAAACACCTGTGCGCACACACAAACACACATACACACAGTACTACCGGCCTCCAGGAAACTTCCCTATTATTGTTTCAGAAAAATTAGTATCAGTGTCTACAAAGCTACCTTACTAACTGAAGAATGCTGACATATTAGTCTTGTTTTTAAAAGGAACTTGCATTTTATCAGTTCTTTCCAGTAAAGTTGGCTCAAAAGAAAATGATTTATGAAGCCAACACTCAAAGCAAACCTTGTACTGAGTTCAATGCATACTTGATAAAACCCTTACCAACTTCAAAAGCAAATAAAAAAAAAATTACCACTACAAATGTAGCTTCCTGTATCGTGCATCCAGTTCCCATACTGAACAAAACAGCACACCTGGAATCTCGCAAATTCATTTTGTATAACTGGGAACAGCAATTTTCAGTGCTGGTGTAAAAAGCAACCTTGTTTCACAGATGCTACTACATGCAACCAAAATATTTACTCAAACTCTAACCTCAAATCAAAAAGTATTTCAATTATTCTACTAATATGCATTTTGCTCTAGTCAGCAACGAATGGTGATGCTAAAGTAAACCCTGAATGCCCCAGAACTTCAAAGTACTTTTTTTTCTCTTTGGAAAGAAAATAGCTAACAAGGATAAATCTAAATCTAATGATATGGAGCCAGATGTAAAAATATTTAGACACTTAATGATAGCTGCCTAACGACACTTATTTCCAGAATTTGCATAATTTCTACCTGCTTAGCAATCCAAATATGTTTTATAAAGAATACAAAGCATGAGAAACGTATTAATTAAAAGGGTCTATATCTTTCCTGAATTACCTATGATATTAATATATACAACTGAATATGATTCAAAAGGTTCTAATAAAATGCAGTTTCTTACATGATTTGCCAGTTGGAAGAATGAATAGTACACAAGAACAAAACCTGTTGAAATTAACAATAATTTTGCCTCTGATTTCATCCAATTTGGCTTAAGTACCTGGCCATGTTTTTAGCTACATACAAGCGTATTCCTGTCCAGAAGGCTTGTGTCTCTTACTGCCTAACAAGAACTTCAGAAAGATCTCTTCTACTTACTGAGCAATCAAACAGACAAGAGCACAATACCTCACTAGATAAACACCTTCGTTGCACAGGAGCTCAAATAGAGGCAACACTGATATCGGCTTTTAACTTAACAGTAAAGGATTTTATCTTTCTCTTGTAAAGTGCATGTGTTTAGTCAGTATATCACTAAAAGTATCAGTCAATATTATTTCCACACCTCTGACATTTGAGTCAATATAATAATATTTTACATTTTTTATTATCTCAAAGAACTACAGCTCTCCCCTTCCATGATTACAATTTCAGTTATATACATATCGCTTGGGGGCGGCTTTTGACAGACGACCTTTAACTTGGCTTATGTGAACTGAAAGTTTATGTTCAGCAGCAGTACCATTACTACACGGCCAAGTTATGGAAACTTCTCCTTAGTCTTATCAAAATATAATTATTTTTGTTGTTGTTGCTTAGGTTTTATTTCTTGATGGGTTTTTCTAAATATAATGTCAGGTATCGAATAATGGTATCTCAAGCTGTATTATAGCATCAAGTCACAAGCAAATTTACATCAACGCCTACGTTAGATGCCTTCGCATCCAATAGCTAATGGAAGTTTTAAGCAGACCCAACAGGCAATATTAATTTATAATTTTGTTGTCCCCTTTTTTTTAATGTTAATTATCTTGGTTAGAAGTGAATGAGGTACACAGAGTTCTACTACAACACAGCTGTTCAAAGACAGAGTTATTACTTATATATAAGTAACTTTCTTATTCTAAAATAAAATACTGCCACCATCCCAAAGATTACAGTAGCAAGTAAATGGGAAAATATATAATCACAGTTTGGTGGTACTTTATGAAATCAAGGTTAATAATTTGTGGCCTGTAGTGGATGTTGGACTGTGACTGTACAAGGTCATTGTGTAGCAGGTGACAGTAAAAGAAAAGTCCATCTTAAGTGCTCACAGGCACTCACATGGGCTTCTCCTTAAACCCTTTGTGGATCTTAAACAGAAGCCCATAAAGGTTACAACAAAACTGGTTTCAAATAATCTGTGAGTGGCTCTGCACCTCCTATCCAGTCTTTAGAGTAGGAATCTTTCCCATGATGCTGTCTAGTTTGAGACAGGCAGTCACTTCAGAACTCAGGGTAGAGCTGCGCCAATACCGAGTCAACTACAGGACTTTTCTTTAGAGCAGGAGAAAACATGGCAAAAAAACCCCAAACCAAGCTCCACGATGACCTTGATGCCATGGCATACTGGTGCTTCGTTGTTACTGTGATGGTCTAATTTTGAAAGCGCTAGATGTTATTTCTCCACAGTAAATACTTACAACTCAAACAGCAGAGGTTTTTTCTCCTACAGGCTTACTAAAAAGCATTGCGAAACGCAAACTCTTTTGAAAAACACAGCCGTGTTCATTTCAACTAAAAAAGTTACCCCTCTACAAACATATTTCAAACTTTTCCTTCTCCAGAATACTTCCTGAGCACGGCGGCTAGCCGGACACCGCAGTATTTTACCTAGCTCCTCCAGCTATGCTAGAGTAAGCATAAAGCAGTATTTTACCGAGCCCCTCCGGTTGCACTACAGTAAGCATGAAGCAATATTTTACCCAGTTCCACCAGCTGTGTTACAGTAAGCGCAATACCGCAGAGCTATACCCTTTCTAGTGAAACCAGTCTAGCTTCCTGGGCAAAGCAGCCCAAGTTTTTCCTGCGGTTGTGCAATACCCAGCCAGCCCAGCTGCCGCTGCTGCCGCCAGGTACGCACGGGTGCCTGCTGGCGCTGCGAAGCCAGGCGCTCCCGGGCCGCGCCGCGGGGCCGCGGGCGCGTTCCCGCTGAGGGCGGCGGACGGGCCCGCACAGCGGGGCGGGCGGCAGGGCTGCCGGGCGGGGAGCCCCCCGGCGGGCGGCTCTGGGTCACCTCAGCCGCTCCCGCCCCCCTCCCCCGGGGCGGGCCGCTCTGGGTCCCCTCAGCCGTTCCCGCCAGACAGCCCCGAGCCCCGGCGGGCGGCCCTCCCGCTCCCGCCCGCACCACCGTTATTTCGCCTTCTCAAGTCTGACAGGAAGGAGAGCGCGTCCCCCCGCCGGCGGCGCCCAGCGTCTCTCTCCCTGACAAGAGCTGCCCCGCCGCCAGGCCTCCGACCAGCTCCGGGCCCGCGGGGGCCTCCCGCGGCCCCCCTCCACCACCGCCGGGTGGCACCGCCGCCCCGCAGGCGGCCTGGGACGGGCGATGCTACTACCTTTCCGTCCCGCTGCGGCGGGAGAGCAGCCGCTGCTTCTGAAGGGCGAGGTGTCTCCTGCGCGCGGGGATGAAGGGGGCGTCCCCTCGGGTTGTCCTCCTGAGGGGCAGCAGGGCACGGCAGGGCACGCTGCGGCGCGGTACGGTGCGGCGCGACAGCCCCACAGCACTCCGGCGGCCCCGGCTCCCGTTGCCATGGGGATGGGTCCCGCCCCTCATAGCGTCGGGATTGGTCGGGCCTGACCCACGCCTGGGAGTCGCGGAGGATTCTGATTGGGCGTCGCCAGCCGCCGAGGCGAGATTGCGCGAGAGGCCTTGCCGCCAGCGCGGCCGCCTGCGCCGAGGAGGTAACGTGGCGGTCGCTGTGGGGGCGGGCCCGGCCCGGCCGCGCGCCGCTCGCGTCACGGGGGAGGCGGGAACGTACCTGCGCGGCGCTGAGGGGACCGGTACGGTGGGCGAGCTCTGGCCCCAAGCACGCCGATTCCTCTGCCCTAGCCGTGCCTCAGCCCCGGGCCGCCTCGGTTAGCGTTGGACCGTCCTGAGGGGAGCCCCGGCATGTGGGTTCCGCGGGCCTGGGCCACGGTGGCGATTTCCAGCCCCGTCCCCCGGCTATAGGCGCGAACGGAGCCGGCCCCGGCTACGCTGAAGGAAAAGGTGTTTGTTCGGGGTCGGAGGGGTGGCCGCAGCTCCAGCCGCTCCCGGTGACAGGAGCTATGGCTCTGGTAGCTCGTTTCTCTCACGTTTTAGGGTCCGTTCCCGCAGTGCCGCCAGTCCCGCACACTGAGGCGAGGTGCTGTTTTACTACGGAGTTGCGCAAGCCCGGCTGCTAGCAAACACAGCTAGCGTGCCGCAGCGCAAATTTGCAACCTTGATCTGCAAGGTCTTACAGACGTTACATGCAAAATCTTACCACGCTTTCCCAGCCCGAAGGGCAGGTCCATATAGATGATTGGCTATACATTTGCATATGCATTGCCTCAGTAGCATGCTCTCTGAGAAAGGGTCTGTTAGCGGGCCTGGGTCTTTCCCTTTGGTGGTGTGATTTTTAGTAGAATAATGAGGATAGTTCACTTGTAGGGCAAAGCTAGGGACTGTAAGAGCAAATTAATCAGAGTTTAATATAAACAAGGTAGTCTCGGTGCACAGGACTTTAATCACGAAAACAGGATGTTCTTTGTTTTGTCTCCCGAAGCTGACTCCTGCGATTCGAAGTCCCTTCGTTCATCAGTATCAGTCTTGACAACTCTAGAGGGTCAGCTGAACCTCACCTCTGTGCACCTATAGTTAAGCACTAAATCAGCCTTCAAAAATGCAGGAGTTTTAGACAGCACTTGGGCCTCTGTAGGAACACCGTGGCTTCCATTGGTACCTCTTGCAAAAACTCGGCCCTTGCACCAAGGGGCATTTTGTGCAAGCCTCTTGGTTGCAGTGAATTGTCACCATTACGTGTCCAATCATGAACCCATACATGAGAATTTGAAAATGCGTTTTCAGACATCCTTCTCCAGGTTTGCTCCTTCTTCTTCCTAATTCTTTTTCACTTACTTGTGCCTTACTCTGTTCAGGCTTGGTTTTCCCTTCCTCTTGTAAACAGAGGAGAAAAAGGGAAAGAGGGTAGGGTGGTAGAGTCTTGGCCCCCATGCAGATTAAACAATTTAGGACACTTTTCAACCTGCACATTTGTTTATGCTTGGGGTTTGATTTGTGGATTTCCTTTCCCATACTGTTTCAAAGTGTGGTACCTGTTTTTTTGGACTAGTATCTTTTGTGCATTCTAGGTATTTGAATAAATACCTGAATTTAGTGCTGAATAGCACTAAAACTGCTCAGAAATTATTCAGAAAAGTTATTTTTAGTGGATAAGTAAATACTAGCTGTAACAGTAGCAACTACAATACAGTACCTATAAAAATAATTCTCTAATAAGCATGGATTCTAGTTGAAACCTGTTAATGTGTTTCCATACTATGAGCCTGTAGTCCTGTGTGAACAAATATGTATTGACATGTACAAATTCTTGAAAAACGTTTATCACTGTGCACTGTGTTTCTGTTATTCTGATTTACAAGATAAGTATCTATAAGTTGAGAGTTGTTTTTTTTTTTTTTTAAACTGTTCCAATAGTTTATGCAAATGAGAGGGGAAAATACATTATTGAGGGTGCAGTCTAGGCAAGATACTTGAAACTCCCATGGGGTTTTGAATGCTTAGTTATATTGAGAATAGGAGTCCAAAGTGGTGGTTGAAATTGTAGCTTCTGGGTGGTGCATGTGAAAGAAAAATGGGAATGTAAACTGTCTGTAATGACATCTGTAGTAATAGAAAGCTATTAAAATAATAGGCCTGACACTGATGGGAGCTTTCCCTGTCTCTCAAGGCTATACTGTTCAATACTATAAAATAATTTTCCTATACTGTTTTCACTTTATATACAGAGCTTTGTGGTAAGTTGGGTTTTTTTACTAGTTTGTAGACGATCATTTTTGGGACCTGGAAGCACTAGAATTTATTAAGCATAAATTTGTATGTACATGTCACTAATCAACTTATGGCAAAAAGCTAAATAGATGTTCTGATGGGAACTGTTAAAACAAACGTACAATGATGCCTAAAACTTCAGTTGAAAATGTGCCACAAATACATGCAAAAAAACCCTGTAAACTTGTGGCCCTGCATTTTATCAGGGTAAACCATGACGTTACACAAGGAGAGCCGGTTGGGACGGACTTTTTGACACGTCACAGGCTGCACAAGCATGATGTGCATAGGCAGACCATGCTTTGCCTGCGTGGCAGTGAGACAGTGTCCTCACCTACGCATTGTCAGGAGCGGGTTACGTGATAAGGCAGGAAAGAAAATCTCTAACATGTTGGGTGGTGCTTGGCCATAAATGACTTGGCTGACCTTCTGGGAACATGATCATTCTCACGTTTTGCACCATAGTTTAATGTCATAGCCTACCTCACACTGCCATACTGTTTTGTCTTCTGTATTTGAACAGGTGTTTGCAAGGCTGCAGGATAGATCAATTTGCTGCTGGGTGTTTAAAATAAATGCTTTTTTTCTGCCTCTACTAGTAACAGTAAAGAAGGGGAGCATGGGGGAGATACGGAAATTATTTTAAGTATTAGATAAGTATTATCAAGAGGAAAAGTGTGGAGCTGTGCCCTTGATGCTAATGTTAACAGTGTTGTTTTCCCCAGTCAGACACATTCAATCTCTTCAATGGCTGATCTAGAATATACAATGGTAAAAATGCCCATGGCCAGTTTATGCTCCAGCAGGGTGCTCAGGCAGTAGTACAATTGTGGTACTGACACTGGTCAATACATGAGAAGTCCTGGCATGTCTGAATACAAGAAAATTCATCTTGGTGTAGATTAAAATACACTCACTTTAATGCAGTGGTAAGGTTTGTTCTGTTAGGATTTCCTGCTTTACTTCTAAAGCAGTTTTTAAATTTCTATCTAAATTTCTAAAGCAGCCTTTTCTTGTGTTGTAAGTTGCAAGATGGTGTTAGGCTTATTGAGATTGATTCTTCTTTTTCTAGCTCTTGCTGTTATTTTTTTTTTTTTTCACTTAATTCCTTTGGGTTTATATGTTGTTGTTTTGGGTCTGTTTAGCTTAGATCTCCATAGGCTTTAGCCACACAGCTTCTGAAGTTGCTTAATTGCTGTTTTAGATGGTTTAGAAGTTGCCTTCTGGATTCTTAAATGTTACTACAGTTTCAACATGCAGGAAGCTGCAAGGTTTGAAAACTGCTGAGGATTTTAGTATTGCAATGGAAGCAGTTCCCTTAATCAGAAATTGAGAAAGACAGTTCTTAATACTGGACATAGCATGGCAGAGTGGAAGAAAGGACTGACTTTGTCCACCATGTTGTTACACTGTTCCAGTAGGTTAGTTGAAATAAGTGGGATTTCAAGAAGGCTCCTATATATCAGAATGCCCTTGATACTTTTTGCTGTTATTTTTATTTTGTGGAAAGTTATTGATATTAAAACTCCCATCAACAGAATGAAGTTAGATTGTCAAATGTCTCTGAAGCAGTAGTCCTAAACTCTGACTCCTAAATCCCCATCTTCTTTCTTCCTGCTCTGGGAAACAGTGATAGATGCTACTTTTGCCATTGACAGCAGCAAACATTTCCTTAGAGTAAAAGTGGGTAGAAAGGCAAACTTATTAGCATTAGTTTGTGTTTTAACCAAAGAGTAAGCTGATAACTTCAAGGCTGGTGCTAAAATACCGACATACACCCCCCCACACCGACACACTCCTGACTAGTTCTGTCCATCAGAAGAAGCAGTAGTGACAGAAGCTATATTATAACTTGTTTAATTTGAGTTTGGAAAAAAACCCCTAGAAATAAGAACTGAATTTATTCTCCAGGCCTCTGTGGAAACGCATTTCTGGTATTGAAAAACTCATGCTTAACTAGCACAACGTGTGGTTTCCTGTGATGTGTACAAGTACCTGCTGGCCACACAACTGAGGCTTGCTGAAGTAAGTTGCAGTGTTTCCCAACAGCAATGAGTTAACAGACTTAACCACAGACCTGAAATGGAAATAAAATAGTGATCGTAAAGTTAAGAGTGTCATTGTTAAGTGCCTAATTTATTCAGTGTAGGAGGGCTGTTGACTTTGCATGAAAGTGGCAGGCAGGAGCGCAATTAATTCACTGGTGAAACTCTTCTGTGGCTTATGTCTGCTTGAAGAGGCACTGATTTCAGAGGAGTTATTTGAGTTTCTGCTTAGCTTAGTGTATGAGCCATAAGTTTTCTTTCTCTGGCAGACCTCTGCCTGGAATCTTTCCCCAGTTTGAACGAGTACAGCTCATGTCCTCCCTGATTAATATTACTTTTATTTTTTACTTTGGTGTATATAAGCAGTTGGAAAGTCTTTATCCAAATGTAGTTATTGGTTCCAAGAGATTATCAGTTATGGCCATATCCTGGCTTTCAGGACACTGTTCTGTACCAGAGTTATATATTTTGTAGGCATTGTCTCTTCTAACAGGGTTAGGTTTTCTCTTAACAAAATTACTTCCTTCCACTTAAGCTCTGGTACAGGTATATTGACTAAAAAGGGGCTAGAGGAATTATGCTGTAATTTTAGCAAAATTTTTTTATTGCCTAGTCTGTCTTTTATGCAGTGAAGAATATTTGCCTAAAGTTTGCAAGATCTTCTGTTGTTAACTCATACATAGACTGTCTTACTCTAGTAGCTGATACATGGGACTGATCTATTATTTCTTGTACAACTGAGATGAATTTACAGAGGCAAGATACATGCTTCTGTTGTAGAATTGCAGGAGCATTGTATATTACTCTCAGCTAGTACAAGCCTTTCTAGGGAATGAAATTTAGAACAAAAGACTTTGTATAGAGCTAATCAAAATGTTGTAATTCAAAGCTGAAAATTGCAGTCACTTTTAAGAACCCCTTCCAGGCTGGGAGTAGGGAATATTTCTAACCTATTGTTTCATAATCGAAAAGTATGAATTTATTAATAAAGTTGCTGTGAATTAAACCACAGCATGCACTTACAGCATGACAGCTATTCTATGCTAAACTTGTGATACCTCACTCCTTAATAAAAAAATACAGTGACAATTTGTAGTTTTAGAAACAAATAACCAACTGCTGAAAATAATAATTACACACACACACTTTCTAGCAGGTCCCATGCTGTTGGCAAGACCTGCTCTTGGAGGAGAGATTTCTATCTTTGCTTTGACTATTTCAAGATTGTTTTCACCCTCTTTCAATCACAAATTTGTACCATAGCTTAGTTAGTTATGCTAGTTATTTTTCCTCTCTCCAAATACTATATGGCTATTTCATGTCAGGCTGGAACCTGCTTTAACTGATAGAGAACCTCTGGGTAGGGTGGATCCCTGGTTTTCTGGGGCTGTGCCTGTGTCCCCTCCCGTGATCTGGGGCACATCTGGCAGCATGACCACAGCTATGGGGTAGGATGGGTGCCTATTTGTGACCGGGAGTGCTTGCAGTTTGGTCTCTTGGTGGATCTGCTGCTGGTCATGTCATGTGATTAATTGGAACAAAAACCGAGATGGATTGTTCTGGTTAGTTGTTAGAGACTTCTTATTCCTGTTTTGGTGTTAGTCATCTATTCAATGCTACATAACCCTATTTGTTGCAATTCTTTACAAGAATTCCATTACACTAGTTAATTTGGCAAGATAAGGAAAAAAAAATCTATTGTCTTCTAATATTGGCCAAAACTCAAATTCTAGAGTAAAGATGAGTTACCAGTGTTACTGCAGCTATTTAAAATGTAGTAGTAGAAACTGCAGGTCGCTTTTCTGTTAAGTACTGAGCAGCTGAGACATGGAACAAGTGAGCTCTTTGTGAAAGTTTGTAAGTCTAAAGCTGTTCTATATAATCTCTCATCTTCTGACTATCCTTTCTTGGGCATGTACCTACCGGGCTTTCTGCTGGAGTTTTTAGAGTGATGTATTAATTTTCAAGGCTGATTTTCTAATTTTTAAATTACAAAAAATATTTTTTATTTTTTTGTATATTCTAAGTGAAAGGAAAAATAAAATATACTGTGAACTTAGAAAGTTGAGAGGGATGAGGATAAATAAATGTTTTCATAATAATATAAAATTTTATTTACTGAATTTTAATAAGGTGGCTACCCTAGAACAAAGATAATAAAACTTAGTCTGATCAAAGAGGGTTCTCCTTCAGCTGGACATGTTTTATAAAGGTAAACATGCTTAATCAGATTCAGCTTTTAAATTCAGCAACTCTTAAACAGAAATTTATCAGCCAAATAACTTTATTTGGAAACAGGAATGTTTAGGCCTTGGTGCAGCAAAATATTTAACCGCATGTTTAGGTTTATGCCTACTTCCTTTTGAGTATTTTTTTACATGTCTGTAAGATTATATAAAATATATTTTTCTAAATGAGCAAGCCAGTGACTCAGGACTTCAGGTTAGAGATCGGAGATGGGAGGCTTCCTTGAAAATTTCAGCTCTACACTGATTAAAAAAGGAAATAGACAGGTTTTATTCTGTAGGGGATGTTTATTTACATACACATTTACCAAAACCTGGTACAGATGCAGGGTGCTTAGAAACAAAAGAAGGAAATGTGGCTGGAGAAACAGGTGCAATCTTGCCTCCAAAATGCCTATAGTTAGAACTGAGGCAAGACCCATAATATATTCTCAAGGAAGGAACAGAGTAAATTGAGGAAGAAAGCCTAGTTTAAAAAAAACGCAAGTTTCACTGTTTTGAAGGTATAGGTAAACATGAATACTGGTACAGGGCACAAGGATAATTTCAGACTTGAAGCAACGTGGAAAAGCCGCAAAGAGAAGACAGAAGAGGGACGATATCTTGCTTAAGAAGGAGGTAAGACATCTGAGTTGGTACAAGCTATTTTGGTATGCTCAACTGAAGAGAGGATGGCTTGGAAATGAGATAATACTGAACTGCAAGAAAAAGAAGTAGTAAAAGATAGGGTGCGGTGGTTGCAGCAAGAAATGTATCAGAGCATTTTTTTGGTTTCTTATTTCTACTGATGGAAATATTTTAAAAAGTAGGAAAAAAAATGTGGTAAAAGATGTACAGTATATGTATATCACACATATCTCATGCGGAACAAGAAGTACCATAAACGTCTCATTAAAGGAAAATGTAACACTTTATTCCTGATGCAGTTTGTATTTGATTTCTCATGTAAATCAGTATTTTATTCCAGATTTTTTTCAAGTCATCTGTAGTTTATATAATGCCATTGTCATCATAAGGCAGATGTGTAGCATCTGACCATTAGGCAAAGGCTAAGTATCTACCAGATATTTACAAGATTGTGGTAGCAGTTTTAAAAAATGCCTGCTTTTTAACATTATATCTACTTCTCTCCTGTCATAGTTGTATGCGTGTGATTATCACTTGATTATTGCAGGGGGAAAAAAAGTGGGAGTCAACATGGGGTTTTATTTTTGCAGTGTTTACATTTTTTGGTTTGTTTATTATTATTTTTTTATAAACCTTGGACTAATGAGGGGCAAGGCAGCAGAGACGTTTCTTAGAAATTTGTACCAGGCCTCTGTGCTTCAGTGTTACCATAAATGATCCCAAAGGAGGTACAAAATGATGTAAGTTTGCTGATGAATTAAGGGAATTACTTAGAGAGTAATAAAATTTAAAGTTGACCTTTTACTGTAGATCTGCAGATACTTAGTAGTTGGGTGATAAAGCAGCAAATGATGTGTTAGTAAACTCATTTGCCTTGAAGAAAAGGCAGTCTTGGTTTTGGTTTTTTCCCACCCAAAATGGCAAGCTCCAGACTAGCTCTCTTTATTCCTGAGATTGTGGATATGTAATAAGAAAGTTCTGCGAAAACATCAGTGTAATACTCAGTGGTGGTTAAAATAGAAAGCGTCAGGTATAGTGGAATTCCTAGGCAAATGATAGCATAAAATGGAAAGGATTGTTGTATTACTGCATAAATCCATTGTACACTGGTATTGTAAATACAACATGCAGGTCTACTGTAATGTAATGAGTGGCATGCTGGAGGGAAATCAAAATGGTCACTATTTCTCATAACACAGGAAGAAAGCGATCAAATCAGGTGGCAGATTCAAGGGTACATGCTAAATGTTGCTACTTGTCTTTCCTTGGTATTGCATGTTGCCATTTCTCAACTGTCTTCTGCTCTGTGAAATTACCCCACCTTTTGGGCTGGATTGCAAATCAGAGTTAAAGTATAAGCTTTTTAACCACTTTATGGAGAAAGATGAGGTAAGGTATGATGTATATTTAAGAGATAAAAGTTCAGAGCACACTTCTCACTTTCCTATGCGTGTTGTCAAAAGTATGGTTCTGCTCTTCAGGCACTGTGGATGCAAAGTGCTATTACCTTGTATTGTCATGAATTGTAGGAACCAAGGTCTTCCTTTTCCTTGAGGTTTTTAAATTATGGTGCTTAGTTCCTGATGATAATTTATCTTTAATTGCAAAAATTCGTAGCTGAAGAATCACAAACTGGTCAGGGTTGGAAGGGAACTCTGGAGATCATCTAGGCCAACCCCCTGCTAATGCAAGTCCAACCCCCTGCAAGTGGCACAGGATCTCATCCAGGTGGGTTTTAAGTGTCTCTGAGAAGGAGACTCCACAGCCTCTCTGGGCAGCCCGTTCCAGTGCTCTGTCACCCTCAAGGTAAAGGAGTTCTGCCTCATATTCAGATGGGAGTTCCTGTGTTGCAGTCTGTGCCCGTTGCCCCTTGTCCTGTCGCTGGGCACCGCTGCGAAGAGCCTGGCCCCGTCCTGTCGGCACTCGCCCTGGAGAGATGTGTGCATCAATGAGATCCCCTCTCAGCCTTCCCTTCCCCAGGCTGGGCAGGCCCAGCTCTCCCAGCCTGTCCCCATACGGGAGATGCTCCATCCCCTCATCACCTCTGCAGGCTCCGCTGGCCCCTCTCCAGCAGCTCCCTGTCCCTCTGGAACTGGGGAGCCCAGCACTGGGCACAGCACCCCAGATGTGGCCTCACCAGGGCAGAGCAGAGGGGGAGGAATCACCTCCCTTGACCTGCCAGCCATGCTTCTCCTCATGCACCCCAGGGTCCCACTGGCCTTCTTGACCACAAGGGCACACTGCTGGCCCATGGACAACTTGCTGAATAAATGATTAGTTGTTGTAGCAAGAAAAACCTCACAGGATGGGAGGGAAGGACCTGTGAGTGCAAGGAGCTGCAGCTGTATGACCGAGTGAGTACACGTGAGCATGAGATGGAGCTGGAGTCAGCATGTATGAGGAACTGGGCGTGGGAGATGTGTGAGTGAATGTAAAGAGGTGTCACTGTGCATACATACTGGTGAGTGTGCAAGTGAGTGTGAGCGAGTATGCAGGTGAATAGGTGTATTAAGTGTTTTCCAGGAAGTACAGAAGTGGAGGATTTAAACCAGTATCTATGGCCTCTCATTTTTGTCCTTCAAAGCGAGCTTTGAGGCAAGGTGGCTCTCACTCCCCAGTTCCCTGCCTGTCTGGACTCTGTTTTTCCCTGCTGCTTTTCCATGGGGAATGTGCTGAAGACCAAATTTTCCAGTGAAAAGGTAGAAAGAGCATTTCTGGTCTGGGAGCCATTTCCCCAGCCTTTCTAGACTGTCCACAGTGTGAAGCACCCTTTTGTCCACTGTTTGATCTGGTTATGCTGAAATGAAATATGCATGTTTGAGGACATCTGTAGAATAGTGCAGATAATATTTGCAGTTTTGGAAGTAAAACACATAAAACATATCTATGTGCTCATTGGAACAATGACTGATAGACTGGGTGTGTACTTGTTTCCTCACACTGAAAAAAAAAGGAATGGTATTTAGCAAAAAAGTATTGTTGGTGTCCTTGTTGGACCCCAGCGTTATCTTGTTCCTGAAAAACCTGCTGAGGAAACTTGACTGTTACAAGAATGGGAGGATATGGTTGCAAGTTGTGTACCATCCTGTGTTGCTTTGGACCCTGGCCATCAGGAAACATTTTGTCTACTACAGAGATGAAACACTTTCTCTTCAGTAGTAGTATTATGAGCAAGATGCGTAAATAATCTGTGGCAAGGGGCAGCTGTATTACAGAAAGGGAAATAATCCCAACTTTTCCTTTCTTTGATGAAATTTTAAAGAGATTTCCACAAAGGATGTGCCGGGGGCAATTTGCATGTTTAGTATTCACCTACATAAACCCTAGTTAAACATAAAAGTAGTTAAAAAGTTGTTTTACTCTGCTTCTGCACCCTTTATACTTTATTAACCATTGATCTTTATTCTTTGTCAATTCATGCATGTTTAATACTCATTGCAAATATTTTTCCTCATCTCCAAAAGTACTCACACAAGTAAGGCTGGGTGAGAATATTTGAAAGAGCATTGTTTGTAATTTTCTTGCCTCTGCTGAGTTGTCTCTAGATAATGGAAATACAGGCTTCTACCTACTGCAGGGGAATGGAAATAAATCGTAATGCAAGCTCTTTCAAAATAAATGACATATCCTGGAGTAGGAAAATTCACAGATCAGTATGACATTTTGCTGCATAGCTTGAGGTTTATTGCAAAAGATGGAATCTATATAGACATCTGCTTTGGTATTTAACTGGTAACTCTACTGAACATACATCTAATTTGGATGAAAAGTTATGTGGTTGACCTGAATGACTGAAGTCATGGGGGCAAAGCAGGAGAAGGACAGCTTGAAGCAAAGGGTACAGAAAACCTTGTGGAGAAAGAAAATCAAGATTGCTACATACTCCTGCAACTAGCACTTTTTAAGAATGTTTTTGACAGAAGCAGGAATTAAATAGTGAGATGAATATAACAATACCTTAAAAATAATTTCAGAAGACCAACATCAAATCAATTGTGCAACTAAATGGCCATCACAAGATAATTAGTTAGACACTGTTTCTTCTTACAGGCAGTTTTAATATGAAATTTTTACTTACTCTGTAAAATAGGTAAATATTAAGCCAGGAGTTTCTGGGATGGTGAAGCTAAGGAGTTATTCTGTGTTGCGGACAACTGCTGCAGTGTAAATAAAAAACAGAAGCTTTGATTCCGGATCTGTTGATACAACTTAGAAGTGGGACAACTGCCCTGTGAGCCAACACTTAAGAGCTTCCTAGAACTGGGTAGCCACATGCTGCCTACTTTTCTGCTGTTGATATTTCATTTAAGGTAGCTAATACTGCCTGCCTTTGTGGTACTGGCTGCAAGTGTTTTTGGTTGTGAAAGGTAGTGGAGGTGGAAATGTCTGAGACGGGCTGACCTATAAAATAGATCAGGACAACCAACAATTCTTCATCCAGACCTTACTTCCTTTGTTTACGTTGTCGCATCTTCTAGCTTCACTCCCACATCCTTCCATATATTACACCCTCCCCCAATAAAAATGTGACATTCAAGTGAAAGCTTTCATCAGTCTATCTGAAAGCACTCTGCAATTGTTCCTTATTTCACAAAACCACAGTTAGGTAACGTCCATTTTGCGGGCTGGTGAACTGAAGCCAAGACAAACTGGTTTGCCTGAACAAATTGTGTCTGTCGGAAAAGCGTTATCAAACTCTTTTCTGTGAGCCTCAGGCTTCAGATGTATAATCTTGTAAGTGGTACAGGTTCAGTTGCCTCATTACCGGGGGCTGGAAGGCTTGTCTCACAACAAACCCTTTAAATCCATCCTTCTCTGCACATCTGAGCCTCTCCCAAATCTTCTTGCGCAGAGGGACATGTGGAGCCCTTGCAAATCCTCCTGAAGAGTCATCCTTCCCCAGCCTTCCCAACAAATCACAGGATCTCTGTGTTGAGTGGAATTGCTATACTCGCAGAGATAGAAACAAATATTGCTTCCTATGTTATTTTAAAAATTAATACTATTTTCTGAGGTTTTAAGGAATGTTACCAACTGAACAGACTGCAAAAAACAATTTTTAGATACTCAAACAGAGTGTTCAGGTTTTATCATCTGGTCAAGGCAGAAATCCCTTCACGTTAATGACTGCAGACCTACAGTCCCTCACAGGACTCCAGTTTTGGGCAAGAATTGATGTCTTACATCAAAATATTCTGACTTCTGTACCACTAAGGGTTAATAGTAGCCTGCAATTAAGTTATTTAATCATTTAAAGATTTTCAAAACCAATGAAAATATCAGCACCATAATTTTTTTAAAGCCTCATTTACAACAGCCCAAAAGATTCCTTCCCAGTGCTTAATGATGACGGAGGGATATACAGTTTAAGCATGGGCTTAAAAAAAAAAAAGCTTTCAATACAAGCTCTACCTCCGTCATCACATCTCTGCCTTTTGCCATTAGGCAAGCAGTGTATTTATCTTCTAAGTCCTTTATTTGCAAAGGTGCTAGTCATGCTTTATTAGTACTTTCTAATCTCCATGTGTGCACTTAGTTGAGAGCATAATAACAACATTTGTTCTTTGCTGTTGGACTAAGGTTTTCTAATAAGTTGCAGGGTCTTCAGTGATGTAAAAGTCTCGTTTGACCCTAAATGGCTTGGGCTAGGTTACTAAAATGCTAGGTGATGAAATAACCTAGCATGGTTATTTGAGCTTCCTTAACCTATATGCTTGTTTAAGAAAGGAAAAAAAGGAGAAGAAATACAGCAGTAGAAAAATACTGTTGGAGATTATTGCACTCAAAAAGGTTGGTGAATTCTCAGAATTGAGGTATCTGAAAAGAGACTGAAAAATTATGAATATTTTTGAAGTAATTTAGGGTTAAAAGGGACTTACTGGAAACAATCTAATAGTTATGGAAGAGCCTGTGGGAACCTCAATACCCGAGTTCTGGTCATAACCACGTCTCACCATGTGGCCTGTTTTTCAGAGACTGAATATATTCTAGGGTTTGCTAAAAATCCCCTTTATTGCAGGGTCAGATGGAATCTTAACAAATTACATTATGATGCACAGTGTCGTGGAAACAGATAGTTTCAGCTTTTTCCTGTGGTTCATTCATTTGTTCTTTCTTTCTTTGAATGTAACATAATAATAGCTTTTGAGACTGCACATAACAGATTCCAAACTTCTGGGGAATGTTTTAGTTATTCATGAGATCAACCCTGTTAATTTTGGTGCAAACGGAAAATGAGTAAAGCTTAATTTCCACTAAAATCAGATTAAAGAAGGATTCTTCAAATGCCTTCAGTGTAAGCCCTGTGCAGCTGTCAGGCTATCTGTCCTGTTCCGTGGAAAACTGTGTGGTGACTGCAAAGCTTATGGAACTGTGATGTGAGAAAAATAAAGCACGTAGAAGTGGTATAATTGAGAATAAGATTTTTATGCTGTCTATTCTAAACTGTAGGGTTTGTGATAGCAATAATTTTAGAAAAAGAGCAAACCCACATCTGTTTCAAATCTGTATCTTCCCCTTTCAGTGAAAGCTGTATGCATACTCAAAGATACCAAGGGAATTTGCTAAAAGGCTGGGAATGCTGCTTGTATTTTCAGCATTGAGAAAAGTTCACTTCTGTCTTTAGAACAAGCTATTAAAGCCTCTCTCAACCAAAGAGAGAGATCAGAGATGATCAGTATCACATGTTCTCTGCTGCTTCAGAAAAAGGTGGTAGCCAGGAACTACGTTTATTCATTGCATGGTAGGGCCGTTTCTATAAGACTAGCATGTTCATCTTTATTCAGGTATTAAATCTCATGAAGACTACTTGGGTTTAGAAAAATTCTGGCTTTTCTGACTTAAATCTTGTGGATTTTCAAAGATTTTTAATATTAGATGGGAGATGGGCATTTTGCTTCATAATCTAATGACCAGGTTAGAGTTGAACGTGTTTTTAATAATGTGAGACTAAGAACAGGGTGACCTTACTAAAAGAGTACGAACAAATAGCTGGAGGACCTAGCTTTTCATTAGTTTGGTATTTTAATGCAGAGTCTCTCACAGGGCAAGGATTCAGCCAGGTACCTCTGGGGGATGCTGAAACATTGCAGGCAGATTTGTCCATAGGTTTTAGTAGGATGAAGCAAAGATAATTCTGGTCTTTTTACGCTATGCTTTCAGTGAAATCAGAGCAAAACTTCCATTGATTTAAATAGAAAACCAAGATTACACTTAATGCTACTATGATGTGATTCCTGACTTGGATGATGAATTTCTGCTCTTCCAAAAGACCGTGCAGTACTCTAATGGAAGTAATATTTGCAGGCAACATAGCACAATTTAGTAATTTTTTTCTGAAAGGCTTGGATTTACTTGAAATGAGGTAGCTAAAAATTTTTCCATTAAGAAGTCTGAAAGAGTCTCTAGACCACTCTATACTTTCACCACACACACGCATGAATTTAAGTACTTGCTGCACTATGGCAAATTAGGTATGCTGTCATGGCCAGAATTAACCAACAGCACCACATTGAAGTGCTATTCCTTTATCCATATCCTCCTTCATACCCTTCAGCTACTCTTGAGTATATTTCTCAAGCAAAAGACCATTACTATTTAGAACTTAATACTACATTTATATTTGGAAAATAAGTAATTTTCTTTAAATTGATACTGTGTTTGGAAATGCTTTGATACTGCCTGAGCTCTGCTCTTAATTAGGATGCGTGCTGTATTTCTGCATGGCCTGATGTGTCACTGCTTCATTGCAGAGGGATGACTGTGGATCCAGAGGAGGTTTGCTGATGGGTGATTTCTCTGGCACCTTGGAAGATGCAAAGTGACGCTTCCAACATCCTCTGCATACCCACACTTGGGTGCATAAGCTGAATCCTGGCAGAGTTCCTGATACATTTGGTAGAATTATTTTGATGGATGAGGAGTATCCACAAAGACAGGGTTCATAATGAGGCCAGAACTGTGCAGTATGCTGATTAGCTGTCCTCCTCCTTGAAGTTCCTCAGTGAGCAGTGCATACATAAATACATACAACCTTTTTCCTCCCATGCACACAAGCTCTGCGTCAAGTTGTTTGAGTTGTGACACGTATTAATGCTGTTGGCTTCTTTCTGCTAGCGGCTGACTACTGCAATACTATCTTGAAAAGTTCTCCACCAAACTCGGAGATCATTTTCATTAAAACAATATCCGGTTTTGTCCCTCAAGCATGGGTGTCTTTCTGCTTGTAAATGTAAACAGCAAAGGCATGCAATAAATCCCTTTGAATGATGTGCCAGTACTCTACTCTTACATAACTGTCATTCCTAAGTAGAAGATGCTTATTTACCAATTAAAGCATCTTGGCAAGGATTCTAGGCATTTTAAATTAATTCTGCTCCTTCCAGAACATCCATTAGATAAAATCGGTTGAATTTGAATCACTGACCCTTAACATGAAAACCGTTTTACAAATGTCCTCCAGGAAACGCATTGTGCACTTAACTTCCCCTGTGAAAACTACAAAAAATTGAATATGAAAATACAAGGATTAAGGGCCAGAGCCATGACAGAATTGGACTTAGAGTTATGGAAACTACCTCACTGAATGTACTTGATGGGATAATTTCGGCAATATACACTGTGTGACTACAAATAAATACATGACATAAGGTATTCTTCAATTTTTTTTATAGTAGAGTATTTCCATTGACTTGCAATCCTTAAAGAACTGTGAAGTGTTACAGATGAATGTAGGGTTACTAGAAGAAGCTTCATGCAATTAGCTCATACCAGAAAGGAAATACTAGATTTTGTTGGTGAGAGCCTGGATCTTCCATGGAGCTGCAGAAATCTGGGCAGCAGGGGGAAGACCCTGTAGCCTCTTTCTTAGCAGCCTGCCAAAGAGATCGCTGTGGAAGTCTTGCTCTAGGTTTCCTATTGGTAGTGCTGGCTTTGTTTAATTTTAATTCTTCTATACAGGATAATTCCAGTAAGTAGTCAATATAAAGTTATATCATCCTTTGCCTTTGGGTGTCTGATTAAGCATGACTTCCTGTGATTGGGATTTTAAATACCCAAAGTCTTCCCAATTACCTCAATTACCTTTACCCAAGGAATGATTGCTATTTCCAGGTACGCATCCTGTTGCCTGCAGTTTCTCCCTCCGGTTTTTCTGGCATCACTCTTACATTAACAGCCCTTAACAAAGCGTGCTAGAGACTAACAACTATCCCACGGTACCTCCTGATTACATTGCAGCGCTGACACAGTTTCTGCATGCGGCTTCCAACTCTTCCACATTCCATTTTAGGAATGTTCAGAAACTGCATTTTGTTTAAGGCCTTCACATGATAGAAATCCTGCATATCCTATAGAACATATCCTATGAAAAAAACCATTTCTTATAATTTCTTTTCTGATTATATAAACCATCTGTAAAAGGAAGTTATATGAAAAAATAGGTAAAAAGCTATCATAAAGTATTTACAGTAAAATGAGTATTAAAATGTGTTAATTTTTTTCTGTTCTTCAGTGCCCTGTTCTAATAGCTCTTCTGGACATAATTTATTTCCAAAAAATAGGAGTAAATATGAAGAATCTTCTATGAATTTCAAGTGTATGCCCTGCATGCCATTTTGTAGAGAATGTTGCCTAAATTGTGTGGAACATCCTAAGTTTCTGTGCCAAGATCTGGAGTAGTACTTTGGCTTCTAGTACCTAAATTCCTATTTACTGAAAGAGGACCTGGATCTTTAGAAATTAACCCAAGAGAAAATTTTACTTGCACTTGAAACTATTGGCAGGGGTTTTTTTTGATTGCAAAGCAGAAATTTCTTGTGTTTGAGACTTAAATATGTAACTCATATATATAGTCAGCTGAAATTAACTGTATAGATTTTGTGAGCTGTATGTTCTCTTGAGCCATTACATATGCTGAAAACACATGTAAGGCATTGCATAACAGTGAAACAATAAAAACATAACCATGGCCTATTTTTCTTTTCTCTTCCATTCATTACTAACACTGATACCCCTTTTCTCCCTGAAAGAAATCCGCAATGAAATATTAATAGCAACATACTGTTGAATAAACATCTGCAGGTGTAAGCAATGGCCATTTAAGCTTGAATAAACACTCAGAACAAGAGAGTATTAATAATAGCGCTCAAAATTACCAACAAAAGGCATTGTGAGGCTAATCTAGGAAATTATATTGAATTTTCAGAGAGTGTATTTTTGAGGAAGCAAAACAATCTATTGCTTTATTGAGGTGTAAAAAAGAACCTGTCTCCCTCTGCTGGTTTTTAGAGAAAAAAAAAAAGTTTATAGACTAAAACTTCATAGCTGAAATTTTTATACAAATTACCAGATGTTCCAGAATTAGGGCTTAAAATTTGTTGCCTTTAAATACGTAGGAGTCACCTGGAGGACATTAGAACTACCTTTCTTGATCAGCGGAGGATTGGTAGAGTTTTGTAGTATTTACTCTGTTTAAGCTAATAATTTCTCAGTGTATTTAATATGACTTCTTTATATGTGCATCTTTAAGAAAATATAATTTAAACTTAATTTAACCTGTTTAGCCTTTAATTCAAACATCACTGACTCTTGTAGCTATCCTGAAGGGCAGCCTAATATTGGAGTCATAAATGTAGATGCATAATTTCCTTTCTGGTGTAGTCTGAGTTAGTGTACTTTATAATACAAATCAAGCCTTCTTCTTTCGAGTATGAGTTTCTAAACTGCTCCGTAAACATAAGTCACAGGCCATAAGGCTTTTAAAGGCCACACACACAAGAATAGCTACAGCGCTGAGCATAGCTCGCCAGTTATGACAACTGCATGAGGTTTCTTTGAATTGTGTGGGGACTGCGATGGTGACGCTGCCTGCTCTGGGGTGGCTGCTCGCACCTGGCCAATGCAGTGTTGCCTGCCCTGCCGAGCTGTGAGCCCCCCAGTGACATTCCCCCAGACCACTCCATGAGGCCGTGAGACACCCACACGTGGTCTGTGCCAAGGAGAGTGTATGCATACACTTTCAAATGTCTATACCACAGCTCAGATTGCCAACAAAAATCAAACTAAAGCCATGTCTTGGCTGCAAACAAAACCTAGGGTTTTCTGTGCCAACTGTTGACATACAGACTTACTGGAGACAAGGCACTACCATTTTTTTCCTGAAAACTCAACTGTTTCCTTGCTGATAGTTTTCACAGATAAATTATGAATGACATAAGCATGATGGCTAAGAGAGAGAAGAACACTGGAGTGACGTAAGAGAAGGACATAAAGTTTAATGAGGCCAAGAGACCCACTAACAAGAAAGACACAATGGAATATGGATGAGAAAGGTCATAAAAGTATGTACTCACAAAAGTATTTAAATAATATTACCAAAAAATCAGAGTTACATAATATAATAATATTGCCAAAAAGCAGGACGGGAGTGAACTTCTTGTTGTGATCCCCACCTCAATGAACAAACATTAGAGAGTTTCTGTGGAACAGACCTGCTACACAAAGTAAGTACCATGTTCTGGTACACATCATTGTATCTGCAAAGAGGTTTTTGTCCTTGGTACGATATGCTCCATCTTCCTATTGTTAAGAGGGAACACATTAGTCCTTTACTAATCCCTGTGCTTCTACTAGACAATTTCTCCTTCACAAAATGGATAGTCTAACAATAGACATCAAGTTTATTCCTTCCAATTAGTTAAAGGCAAGTAGCAGTTCCCATAGTTAAATTAAGGCATTCATCTGTTAAATTTGGAGGGCTTACATAAATGTGTTTTAGGCTGAGAAGAAAATTAAGGCAGTTTTGTTCTAAAAGTAATTTTGGGTTTGTTTTTTTTTTTGTTTGGTTCGTTAGGTTTGTTTTACTTCCTTGTGCTATCTTCACCAAAACACATTTGTTATGCTTTCTTATGAGTAGCCATCCTTTTGATCTGGGTATATGCATCAAGCTTCCTTCTGTCCTAAGTATTGTTTTAAAAGGCATCTGCCAGCTGCAGTTTGTCATATTTCCAGTTAATACTAGAATCAGTATAGTTAGTTGAATAGGTTGATTTGATTTTTGCAAATGTGTTGGGATATTTTTGTGAAATTTGAGTGTTGGAGTAGTGAGCAGAGCACTTACTTTCTCCAAATACTTGACCAAATTCTCTCATGTTTATTTTGCCTGCATTATACAATTTAAATTTTAATTAAAAATGTTGTTTAATAAAATTGTATGTATTTTTACTGTGTGTCTATCTGCAACACACTTCTTTTTTTTTCTTTTGACAAGACAGCTTTACCAAGTGTCCCCTGAAAACTCTCAGGGCAACTGTGGCATTTGCTCAGTGAATCACAGACGACATGTACAGTAGCAAGGTAGTGAGACTGTGACTGCTGAGACACACACCTTGTGCATTGATTTACATAGATATACTAATGACTTCCTGTATAAGAAATATTTCTAAACTGATGTAATGTTTTCCTGTGGGAATCTGTAACTTGTAATTATCCATTCATAAGCCAGTCTACAGGCGATGTCATTGTTTCCTTTCGTTGACTCAGCTATCTAGGGGGTAGTGTCATTTTCCCTAGAAGCTGGGCTTCCAATGCCAAGCAGTTATCTCTCTTGAAGCAAAACTATTTTGGCTGCCCAGCCATGGAGAATGTGCTACGTGGCATCTGATACACAAATACTATTTCTAAAACTGGCTGGTACTGCTGCTAGAGTGCACCCAATAATTGGTATATATGTAATGTGAATATAGCTGAGGAACAATGAGAGCAGAGGCAAAAGTACTGATGTGGAGTTGCTCTTCAGTGTAAGGGGTGAAAGCAAAGGAAGGAATAACATATTCAGTTTGTATTCAGTGTGGTAAAAGGAAATAGGTACCTATTTAACTTGAAGTACCTTTAGAATTTTGCAAAAATGAGATACTGCTAAAAAGGATTTTTGAATTATTACAATAAATGCAGAATAGCAGGAAAATGTTCTGACAAGAAGGAAATAATTTCTAAGGAAAGGCACAGAAGGTTCTTACAGTTATCATGGTGCTGGTAGGCAGGCTTGATAATACTCTAAAATTCTGCACTGATCTGTAGAATGAACCAAATCATCTTTCCTATCTCAACTTTTATGATTCATATTTGACCTGGTCATACTGTCATATACTATGTAACGTGATGGAGGTTGGTCAGATAGTCGTGATCTTGTTGCAATTGTTGGATGTGGTAGCCACCTTTTATTTAGACTGAACAGATACATGCTCCTTTGGTTAGTGATGGATGCAACGTAGAGAAATAGTTGTCCCAGGACTAAACCCTGTGGCCAGTGAGTCAGTTGTAATCCAGAGCAGTTTAATGTGACCCGTGTGTGAGGTAGAAAGCAGCACAAACACCACAGGAACAGTTTTTGCACCAGGAGGTGCTGGTCTGTTAGGATACCAGTAAGAAAGGCACTCCGCCTCTCTAAAGTATCATTTAATCTGCTGTTTATTAGAGTCAGCCCTATGAAGAAAGAGAGGGTAGCAGAGATAATCCTGCACCCCTATAGGTGCTGGGAACCCTCAGTTGTGCAGCATCGAATGGGCGCAGCATACCCTGCAGACTCTATCTGTAGAAAACAGTTCCCCATATCAGGCATTACAGGATTTTCTTACAAGAAAACAGTTCCGTTCATAATTTCTGCTGCCAAAAGGAAAGAATGTACATGTGGGAACCTCTCCCTGCATTTCTAGAGAAAGGCGAGGGCACGCAGGTGGTGTAGTCGCTGATACCCAGTGGGAGCTGCCTCTCAGGCTCCTGTTAACAATGAGCTGCAAAGTTTGGCACAGCACAACGTGGGTCTGAAGGTCAGGCTGTACGGGCGGCATGGCACAGCACAGGCCTCCATCTAATTGTTATGTGCGTCATCAACTCCTCCGCATATGGCACTCTCCAGCCTGCGATCACTACAGGAGCCCAACAGAAGAGGTGGCCAGGAGACATGATTGCCAGGGCAAAGAATCTAAAATGCAATCTGTAAAGAAGGTGTATTTGACAGGTGGCCTGGAAAGAAACCTGGACCTTGAGAGCAAAGTAGATGCCATCTACTGATGCTCTGTTCTGTGTTCAAAAGTGGAGCAGAATTGGGTTATTGATTGGGTCAGTGCTGGAATGGCATTAGAGAGTTGATGCCTCCTCTTAAAACTGACAACCTGAAACATTCTTGATGGCTTAGATCACAGGAATGCTGGTAATTTTTTACATCCATGTAATTAAGAAGTCATGCCTGTGGTGCTTCTACAGGGACACACTTTGTGTCAGCCTTCCAAGTCTCCATATTGCTTTTGTTGAAGTCACCTGCAAGGGCTTTCATCGACTTCAGTGGTGCTAGGGCAAGATTTATCTGATGGAAAATGCTTAGATGCTAAAATGGTGGGGTAGATGCTAGTGGTGGGAAGGAAATTCTTTGCTGTGAGGGTGGTGAGGCACCAGCCCAGGCTGCCCAGAACAGCTGTGGGTGCCCCATCCCTGGCAGTGCCCCAGGCCAGGCTGGACGGGGCTGGGGGCAACCTGGGCTGGTGGGAGGGGACCCTGCCTGTGGCAGGGGAGTGGAACTGGGTAACTTTTAAGGTCCCTTTAAACCCATTATTGTAAGGTTTATATATAACCACATAGAAAATATTGCTACCAGCAATGTATTTATGACTTTATTAATTCATTTATAGCATAGCTTCTAAACCGAAACTTTTTCATGTGTTTTCTATCCTCATTAATATGTCTCATTAAGCCTTTTGATTTTTTGGAACTTCAGTGTACTTAAGGTGCCAAACAAAATACCAATAGGCATAAACTCAATTAATTGATTATGTTAAATAGTATTCCCTGAATGAACGGACTATGAAGTTACTCTCTCTGGAATTTTCTTGCTTCTACATTAAAAAAGTATGGTAACTTTTAATTGCCTATGACAACTTTTAATTTGATCCTACGAGGCCCGTTGTCTAAACTTTGTTTAAACTCCCGCCTGCAGTACTGGGAGCATCCTGAAAGCGGGACATGCTGTGGAAGCTGTTGCCAGGGTCCAGCCGGCCCGCCCGCTCTTCGAGCCGTGCTGGTGGCTCGGGAAGGCCGGCGCAGCCGCAGGGATGTGCCGGCGGCCGGCGGAGCAGCTGCCGCGGTAGGCAGAGCCCCGTTCAGCCGAACGGTGCTGCACACCCTGCGGCCGGCAGCGGGGCGCCTTTTGCGACCAACGGGGCTCCCTTGGGCCGGGGCCTTCCCTGCGGCCGGCGGCTCGGCTCCCGCCTGCCAGACGGACATTGCCCTGGCCGTGCCGGGCGTTCGGAGGAAGATGGGGCGATAAGGGGAGGGGGGAGGAAATGACGGAGAGTCGCCTCAGAGCCACCCAGCCCCGCTGGCGCGGCCGGAGGGGCCCAGCCGCCGCGGCGGCCCCAGGCCCAGCCGGCCCTTCCCCCGGCGGGTGTCCCCCCGCTGCCGACCGCCGCGGGGGACGCAGGTGAAGGAGCCGGCCGCCGCCGGGGCAGGGCCGGAGCGGAGCCCCGCCCCCGCCGTCTCCTCAGGGCTTGGCCCCGCCCCCTGCCCCGCGCCAGCGCTGCGGGCCGGGGCCGGAAGTGAGCGCACGGCGGCGGTTAAGCGGCGGGAGGGGGCTGCCTGCCGCGCGCTCCCGGTGGCGGCAGGAGGGCAGAAGGGACATGGCCGCTGCGGCGGGGCGGCGGTGCTGCCAGGTAGGCGCGGGGGTCCCGCCGCTGGCTGTCGGGGCTCTGCTCCCTCCCCCGCTCCTGTCCTTCCCTGCCGGTACCCGCTCGCTCGCCTTTCCCACCCCGCTTCGGTCTCTCCCTCAGCCGCGACGCGATCCTCGGCCTCCGTGCGCCGCCGGCCTCGGTGCGGCTGCGGGCCCGACCGCCGTTCTCCGCGCTGCCCGGGCCGCGGGGCGGGTGGGCTGCGGGGCCGGGGCCAGCGCTGCTCGCACGGCTCGTCCCGGCCCCTCGCGTCCGTGCGGGCTCCTGCGCGGCGGCGGCGGCGCTGCCCGCCCGGGGCGCCTCACCGGCCGGGCGGCGCGGCTCCTGAGGGGGCGGCCGCTCCCGCCCCGCAGCTCGCGGGCGGCGGGCCCTGCGCGGCAGGTCCTGTCACCGGGGGGGATTCGGGAGCCGTGGTGCCAGCCCGGTGCGGGGGGACCTGGGTCGTAGCCGCCGAGACCCGCCGGGCCCGCCTTCCCGTGCTGTTTATCTGTTCCTCCGCTTCTCGGAGCGGGTGGCCGAGCCGGGCTCGGCGCGTTGCCGCGGTTCCCGGGAAGTTGGCTGTTTACAAAGCTGAGCCTGAAACAGCTCTGCTGTTTCCTCCGGGAGCTTTTCAGATACTGGTAGTAATTAATACACGGAAGTGGGGAACTGGCTTACTGGGCACAACTTGGTTGAGTTTATTTATTCTGCAGCAATGTAATTAAAAAAGAAAAAGGTATATCAGCGTCTTTGTTAGCGCAGGTAACCTCCCGCTAAGCAGTGCTGTTGCTGGGAAAGGAGATTATGCTAGTAAGATGCACTTAAAAAAAAAAAAAGCTTAGCTTGGAAGAAAATAAAGGTTCTGATGCTTTTCCTCGTCGTTGCATTACTTGTTACAGGTGTGGTCTTAGAGCGTAGTGCAGGTCAGCAGGTTTGGGGTAGGGGAGAGATGCAGAGGTTTTAAATGACAACCTTGCGTGTTGAATGCAAATCTCTTTCCAAAGGGAACTGAAAACTCAAGAGAAAATATGTGACGTTTATTAAAGACGTTGTGCAATACCCACTTAAAATGTAAACTGTGTTCAAGAGTAGTAGTGGTAGATGATTTATGAAGAAACCAAAGGGGAAGCAGAAATGGGGCAAGGGGAAGGAAAGCTGACAGATAAAATTATGTTGGTTTTCTGAGCTTTGAAGGTAGTTGTATTCATTCCCCCAACACTGAGGCTGGGCCTGGAAAAAGTTTTCTTTATGCATCTGGGGGGAAGAGAAGTTACTTAAATTGCATTTACCACATTTGTGGGAGGGAAAAAAGGGACTATAAGGCCCACAAAGTGAACTTTTGTTTTTCTAAACTGAAAGCAGATCGAAGCAAAACTACTAAGAAGAAATAGGCAATGAGTGAAAGTTGCATAAAAGATAAAGGCAGTGGGGGAGAGCACAGGGAGAAGCAACAAATGCTTCAAGTTAAATAGCCTTTTGTTCAGGGGGAGGGAGGGGGAACCTACAAATCAAACTAGTAATAAATTAGAGCCTTGTCTTAAATGTTGTGCAGTATTTGAAAGGTCCTTTTACATAAGGATGCTTGTTTATAAAAAATACATAGGAGGTCCCAAGAAATACTTAATTTTTTTGATTGATTAATAAAAATAGACTTGTCCTACTTAATTACAATGTAACAGTAATCCTAATTTGGGTACTTGAAGTATCTCTTTCCTTACGGAGTATTTCTGTCATCATTAAGAGCTCAAACGTAAAAGTTCATCAGTGTAGATAATCAGTGTATATACACTGATGATTGACTGATTTTTATCTTTTTTTAGTAGCTCTCTATGTAGCAACAAAGAAAATTGAATGCCTTAAATGGAATATTAAACACTTCAAAATGTCAAGTAAAAATCTTTTCTGAATTTGTGAGCTTATGTTTCTTATTTCTCAAACTAAGTTGACTTGAAACTCCTGGTGTTTCTTACCCAGTGCTGCTATTGTATCTGCTGTCTAGCTGAAGAAATTAATTAAAACATTGCCTAAAAAATAGAAATGCTGAGATGATGTTTTGGGGTTGGCTTTTTGTTGTGTTAGGCTTTGATATGGGACCAAAACCAAGCCTGTATGGGGCTATCTAGAAAAATGAATGCTAGATTTGAATTTGAGAGCAGGATTGCATGTTGTTTGTCTTTAAATTATGTAACTATCTTTAGGCTATCTTATGGAAGCTTTAAAAATTGCGTGAATTAACATTCATAGGTTGGATGGTATAAGCTTAATGCTGACCAGGGCATGCAATGTAGTGTGTGTTTTAAGGTTAGCCTTCGTGACGTGCAGGTAATGATCTTCCATTTTGATTTTAGGAATATTGCCTTTTAGTGTCTGTAGTTAGTGCAGAAATTATGGTGGTATTTATTTATTTAGAATACTTCAACAAACTAAAAAATGAGGGAGTAGAGCACAAATGTAAATTGTTTGCTTTGTGGAAGTGTAACTGTAAACATATGCCTCTATGTTAAGTAGTAGAAGTGGATGTGGAATTACTTACCAGAACCAGAGTTAAGTTCTCATTAGTAGTGGTCAATAACATCAGCATTTATCCAGCTCCTTTGTACATAAGAAGGTTGCTGTGATGTCAGTTTTTGCAGAAGAGTGCAGAAGTTGTTTCCAGACTGGACAAGTAAGTGAAGGAGGAAAAGTTTCAAGGTGTGCCAGTACTGATAAACTTTAGTTAACCTATAAAAGATCTAGAATAAAATGTCTTTCTCAAAGCTCACATTAAAAGAGGTTTTGAGAAATATTACTTTGGTCTATACCTTTGTAGAAATGCAGCCTGGAGTTATTTACTTAGAGTAAGTTTAGTTTGCTTCAAGTGGCATTCACTGCAGAGTGCTTTCACTAAAGAAATTGGAGAGAGAAGGTATGTCTGCATATTTCATGTTACTTGTAATTTTCAGGTGTGTGGTATTAAAGTTGTAAACAAAACATCACTTAAAAAAACTAACCATAACTGGGGACTTGCAGTATGTAGTGTATGAGGACATCATGGTATTGGTGTAAAGAGTATGTCACTAGTTCAGATCTGGAGACTGGTTACTGCACGATGACCTAGACAAAGTAATTTGGTTGATACCGGGTTAGTATATAGCTCATAGATTTCAATATTGTAGTTGATGGTAGTAGTTACAGGACACTTATCTGTTATCAATGACCTGTTCTTCATATGGTCTTCTACTTAGATCATAGTCACAGCAGAAAAGCAGAGGATGGCGACCATGCTGAGTTACAAAGTCAGTGCTGAAAGCTTACATGATGAGTTCAGCCTGCAACTGGACAAACTACTGGAGGTGAAAAAAAAAATAATGTCAGGGGTCTTAATATTAGAGAAGTTACCTCAGGATTCAGGAAGTACTTGAGTGGCAAATGAGTGGAGACTAGAAGAGTATTTTGAGGAAGTGTAATTACATGCTTGCCTGAATTTCTGAACCTACCCTTAGAGACAAATTAAGGATGATGTGAAACTTTGGTCAGTCTGAGTCCAGCCATTCTGTCTTCTATCAATGTAGTGTTTAAAAAAAAAATAAATCATCATTGAATCAATATGTCTAATAAGCATTTAGTATTTTCTAATGTGTAAAGCAAAAAGGTACGTGCGAACAGTGCGTTTGCTCTATCAAATAATAAACAGTTCTGCTTAATGCTTTTGTAAATAATTAGGTTTGTGACTAAGAAGCATTTGCTGGTTATAACTGAAACTGCAAGTTTCCTGCCTGAGGGGGAGACTCATCTACTGAAGCAAGTGGTAGAAATAATTTGGCTACCACAACAGAATTACATTTGGTTAGACTGCTAGGTTGATACTGATACAGTGATAATGGAGTTAAATCTGGGACAGAGCTATGGTGACATGTTTTTTTTTTCTCCCTATGCTACTAATTTTTTGGTTATGCTTTGTTGAAGGTGTATACTGTGCACTGCTGCACAGGGAATAGAATAGGATCTTTGTGAGAGAGGGTTGTTTTCATCTGCTTATGTTAATAGCCACTGTACGTTGCATCATTGACTTCCCGCATTTTGACTGCTTTGTGACATTAGGAGGATATTTGCAGGGCTTACTTCAGGGATATACCTTAAGAAAATTGGGGGTTTACTATGGTTCTCTATGCTGTAGAATGTTATAAAACTATATGGAAAGTGTTTGAGCATCTCTCTTCATGTAATTAAAGCAGACAGCACAAATGTTTCTTCTTTTCTCTGTCCCCCCCCCCCCCCCCTCCCCATGCTCTAGACGCTTTCTGTACTTTTGATTGAACTGGCTATGTAGCTTAAAATGTTGTCTACCTTCTGCTTAGCATTACTGGTATTGGAATTAGTGGAACTAGTACAGATGGATGCTCTCGGTAATGTCATGCTCTGCTGTGGTCAGGCCTGCACTGTATGAATAACTAAAACTTTGTCTGCAGTGTTGCTGCCTGGATAAAGCCCCGAGCACCCTTGTCACCTTCTCATAGCTGACCCTGCTTTGAGCAGGTAAAAGAACTAGAGACCCCTTGAGGCCCCTTCCAGTCTTCATTGTTCCACAAAAATGATACTCGAGGGTAAAAATATTTTGCAAGTCATGGATTACTGCACAAATTGTTCAGCTGTGGAATAAAAATATTTGGGGCAGTGGCATTACTTAAAAAAGAAAAATAAAACCCCCAAACCCTAAACCAGGAGCAAATGCTGATACTTTGTGGAATATTTTGTACAGCAGGAGTGTTTTCAGGTGCTTTGAAAAGAGGGATTGGTGGAAAACTTCAGAGGTGGCTGAAAAGCAAGAGAATGAGTAAAAAGGTTTTGAAGGCAGGCTTCTGAAACAGGAGGAGTGGATATGAAAGCATTATTCTGTAAGGGGAAACATTGCAACAGAACTAAAATTCTTAGCCTTTGTCAAACAATGCTGGTAATAGGCTTGGCTGTAAGGCATGGAAAAAAAAGCCTTGGCCAAGTGCATCAGAACAGCCTGAGATGCCATCAGTTTCATTATTGCTTTTTCTGGTATCTGCACCCAGAAAGTACTGGGCAGGAGCAGAATTGCAGGTATGCTGTTAGAGAGCTAGGAGCAACATAGGGAGAGATACAGAGATGCACAAGTTAGTGAGTAGTTCTACAGCTGATAGAACTGATGTCAAGTTTCTGGTTGATTTGTGTCTTCAGCTGACTGGCTTTAAGGCTTTCTTGCCATGATTCAAGCATTTATAAAAATTATCCTGGTAGTAAATCTGTGGTGTCCAATAATACGAGCTCATGTTACTGGTTTCTTCTAGCTGTGACACCCAGTGTTCTTGATGGTGTCAGGTTGCCTGCTTTTAGGAAACTTACATGGAATTTAATTATCTTTAAGACCCCTGTTTCTTCAACAGAGTTAAATGAAGTGGTGATTGGGGTCAGAATTTCAGGAGAGGAGTATAACAGCACAAATACACTGAAGAAGCTTGCAAGCATACTGTACTAAATCTGTATGTATCCACATCTGCTGGTGGTGTGGCTTGCAGTGGCTAATGGTGCAAACAGCTGGTTCAAGAAGGGGAAGAGTACTTTGTGGCAGTGGAAAATACGTGATCTGTAGGTAGCTGTAGCTGCCTACCCTGAGATTTGACTGGAACATCATGACAGGTGCTTTCACCCTTTGTCTCTCTTGGAGCATTGATCAAAAAGTCAAGGTTCTACAGTTAAAGTATGTTGTATGTATCATTGTCTTCTGCACAGTGTCCTGGATGAAAATTAAATGGAAGAGTTCAGAAGTGTTTTTATAAGCACCAAAGCAGTCAAGGCTGGATTTTTCAAGGGATTTGTTGCCAATATTGAAAGACCTGCAAGCGTTCCTGGATGCTTCCTGTTCTACCATTGAAAGCATCCTATTCTTACCTAGCTTGTCAAGAACAGAGGTTTTGACATGATTTTGAAGTTTCATTTACATCTAAAAAGTGTAGTTTCACAGGTAAGAGATGCGGTCACTGGTCTCAGTACAGATGTTCAGGTATTTATGAGCTGAAGGATTTGAGCAAAACATAAATGAGTGTTGGTTCAGAGTTTGTGCTAAATTAAAAATTGTGCATGCATTTAAGCTACTGAAACTGTATTTGAAGATTTTGGAGATGTGACCCAAACCAAAATGCGTTCAATCTTTTCGTTAAACTGTGTTAATCTCCTCTGTAAGGGGGTGCTTTTCTTGCTAAGGAGTTTTCCTGCTGTGGCAAATGTCTTGCTATGAATTCCTTTCCAGATGATTAGTACTTTCCATAGTACATTACTGCTGCCTTTATTTGCTAAGTTTTCCCTGGTGTCCCATAAAACTGCTACCATCTCTGGTATGCAGGCAAGATTTGTTAATTCTTAAGTTAGCTATCATTTGATGTTAGGCAAATGCCTCAAATCTGATTTTTTTAGTTAAAGGCAAAGTATTCATGGAGTTATTGTAAAAATTACAGTAGCTAGAGCTTCCTCAAAACAAGTGTATGTCAGGGCATAACTTTATAAGGAATGCAGGAAATGGTCTGACTTGTTATCATTGCTTCTGTATTTAGTACTTGGTCTCTAGGGAATTTATGTGCACTGATTTTACGATAACTATGAAGTATTTCTTAAGAATTAATAAATAATACGTTCTGTGCTTGTTTAGCAGTAGAATTATAAATAGAATGTTAAAAGCCTTGGGTCTTTTCAAGAAGTTGTGCAATTCATTTTAAGTAGAAAAGAATGTCAACATGTATGTGAGCAGATGATGAGATTACCTGTGCTCAAAGTAACAGGATTTATTTCTGATAAAATCATCCCTTGATCATTAAAATAGGAAACTAATTTCAGTTTTAGGAATCTCTGTTCTGGTAGACATGTAATGTCCTATATTGATTCTCCTAATTTTTTTTTACCAAAAACCTATGAATTCCTCAGAAGAAAATTTCTTCATGATTTCAGTTTTATATATTTGCTAGATTAGTGCACATGCAAGTATCTTTTTTTCGTAAGCCTCTCTAAGTGAAAATCTAGTTTGAAATTTCTGTTCCATGCAGAGGCTTTGATCTGAAGGAGATGGTCAGACGTCTTGCTGTGCCTTGCTTCTTGACATTAATGAAGGTTTTTGATTGCATTTTAAACACTTTTTCAAAGAATGTTTTACTCCTTTGAAACAAAGTAACGAGCAGTACTCAAAATTACATGGCAATATACAGGTACTTGACTGAGCAAACCAACTTTGGACTCTAAACACATTTATTCAAAATTGCCACCAAGGAAGTGTTCCATGTAGGGTAACTCTGCTAGACTGGAGCCAGAGAAGGAGATCTGCAGACTTGTGTCTGATGACATCTGGTCAAATACTTAAAGAAAATACTGCTTGAAGTTGACTGAGTCTCACTGCAAGAGGCAGATCAGCTTTTGTAAAAGCTGTGGATAAATCAGGTGGTTGAGGTTTTTAGACATGATTTTAAAAGAACCACACAATATCAGCAAGTTACTGCTAGGGCAGTGTAAATACGGTGACTTTGTCTAAAGTATGAATTTGCCTGTTTAATTTCAGATTTAGGTGGGAAGTGGTGTAGGAGATTGTTTTATCACTTGCAACTGAAGGTCTAACAGAAATTTGATTCTAATTTTCCTTAAAAAAAAAAAAAAGCATTTGAATGATTCTTTAAGTCTTTGCAAAGAGAGTTGTGCTTTTGAAGGTGAACAGAGTGACAGTTGAAAACTAATTATTACTGTTACTTTAAATAGCGGGCAGCAGTTGAGATGAGAACAATCCTGACTCTTCAAGGATTACTTCTAGGTCTTCCGATGACCTGCAGTTGTTGCAAACTTACTGTGAATTCCTACGGTGGGCTCAGTAATGGTTCAGGTGTCTGGTTTTCACGTTTCTGGGATTTGAATCGAGACATACTCTCCCGAGTGTTAAAGAGGTGTTCCCTGCTGATAGATGGTCCAAATGGAATTTGCCCTTTTTTGTAAATGTTGGAGAAGTTTAATTTCAGCTTGCTCTCTGCCTTTGAACTTCGATGCCTAATAAGTCACAAGTTCAAAGTGAAGCTGAACTTATGTGGAAATGTTAACTATTGTGGTGTAGTTAGCATTTAAAAGTAGGTCTGTCTTTATTTTAATCATGTGTATGCCTAGGGAGCTTTTCTTCTGATGTTTTATTGTGTGAATTTACTGCTTAAACTGGCATGTGGGACAAAGTTTTCCTAAAACTATTTCAACTTTTTCAGATTTTTTTCAAACAGTCTGAAGTTAAAACCTGATTTTAAAACTGCAGTCTGCTTACAAAATTTGTCAGAAATGTATACATTGATTTAGTTTTAGAAGTTTCCCAAGGCCAGGACTTAAATACAGCAATCACATTAAGTGTATGTATGCTGATGAGACTCTTGCAAAAATAAAATTTGACTCTTCACATAACCACCACTACTAATAATATTCCTCTTACTAGAGGTCACTGGATTTGTCAGTGCAAGTGTGCAGTCATACACTGACAAAAATGCAGTACTAACATGAAATTGTACAATAAACAAGCAGTTATTGAGTGATTGGGATTCTCTAGATGTTATGGATGAATGTGCTGCAGTGGCTGTGAACCATGTCTGAGTGCTGAGGAATGTATGTTTATCTGCAGTCATGACTTTGTGGAACAGTAACCTCTTGTGAGTAGCAGACTGCTTGGCGAGTATGGAGATCAAAGCTGTCGATTGCAGCGGAAAAATAAGGTTTTCTACTTTTTTTTTTTTTTTAAGGAGCCAGAGTTGTTGTTATATATAGTTACTTTGAAGACCATGTGATCTTGCTATTTTTTCCTTAAGAAAATTCACTTACCACTGTAACTATCAAGCAGCACCAGAATGCATTGATAATTTTCTTCAAAGTTGTAGCCCAGTTCTGAATAGTCTCAGAAAGTATGATCTTACTTTAGATTTGTGAATAAAATTTAGGGAGAAAAACCCCAGCTGCTATTTGGAATCCTTAGACAACAGCAAGACTATGAAAACTGCACTTACCTCATGCTGCTGTTTCTTAGAAAAGCCAAGTGGGAATTACTGGGAGGACTTCATAAGTCAGGATGTTCTTGCATTTGAAAATTTGACATGGCAGTCTTAACCAGCCATAAATTAACAAAGAGATCAAAGCCTGCCTGGATATCTAGGTAGCTGGAGCAGTTGGTGTAAAGCATACTAGACGAGTTCTCATTAGGGTGTTATCTGTGGCTAGTAGGCTTAGACCAATTGCAAAATACTCAGTACATCTTTAGGAGAGTGTTTAGAATGACTGTCCTGCGAACAGGACAGTGAATAACCTAATGCTGTTGAAGACCACAGCTGTGCTGTAAACGGCACCAGGGATCTGCACTGTCTATAAAGGAACCCAGCGAAAGAAGTTTGGGGTTTGGTTGAGGGTTTTTTAATCTGTTCCCTGATTGGGTTCAACACTCAGCTTTGCAGATAGGCAGTAGGTGGGATAGGGCTTCTTCCTAATGGCAATATTTGCGGTTTTAATGAAAAACTCTGCAGTTTAGTATGTTATATGGAAAAGGATCTGTTGTTGGCTTTTTTCCGTAGACTTTGTCTTTGTTGAATATAATTATCTCATGAAATGGATACATTACCGACTTCCAAAGTTCCTCCTTAGGACTTTATTCCCCAGGGCTTTATTTTGTGGCTTTAACGCTTTTATAGCTTTGTTAGTCTTTCACTGTTTTGGTCTTTATGAAGATACCCTCTTTCATTTAAATCTTGTCTTGGTATCTGTAATGTGAGTTCTGGTTTAATCTTGCTTTGTGAAGGGTTTCACCTGAATTTGTTTTCAGAGTCAGCTGAAATGTATAGAACCTCTTTTAAAGATGTCTGCCCTTCACAGTATAGTAAGCCACTGAAATGAACTAGGTAAGACCAGCCAAGCTTTTGTTTTAAAGAATTTAAAGAATCTGCTAGAAATCTGGTAAGAATCTTGCTGTGAATTCACCACGTAGACAGGAGTACAGTCAGTTTGTTCAAAGCACATCTCTGGTTTGGTTCAAGGGGGCGGGGGGGGGGGACCATACCCAAAAAATCAAAACCCTTTTAAAGGGTGTGAATAGCAGGGAACACAAAGACAGAATCTTTTCTCAGCTATTTAAATTATTTGCTGCAGAGGAAACTTTTCTGTTATGTAGATTTTGTAGAGATGGTTTACATCTCAAGGGCTCATCTAAGTTCAGTGAAACTGTGTTTTAATGAAGATTGCTGTTTATGTAAACCTCCTAGCAGAAACTCATTATTCATGATTTTTATCTTGCTAGTTGATATATATATACTGACTGTTGCTGGAAGACATCTTATCTCCTGTATTCAACTTTAACCTGGCTGTGTGTAAAAGCTGTAGAATAAAGTAGAAATAATATTGAAAAGTAACATAGTTCTTGTGGTAATCTCTTGTAAGATTATTTTAGTCAAGATGAATAGATATTGTGGTGAATATGGGAATTTGAATAATAGTACTGAGCACGAGATTGACATCTTAGATTTTTCCAATTTCTTGGTGCTGGCCTTTAGGCAAAAGTGACTTTCACAGTTTCTTCCCTTATTGTGTGGTGAATGAGGCTTCCTTTAAGGGGCTATTAAAGGGATTCCTTAATAAGCAGCTGTACTTAAATCACTTATCTTGCTTGTTCAAAAAATAGCATTTCGTAAGCATTACTTTCTCTTGTTTAGAGGCAATGGTATCTTTCCAATGGAAGGGAGGGCCTTCAGCATCATTATGACTATCACAGTTGTCAAATAGCAGTTTGATAGGCCTGTTTTTGTAATAAATTGAAGTAACACTGGAAGTTTTCTTGACAGTGTGCTTTATCAATGCTAGATATTTGTATAGTCTTTAGAATGATTTCTGCTTCTGATATTGAACCTGGCGAGATGGGCAGAATTGTTCAAATCTGTGAACAGTTAGGTATCTGAATGTTGCTTTTCTGTGTCTTAGGTTTGGTGGTGCAAAAAGAAACCAGGTAATTATCTCCTGGTAGGTACTAGTAAGAAGAATAAATCAGTCTCGGTTAATTCAAAGGCTGTGAAAGTAATTGTGTTGCTTTTTTTTTTTTTGCTTGTTTGTTTGATACCACCAATCCCACCCCTGGCCAAAAAAAGTCTCTAAAATTTTAAAATGTCCTGGGTTTCTGGAGAACACGTGCAACCTTGTCAGTTGGTGACGTATGACTTTGTAGTTCTCCCCATATGATCTCTTTTATGTGTTTCTAATGCTTCATTTCCTTTTCAGATCTGCTAAGTCTCTTCCGAAGCCAAGAGTAGACAACCAGTACAAGGGAAGTGTTGCTGCTTTAAGTGGATATCCGCTCTTGCGGTATGGCCCAGATATCCAGTAGCAATGGATTTAAACAGCGCTCATCACCTTCTTTGGCAGCTGCAAGGTCAAAAGATGTGGACAAAGAGGAGGCATTGCAGATGGAAGCTGAGGCATTAGCTAAGATGCAGAAAGAAAGAGGTGTAGCTGGTAATAAACAAACTTTTCATTCTTTAAGTAGCACCAGACAAAAAGCACAGACTCATAGCAAACAGGACCATGATCTCATGGTGTTTCCAGAGTCTGATGCCAAGAGCATGGAAGATAAACTAAGTACTGTTGACATAGAGAAGCTTACGCATGCTGAACTAGAGAAACTGTTGCTGGATGACACTTTTGAATCTAGTAAAGTACCTACATTACCAGTAAGTCCTATTTTGAGCCCATCTGTGTCTTCACAATTTTATCTTGGGCCTACGAGTCAAAGAAGACAGTGGATGCCTGGGACACCAGCACCTGTGACATGCACTTTACCTCCTATTTACCCCTCAGCTTCTTACACAAAACAGACTGGTGTATTTCAGAATGGATTCCATCCAAGTATGTCCTCCTATCACTCTAGAGAACCTATTTATCTTGGTCTTCCAAGGCAGTTGCAATACATTTCATACCCACCGGCAGCTATTACACCTTTCCATCCACAAGGAAGCCTACCTATATATCCTCCCGTACCAGTACTTACACCAGAAATGGCAAAGGTATTTGACAAAATTGCAAGCACCTCAGAATTTCTGAAAAATGGGAAGTCAAGCACAGACTTGGAAGTGACTGCTATAAAGTCTGCAGTTTCTAACCTACCACCCTCGGAAAGCTGCAGGGATGTTAGTAAATTTGATTGGTTAGACTTGGATCCTCTAAGTAAACCGAAAGTGGATAGTGTGGAGACTTTAAATGTAGAGAATGATGGAGAGAGGGCTTTGAGTATGACTGCTGAAGATCCATGGGATGCTGTGCTGTTAGAAGAGAAGCTGTTAGTAACTTGTCATCTGGAAAGAAAAGTAAATGGAAAATCATCTGGAGCAACAGTTACGAGGAGCCAGTCCTTAAACATGCGAACAACTCAACTTGCAAAGCTACAGGGCCAAACATCACAGGTATGTAAATAATTATTTGTAAGTTGCAGTATAATAGTAAAGATTAATCACAGTGTTTAGAGACACTGTAAGGTCTGGATTTATTTATATATTTACTTGGCTTGACCAGTGTCCAAATAGTGTGATGTTAATGGTGTATGTATGTATTAATGATACTCAGAAAACTGAACATTACTACTGAACTAAATCCCAAAATAACTCTAGTCTTGTGTAATCTTTCCGCATTTACTGAGGAAGCTGGTGTTTTTCAGCACACCACAAACAAATGGAAATAATCATTAGAACAATTCAGTATTTAAATTATGTTGATAAACGTTTAAATTAATGAGCAATTCCCATGATACTGCACCATAAAAAGATACAAAGTTAGACACTTAAAGCTTTATCTTGAGCAGCCTTGATCTCAGATTTTGGCGGGGGGGGGGGAGAAATAAAATTTTTTTTGCCTTTTACTAGAATCTGTCAACTTTTTTTTATATATAAAAAAGTTAGAATAGAAAGATAAGTGGCATAGTGAAAACTATTTTCTGTACTCCCAGTATCACTTGCAGTCTTTCATAGGACCACTGCAACTTTTTCGTAGGTAGAAAGCTTTCTACCTGTGCAGGAGTGCTAGAGATCCTGCAACTGAACATTTTGGTTATATTATCCTGGAAGGTCGGATGCCTGTCGGGTCAGAAACCCTGCACTTCTGTTCTGGAAGAAGGAAGACCATCTTTGTGTGATATTATATTTTTATCAGGCAGGGCAAAAGGCTGACTTCTGCTCCAGGATCAGGATTACTTTCATAAAACTTTCAAGACAAAAATGTCAACAGAGGCTTTAGTTATGATGCTCATCATTTTTGTACATTGAGCACATGCAATGTGTAGCAAAACTAAACCGTAAAGCAGATGATCAATACCGTCGCAATCTCATCTGGTTAATGATGCCCCCGTAAGTGCATCCTACCCTTTTCCAAGTCTAGTGAATGACTATGGATTATTTACCTATTCCTATCCTTTAAAATTCTTTCTGTGATAATTTCATCATAAACCAAGATGTTACATTTTTAAGTATTAGTCACGTCACTAGAAAGTGAATGTGAATACTTTGTATTTTTATTTTTTGATAGGCAGAGTACAGAGACTGAAGAAGTCTTCAGTGGAAAAGTTAAAACCCTGGCAGGGGTGATAATCACAGGAAAAAATGTATTTGTAGGAACTGGTCGGAAGGTAAAAGATTTGTTTGCCTTGGAGACTTTGGATGGCAGCTGTTTTGACTCTTAGGTGTTGTCTTTCTAGGTGTTTTAATAGGCCAGGGACATGCCATAAAAAACAACTGGTATCGGGCAAGGATGTTTTCCACATTGCTCCCCTAATTCTTCCTCCCCCAAGCTGAGCGAGGGTTTTTTTTTCTCAGAAAAAGGAATATTTTACTAGACTTTGGCTTAAAGAGCTGTCTAAATGGTTATTGAAGTGAAATTTTTGGCTCCTCTTCTGAAGGTTTTCCTGTTTTTTTTTCTGGGCTAGCTTTCAGATGCTGGCAAAAGTTTAATAGAAGGCCAGTGGCGAAGGACAAAAAAACCCCATAAACCCAAAAAATCCCTTTACTTTTGTCTTTAAGGGATTGCATTTTTAACATACATATGTGAAGATCTTTAGTTGAACTTGGATTTTATTTTTTCCACTCACTGCTGAGCTGTGATATGTGAACTTGGTTATTTCCTAGTATTTGGAAAGGTGTGTAAATTTGGGGTCTACAGCAGTTTGCTGCTTCAGTTTGTCATGCTATCTAGTGATGTGTTTGTAAGTTTTCCAGTGGTGTTTGGTTCGTTGTAATGAAACCATTAACTACAATAGCTAGATTATATTGGATCGGTGCTTCTGAGGTGTTGTCTGTAGAAAGTAGTATTTGACTGTTGCTGAATGAAGTATGTTTTTATAGATTCCAGGTTTTTTTTCAAGAATGCAGGATTTAAAAAGGTCTCTTCTGTTCATCAGGCCCAATCCCATGCTATTTGTGGATCACATGTTAACTGATTCATGTAATACTTAAGCTCTGCCTTCACGTGGTGTTTTCCTCCTGCTACTTTTGACTGTTCTAGCCCCTCGCAATCCTCATCAGTCATCTGATTTTCAGCAGAAATGCATTCCTAACTAGCTCTTACCAAATGTCCTTAACAGGATGGAACAGCAGGTATTTCAGGTAAAGAACCATTTTGATGTTCACCTCAACATGTTACAAGAGACACTGACTTTCTGTCAGGTTTCGTTGCAAGCTCTGTGTGATACTCTTTCCTGTCACTTTTTTTTTGAAGATGACTTACAAGAATTTTAGCACTCTGTGTGAGAGCACAGTGTACCACGTGTGTGCCATGTACGGTGGCATAACTACACCCTCGTTACAGGTAGGGGTATTCTGCCTGATACAGTCTTACTGCATTTGCTTTATTCATGATACCTTCACAACAGCACTTACTGATCCCGTAGTTGGTATTTCTGATTTTCTTAAGCCACCAGCTTTTTCAAACAAGTTCTTAATTTATAGCAGAGTCCTACAGTGGATGCCCCATTGAAGGTTCAAGATCTACTTCTCGCTTGTGCTCCTCCAGTCTGTGGTTAACCAGTTTTGGCATAATACTCCAGTTCTAGTCTGGATTATAATACAAGACTGTAAGTTATCACCAGGGTTATTTCTGCTGCTTGTGCCGTTATTAAAGAAGATAATAGGTAGATTTAAAGAGAGTCTTTCAAATGGATATCCTTTCAACATAACCTGTGGCTTCTGCTTTATCTTCTGTCCATCCTGTGCTGCTACTTTATTTTCTAGCTTAAGTAATTTTCCATCTGGTGGTATAGTAGGGAGCTGAGTTATGTAGCCTCTTTTTGACAGTTCGCTTGTATCTTATGCCATTTACCGACAGGTATATATTTCCTTCAAAGTGTGTAAGTCTTGCATCCTAACTAGTCTGGATCATTCTTTTCCCCCCTGAATAACCCAGTTTCACTGACCCTTTAAACAAAACTATTAGTAAAAAATCCTAGTCATATAGATTCTAACATACTATATTTAATCTCTTGAATCAACAGATTGCTTTGAGTTTTGCCTCATATTTGATGAAGTATCTATATATTCAGTATTCCCCTTTAAACACTTCAGTGTTTGTGACTCTCCTATCTGAAAGCAGATGCAAAGATCGTCAGTTTGTCCTATTTTAGGTGGTGTTTTCTCTAGCTTTCCTCTCCACAGAGCTGAAGAGTCTTGTGGCCTTATGTACTCGTAGGATTTAATTTACTTAATTAACTTGGCTTCTGGTAAATTACTGAGTTTGGGGTTTTTTTTTATTGTTAAGAGTAATTGTTTTTGCAGGCTGTACTGAACTATTTATTTAGTTTGGCCTGAAGTCCTTTCTTAAAAGTTATTTCCTGCTTGACTGATAGCTTTTGTACCCCTTAGATTTGCTCATCTGGAAGTTAAAGAAATTCAAATCTTACTTGTTCAAAACTCTAATCATCTGAGTACTGTGTATTTTAAGTAGATTTCTTAGTTTGTCAAAGCTTATCCTCCTGAAATACTTCCAAAAAGTAATCAAAAATTAGTATTGAAATTAAACTATAAAAGCAGGAAGGAATTTAGTGTTCTTAATATTCCAGCAGGTAATTTCCAGCAATATATATGTGTAATAACATAGGTTTTTCTCCTTTGCCAAATATGACCTGAGGTCAACTATGGGTAACTAAATTAACCTTTTTTTTTTTCTCCTTTGCTCATTATATGAGATTTTTTTGGCAAAGCTTACATGTATACAAATGGCTTGTAGTTCCCTAAACTTTGAATTTAACAGTAGAATAACCTGCAAATTTTGCTGTAAATAATTCAAGTGTCACATAATGGCATAAAGTGGCAATGTTGCATCACTGATGTGATTTTTAAGTAATCCCCTTGCTTTTATACTCTGGTTAGAGTTGCAGAGTACTTTGAGTACTTGATTGTAGTGTTACTTAACTTCAAGAAGAGTTCTTAAACAGAGAAAACTTAACATTTGTATAGCCACCTTCTTGATTTGAAATGATTGGGTTCTGTGTGGAGTGCTGACTAGCAGTTCATTGAATCCTTATGGGAGGTGTTTACCTTTGACTTGGTATGTTACCTTCCTGTTCCCTTGTATGATCTTTTTGTTTTGTTATTGTGTAATTGCTTGAAGAAGGCATGTGCTAGGTACAATTGCACAGGTTTGTCAGCAAGTCTGGTGCAGTTGCCCAGAAGTATTTTTATGTTACAGAACTTGTCTGAAATGTTAGAATAAAAGAACCTTTCTAAATTTTAGTCATTTTACGTGCCTCTGAATCTCATTGCAGGTTTTCTGACTTCACAGCTTCCTGCTCCTAATGGCTAATCCCCAATTACATAGAATTTATCCTTTTGAACTGATCATGAAACCAGTATTTTAGCTGAAATAACTAGGTTTAAATGCGGTTCAAGTGGCAATTACAGGTTGCATATATTATCCCTTCCAAGTTTATGCTATACTGCTTGAACAAGTTTGAGGAAAAAAAAAATCCTAACAGAAAAAGACCTGATGTTACAATTTGACCCCTTTTCTGAGACGGTCTAATTTGACTATATTGTCTGATATGCTGCAATGAAATTAGATGCTTGGCTAACTTTCTCAGTTAATAATAAATAACCCACATACTAGTTTTATTCATGTTAGAAATCGTAATTAATAGTAATGCTTTTCAGAAAAACCATAGGGCCACCTGCCTTTTTTTCTTTTTTTCTCCTTTTTTTTTTTTTTTTCCCCTGGACCCATGGGTGGGTGTATTAAAAACTTCTGTAAGCCTTGCAAAAAAGCACTGGGTGTAAAATGTAACTGGTCAGAAGTCTTTATCCTTTATGCACAGTGATCCTGGGTTGGATGTGAGCAAACTCTTCAGAATCTATTTATTCCAGGGAGCATTTCGCTGGAGTTCCATGAATGCTTCGGTGGAGGCTGTTAGACTACAGATAATTGAGTTCCATCTCAGCCCCACTGGCTGCCCCAGCTGCTTTCTCCCTTTTGCTTACACTAGCATTTGTATGGCTGTATTTTGAATTGGATCGGAAACAGATACAGATTAAAAACTGCTGCAGGGTTTTTTATTTGTGGTTGTTTTTTTGTTTTTAAAGCTTACTAGATTTTTGTTACTTGAAACTGAAGTTCCTTAGCAATTGTTTCTTAGATGAGATGCTTCAAAGATGTGGTTTACATTTTTGGGAGCCGGCACGTGTGTACGGCATAAGGGATTAAAACAGCAGTAACTTGATACCATGAGATCGGTTCAGAGTTTAGTGTCCTGAACACTGCTTCCTTCCGGTGTACAATTTATCTTTTCCTGCTTTGTAGGAAAAGGTAATCATGGGCAGAACTGATGTGTAGCGGTTCTTTCTGGGACTGTACTGAAAGCTGAATCGCACAAGTGGTGGAAAAAACATTTGTTTGTCTTCCTCCTCTGGTTCAGCAAAACCTAGCCACGTTCTAATGCAACAGGTCACTGCTGGGAGCTTGAGAACTGTTATGTTTGCAACTTTGTTACCTGATAATGATGCTGTCAAACTACCTTCTGTAAAGGAGTCACTGGTCCGGCAAACCTTTACTGTTCAACTTAATTATATACATTTTTTTTCTCCTTATAGAAGTAGACCTAAAGCTAATAGTAAACTTCAGACTTCTGAAAAATCTATAGTCTACATGTGGCTTTGCTGGCTATAGGAGTACATTTGCAGCTATTTAAATACTGTTTTTTCTTTGAGTTGCAGAAAGACAATGGGACCACTGGCATGCTGTCAGGAAACGTGCTTCTGCAAGAAATTGAAGGGCAGAATCAAGAACTGTCAGCTTTTTCTCGAGCAATTACAAAGTAAGAAATTACTGAACACAAATTAGCTTTCAGAAGGAAAAAGAAAAGCTAAGTAATTAATTCTCAGTTAGATTGACAGAGGCAGCTTTTTTCTTTTTTTTTTTTGCTTGATGGGGCAGTTTTCAGTATGTATCCTTTTCCCTTTTCTAGTCCCAGTTTTTCCTGGATTTGTCTTGTTTTCTAAAAAATGCAACAGAATTGTTAAGGTGTTCAGTACTTTTGGATTATTATGTGTCATCTTTATTCTTTTGGTCCTGTAACTTTCCACTCAGTCTTCCTTGTTTTTGTAATACTTTATCATCAAACTATTTTTTTGTGTAGTCTTCTGTCTTTTTTTAATACAATTTATTTTGAAAGAATTTGAAGTCTTTCTTAGCTGATGCATCTCACTAAATCCTGTAACTTCAACTTTCTAACCCTTAAATGCTTTCATTATTTTGCTTTCACAACTGGAATTCTGTAAGAAATAAACTTGTTCCTGCTTTGTTCAGGTGGTGAAATTTCTCGATGGTCTTAGCAAATAAGATGGGACTTAATCAACCAGAATTCTCCTTTATTGTTTGGTTACTGCCATGACTTAATGAGAATGTTTTTTTAAAAAAATTTTCTTCTGTTTTCCTAGAGAAGACAAACTAGGTGTCTTGCCTTTTTCCCCCCTCTCAAGATCAAAATCCAAGAAATAATGGGGGGAAATAGCTGCTATCCTTCAAATTCTAAGATCTCTACTTTTTAATACAGGAATGTTTACAAAATGGAAGGAAACTCCGTAAACCCAATGATAATTCTTATACCTGTGAAACTTACTGATGAACAACAAGTCAAAGCTCGCATAAAATAGGCTTGTTGCAACAGTTTATAGTTGATCTGGTTGTTGCCCTTTCTTTCAAGACCCAGTGCTTAAAATGCTGATGGATTCTTGACTGGACAAGCGAGAGGGATTCCTTTTTTCTATTTATGCTGTTGTCGGTAATCAAGATGATGAAATAGATGACCATTATAGATGAGTTCTGTTCTTAATCTCCTATAATAATACTACAATATTGGCAGAAGGCTAAGGTTAGATTATTTCATCCTTTTTAAATAGCAGCTATTAAAAACTAAAAGCCAGCATCAAAGTACTGCCTGTTCATTAGTAGGTGAATGTTTTATACTGATCATGTCCTAAATAGAAGCCTTTTCCTTAATTTAGGCCTCTTTCTTAACTTCTACTGCTTGGAATAACTAACTTCTGTATAGTATCTAAGTTCAGATTAGACTTCCAAAAACTGAAATGTGTAAAGAGTTTTGTGGTCTTTTGTGCATAAAAGTACTTTCTAAAAATTAATTTTTAGTAAATGCTGTGGATTAGCCTTTAGACCATTTTAGAGTGTAGCTTCTACAGAAGCTGGATGTGTCCTGTAAGCATTGACCTATTAAATATTTTAAGCTACATAGGAAAAAAAACCCTAGCTTATAGTTAAGACACATTTTCTAACTACTACTTGTATAAATACTGTGGGCAGTGTTCTGTTGAGAGCAAAAAAACTAAATGGTGTTTTGTACATACAATTTTGGTAAAAAGCTAGTCTTTACTGTTCTGGCTTGTGGTTGTTACTGTGTTGTTCTGCTGTAGACTTAGACTTATCCATTCCAATGTTTCATAAACCTTCTCTACTTTCAGACTGAGGACCAAGTTTCCTTACACTAATCGGCAAACAAATCCAGGCTTTGTGCTGAGTCCAATCATGCTGCAAAGAAGTATAAGTGGGGAGAGTGCCAGTATCAAGGTTTCTATAGAAATTGAAGAATTCCAGCAACCAGTAACTTTTACGTGTGATGGTATGTTGCTGCTTTTTAAATTGGAGTTGGTTGTAAGGCTTAGAATGGTGGGTTAAGACTGTATGCTCAGTCTAGGCCAACGCCTTTCAGGTTGTGTAATCCCCGGGGGCTCGGGTGCGTGGATTGCTTGTGGGGAATGGGGAAAAGGTAACTGAAGAAAGAACCGAATTCTGGGTCAGTGTCCATCAGAAGGTATTTAAAACCTGTTAAAAGTGAACCCCCTTTTTTTTTTTTTTTTTTTTTTTTGTAAAAGGAAAGCTGAGCAAACCAAAAGCACTATTCTATCCACAGCTGGGAATGTTAAAACAGTTTTTTCAAGCGTTTGACCTACTTTATGGTAATTGAGGGGACAATGACACCAGGACTGAGACTATTAACTTTCAATTGAATTTTTTATTTCAACACTCTAACATGTGTTTAAACTCTTGCAAGCTATCTAAAAATTTAGACAAATCGCTGTTGGGAAGTATGAATAAACACTGAATTTACCTATTACTTCAATGTATGCTTATGAACACAAACACTAAACTAATACTGTTGTGATATGCCACAACTAGGTGGCCCAGTTCTGTGGGTAACTGGGAGTATTAGTTTGCAGTGGGACTCTTAGGTTTGTCTTGTTCTTGTACATAAACTTATTCTTTGTGCAGTCTTGACTGCACAGCATATTTGTATTAAAGGCAGTAACTGGATGCTGCCAACTTGTGACAGTTCTTGGTGATAAAATAACAGTCAGTTAATGTACCTCAGGAGCAACTTACATTTTAGCCTCTATACTGTTGTGACCTCTTAGCCCTTGTAAGGGTTCCCATTCCCAGACCATGTCTGCTAGTAGTGGAGCTATGCTGTGGTGGTTTTTTATCATGTGGTTCATTATCTGTTAACACTGTAGATGCTTTAGTCAGTTGTTCTCAAAAGATAGGAAGTTGCTCTATTATGCTTAAACTAGCTGTTCTATTGGAAAAGCTCTCAGGGCACAAGAGTTCTCATTCGTGACTTAATACTCCTTCATTAGGAAATGAGGTGCGCTGTAAGTGTAGCCTAGGAAGTGTTTTTGCTCTTAATCTGTAAGATGAAGATAATTTTCCTAATATTATAGGCTTAATCCTTGCCTACAAAAGGCTTTGGTAGCGTAAGTACAATGTTACGGCTTCAACCCTTAATTTCTAGAAGCTTTGTGAATACCTTGGAATGTGTTTTGTGTTGTAGCCCCACGTATCTTATTCTTTGTGCTTTCTGCTTTCTTTCTGATGCTAAAACTAATCACAAACTACTACTTTCACTGGCTATAGAAGACAAGTATCTGTAGCTCATACGTGACTAGTAATAGACATATTTAAAGTTACTCTCTTCCTTTAATTCCTTCTCTTCTTGATCAAATTGTTGCATACCTTAACATTGTAATGCTAGAACTGCTTTAGTATGGCTTTCAGTCTTGCAGTTCAGAAGGAGCTGCAGCCTTCCAGAGTTCTGACAGTTCCATGTGTAGAAAGGACCCAGAAGGGAAATGGATAAACTTTAGAGCTTATTTGGGTATACCTATTCATTTTGCACTTGTTCATTAGACTTTACATAGAAGTACAAATCTACCTGAGCCATCGCTGCATTGTCAGCAAGGAATGAATATCTTTCAACAAAACAGAGGGTGGGGAAAAGTTGGTAACATTATCTTTGTGTTACTTGACTAGGCTTTGCAGGGCTCAGACCTGTGCCGATGCAGCCTGTGACTATAGCCTATAAACTGTTCCTGCATCTTTTTTCTCTATCAACCACCGTATTTTCTGCTGAAAGTAGTACAGCAGTTTCACTGTAGATTAATAACTTAAATAGTCTTAATGAGTTAGTGTTTCTGAGTTCATACTACTTATCGTTCCTTGTTCTTGAATTCCACGTACTTGTTCTTCATATGCCATCAAATACCTCGGTGCTTGTAATAATTAATCATCTGTTAATGAGATGAAGCACTTGTGTTACCTTGCAGAAAATATTATTTTAGCGTTATTTCTGTATACACCATGGTAGTAACATTTCTTTCTTAAAAGAAGAATTGGGGAAACTAGGAAGGCCCCTGGAGGGGAAAAACCCCACCCTGAAGGTACCGATGAAAAATTAAAATGCTTGTATACAGTGTTTTTTGCAGAATGTTGAGGCAATCTAGTGACATTGTTTGCGAATGTTTTAAAGTGGAAGATCAGAAACTAGGTAGGTGAGGGGTAGAGAACATTTTGTACTTAAAACATTGGTGTTAAAACATACCTCTGTATCTTTTTGTCAGTGACAGCTAGTGGCTGTAGGGGAATGGATTTTGGGTTTGGTTGGGATTATTTCTGTTGCTGTGTAGTTGCTGAACAGAGGAGAGACGGTTTTCAAAAAAATGCTTGGAGCCTGATGTGAAAGTACTGATAGTTAAGAGTTGCTTTTTGCAAAGGCTTGGTGATGCTTAGTGAGATCTGATCTGTACAGTGTGGAAACTGCCCTAGACAAATGGAAAGTAAAAGGATTATCAGTACGGTTTACCTCTGCTACAGCTGATACTTCCTCAGAAGCAGAGCAAATAGAGAAGTTCAATTTTCAGCTCTTCAGATACTGATTTTTAAACTTCAAGCAGCTCCAGGGTCACTTACCTACTTGAAGTCTGTGCTAAATAAGGCAAATCTGTAATAAAAAAGCTATTGTCATATAAAAACTCCTGGAAAACAAGACTGCGGGCTGTTTCTGTGCTTTTGGTCAAGTGACTGCAGTATATCAGTAATTTTTTAAAAAATACTAATTTCTTAAATTACAGGCAGGTTTTACAGCAATGCCTTTCTTTGAGGAAAAAAAATTGAAGATCAGACTATGAAACTTAGGATATTATAGAAGCATAAGTCTTTACTACAAGTATAAAAATATCATTAAATTACTAGTTTGAGCATAGGTTAATATAACTTGCTATAGATTTGTATTTTTAACTTTTAGATGTAATTTTTTTAAACAGTGAGTTCCCCTGTTGAGCTTATAATAATGCAGGCGCTTTGCTGGGTGCATGATGACTTGAATGAAGTGGACATTGGCAGCTATATCCTGAAAGTCTGTGGCCAGGAAGAAGTTTTACAGAAGTAAGCAAACTCTTTTTCATTAATACTTAATTTCATGCTTTTTCATGGCACAGTTACTGGGAAGTATATTTTTAACAAATAAATGTGTGAAAGCGGAGATGTTAAAAACATTGAGTCACACTTTACACAAAGATCAGAAGTCTTTAGAGTTGCTCTGGGATACAGCAAGTTAGAGTCTCAGCATCTTCCTAGAAATCTGTTCTAAGCTGACATTACTGTGTTGAATGCAGGGTTCTTTTAGATGCAGAATTCTAGAGCATTTCTGTAATGGATGTTGTAGTTTTGGGCTGCTCTTCAAATCCCAGCAACCAGGAAAAGAAAAACCTACTGATGAATTCTAATAATCTGGAATAATATGTGATTGTTTTGGTTTTTTCCCCCCAAAACTTAATGGTTTAGAAATCTGCATTAATTTTTTAGGTTAAAATATTTGGTGTCACCATTAGCCATGGTAGCTAAGAGCTGTAGCAAAAGTACAGGTATCTGTAATAGTGTATTAAAGCTTCTGCAGAAGTAAAAATCAGATCAAGAAGTATGGTACAGAGCTGGATTCACCATTTCCTTGTTTTGAGCCAACAGGTTGCCTTAAACATGTCATGTGAGTTTTTAAGAACACTGCATAGTTTTGGTGTAACTATAGATTTCTTTGTTTAACAGTAAGCACTGTGTTGGAAGTCATGAATATATTCAGAACTGTCGGAAGTGGGATACAGAAATCAAACTGCAGCTCTTGACCCACAGTGTAATATGCAGAGATCTAGCACGAACAGTAAGTACAGCAGCAATGTAAATCTTCAAGAGGCTGGGAGTTTGCATCAGAGTTGATGGATCTGAGGGTGTAAGCTCTTTGTGGTGTTAACAAAGCATTGGGTCTTCTTGGTGTTGGGAATTGTGTCCTTTACTGAGAGGGAATGACATACATACTGAATTTTTGCAAGGCAAATTAAGTATGGTTAATATCTCTTATTAGACTAAGTACTATAGCTGGAAAAAGTATGCAAGCATTAGGACTAAAATTGAGGCCTGAAAGAAGCAACAAGTTTCAGAGTTAAATAGATGTTTTGAACAGTTTTTTTACTTAAATTGGATATGGCACTCAATTGCTGTTTCTTCCCTCTGTTCCAATGTGTATCTGTTTCGTAGGCTATTAATTAGTTCTTTTCCCCTTTGAAGAGTTCACCTTATATTTTTCATTACTCATGCCTGTGGAATAGAAGGGGAAACTTCTAAAACAGTATTACAAATTATAGAAAGGTGAGAACTGGACTTGATATCTCATATTTTATTGCAGGAAGATGATGACAGCACACCCATACATCTAACCAAACACCTCTACAAAGTAGAAAAGCCTTTCAGGGAACCTATTATAAGGTAATGTTATGTGGTTATTTTAGTAATCAAGCCTGCTGCTGAGTTTCTGACTGGGGTTATATTACGCTCTTGCACTTGAGTTCAATAACTACTATTTCTTGCAGGTCTTCTATTGAAGAGCTTCTTGATGTGTATCAGAAGCAAGTCAATATAGCTCTTAAAAATGAGGTAAGTCCTCGTAAATTATTGCTGAACTAAAAGTAGCATGAGAAAGTTTAATAATGAGATAGTTGGCGGGAGAAGGCTTGCAGGTGTTCTTGGGAAAACTGATTTGAACAAGCTGTCAAATGTAAAATTGGAATAATGGATTTTTAGATTACTGCTCTTTTCTTGCTAACTGATGATTACTTAATCATCACAATTCTTAATGTATTTTCCAAGTCCTGGGGGTGCAAAATAACCTTTTCCTCAAAAATGTTGGAAGAGATTAATTTAGGGGAATAAGCAAAATCCTGAATCATGACTGCACCCACTGTTGTGAGCCATGAATGAATATTAGTAACAGGAAAAAATCTACAAAAGTGAGCAGTAACAGTTGTGTTCAATGGGAGTTGAAACTGAAGCACGTTTGCAACATACAAGTAAGTTTTACACAAAGTGTAGTAACATCTCATTCTGCACTACTGGATTAATTTAAAATACACTGTCAAAACCATTGTCAATTTCAGTGTATGGCAGGTAGCCTAAAACAGTGTGCATGTGGAATAGTTGGGAGTGATTTCCCAAGTGCTAGCTGAAAGTAACCTGCTTTACTCATTTCCAAAAGGAGAAGCTTAGCTCATCTCCTGATAGTAAGGTAACTAGGAGACTTGAATACTTCAACATCAGGTAGCTATGCTTCTTAGTTTCTTTAAGAACAGTCTTGAAAAGAATGACTTAATTACAATACTTTTCATTTCCACTACATACGTTTACCTCTCCAGGAATGCAGGTCTGAACAAGCTGATGTCCCTGCTATTTATATATTCCCTTAACGTTATTTAATTCCCTTGATGGTGATTCACCTTGTTGACGGGTAGTTGTGAACACAGTCTTTGTAGAAGAGTAAGATGTTACTGCTCCTTGGTATGTGGTGCTTGTGTTGCTTGGGTCTTGCAGCTGCTTCAGCTTGTTTAACTGATTTCACAGGCCGAGGTGAGGAATGCAAAACACCTCAATTCAGACTTGATATTCTACTTTTTCTACAGTCTTTCTGAGGGTGGGAGATGTAGCTTGTAGGTGATGATAATTAGGTCCAAGTATCAGCAGTTGCATTTCAAATTTCTTACTTCCTGAAGTGAGTTCCTGTGCGTATTCAGTAGCTGAAGCTTGCTAATCCGAGTGAGACAGGGTCATCTGTAAGTAACTTGCACACAGCCTTTGATTTCACATCACTGGACACTTTAAAACTTATCTTTTGTCTGTTTATTGAGATTAATTTGAGAGCCTGTGAGGAAAATAGTGGTGGAAATTTTGCTTTTTGTGTGTCAAAACATCTGTTACCTTCAAAGTGTTAGCTTGGAAAGTATGGCTTAAATATTTACAATGTGTTCTGACTTCTGTGGTTATTTTCTTACCAGACAAAGTTAACTGTTGCCAGGTAACTCCCAATACAAAAATGTTTTGATTCAAATGGCTGCTTTGCTATCCACTTGTAAGAAGGTCATGAGACTTATATCTGGGGAGGGTGGGGGCTGGGAATCAGTTTACATTTTGCTGTGAGGGTTTTACACTAATCCTTCTTTACTTGTTTCTTTCACAATGACTTATAAGCACTTATAACCCTGTACATTAAGCCTCTAAAAAGTAAAGTTATTTTGAAGCAAGTATTTTCATTTTCTACATGTGGTCTTTAAAACTGGATGAAGCCTTTTGCTTCTATTAAAAACCCGAAACCCAAGAAACCTAGGATATTATAGTTTTAAGTTGCTTTTCCTCTACTTGAAGAGGAGGAGGAAGGGAATATTAGAAGCATATTGTTTGTTGTGGCGTTGGGGTTTTTTGTATTTAGTAGCCTACCAGCATTTTCATCTTCTGATAAGAAGCAGATCTATTCCTTCCAAAAAAAATTCCTTTGAAGTGTGCAAACTCCCCTTCCTTTTCCAAGGTGACAGTTTGCAATTGCTTCATCTGGAAGAACCGTTTAAATACTATGTAAGGCAAAAGTTTCAAACTTCTTACAAAAGTAAATTTCAGTAAAAAAGATAAGTTCCATTATGGAAGCTGTACTGTAGTGTAACTTGAACTTAATGTCTTTTTTGAAGAGGGATGAAATTGAAATACTGCTTCTCTTGCATTCCTTTCTCACACTAATTGAATATCTTTTTTTTTTTTTTAAGTACACATTCTTTTTACACCATGAGGCAATTTGAGCTTAGTATCTAATTAGAAAATACTTGTCTGCCAACAGCTTAGTAGAAAAATGGTTGGAAACTGCCTAATGTTTCTTGGGACCCCATGCTAGAATCAGTGCTACTAGGCTTTTGGTGTTGATAACTGAGCTATAAGGAAGCTCTCAATACTGAGTTTTTTGTTTAATCAAATTGTTATACTGTAGTTTAATGTAATTGAGTTACACATTTCATAATGAAATTTTCTTGGCAATTCATTAAACAAATGTAAAATTAAAGGAATACTGAGTTTCACAATTATGATCAGATCAACCTGTTCTGTTGTACATTCCTTATTAGAACCAGCATAAAGCAGTAGATCATGTAATTAAGACTGTCAGAAAAATCTGTTCCACATTGGATTGTGTAGAGACTCCTGCAATAACGGAATCGGTAAAGAAGCTAAGGAGGGCTGTTAATCTTCCAAGGACTAAAAATGCCGAGGTAAACTTCCATACTCTAAATTGTTTTCGGAGGTATGCTTTGTAACACTGGCAAATAGTATTTCATAATCTTTGGTGGTTGCAAATACCAGCAACAGTTCTGTCAGGGTTATATGGGGTTTTTTTTATTTTACCTGATAATCTTCCATATATTTTAACATCTTTTTGCTGTTAAGGTGTTAATGGCTTGCTTTTGGAATCCTTTCCTGAATAGTGACTTTTTAAAACTAGTTCTAAAACACTTTTTTCCAGTTCTGTAATTACAGATCTGTGTCACAGCAGATGCTACTAAATCTGACTGAGGGAAATGAACAGTTAGCTTATGTCCTCTAAAATCAATGCAGTTGTGCTTAAAGAAGGGATTCACATCATGTATTTTCTGTGTAGTATTTGTGAATAGCAGTAGCATCTTAAAAGTCTTAACAGTTCGTGCTTCTGTGTTCCTGAGCATATGGACAAAAATAAAATCTCTTAAACAGAACAGATCTTGATGATCAAAATGAACAGTTCACTTGAGAAGAACTGGTCTCAAGTCACGTTGCCAAAAACAGTTGTTAAATGGAGAAGTGTGCAAAGTTGAATGGTGTTATGGTGCTATTTCTGTTGTCCTACAGCCTTATTAGGGTGGTGATTCATAGGCTGTTCTACTCACTTTGGCTTCATCAGTTCAGTGATATATTTGTAATACTGAGCAGAAGTCTTGCAAAATACACAGATCAAATAAATACAGTTGTCACAAGAACTAAAATCCTTGCAGGGAAATGCAGAAGACATATTAGGAAAACAACAAAATACAAGATGTTAAATATTTCTTCAATGTTTCATAGGAGAAAACTGTAGAAATGATTATATTGTAGTGTAAAAAAACTTTCAAAGATGATGCTGTTCCAGTAGGATATGTATGGAGGCATATAAGATTGTTTTCAAAAATGAAATTGCTGTGAGGATTGGAGCCAGTTGCATCTAGACTTTATGTAAGATATTGCTAGATTTCATTTTTAAAATTTTTAAGTAATTGTTTTGTAGTTGGAAGACGTGGCCAAAAAGCTAAACAAAACAATAGATTGTCCAGTAGAAAATTAAATATATAGTGCTGTTTCAACAGTTTTCGTGTGCATCCTGTCATGCTAAAGTATTTTTACTACTTGACATGTATGGTGGACATGTGACAGTTTTTCTCAAAGGGGAAAGTGATGAGATTCCCACCCCCTGCCAAGTTTCTCCATCTTTTCTATAAGAATATGAAATTTTTTGTTAGTTAAAACTTAATCTTAACAAGATGCTCAATTAATACACTAAAAGAGAGGATTAATTCTTCTGCAGCAGTTGTGGCAAACCTCTTATACTTTCTCCGAAGTATTAGGAATTCACTGGGGTTTGGTTTTGAATCATAAACTTTGTTTTCATGACAAGCTTTAGTCTTATCAGAAGTTTGATTGGGTGTGAAACCCTTCCTTACTATGAAGGGAGTAAATTCCTATGATTTGTCACCGGTTGGCTTCAACAGTGTCCTTGTTGAGACTAGACACTGCAGTAATACTGTATCATGTTTAGACTTCAATTGTAGCAGACCAAGAAGCAGACATAGCAGATAGTACAAAGTAACAGTACTTACAGTACTTCGGTTTTCTCAGTTGTTTAACACTTTCTCTTATTCAATAAATATAATGTTATTCTGCCTACAAAAGATACCTTAACAAATGCCACAAAACAGCTACTCAGACTGAAATTACCAGGTAACTGAGCTAACAGCTTCTGCTTTCATCCGTAACAGTCCTGAGTTTTCTCTCTGCTTGGAGAAGCTAGAGTATCCTGAGCAATATTCCAATATACTGTGTCTTAAGAGTTCATAAAGGGGGTCAAAACAGTTGTGACTTAACAAAACATGAGCTTTTGAACATGGTGAATGGTTGCTGCATGATGTAGAAATTGCAGTGCTGTCCGTTTACTCAAAGCTCCTCAAGAGTTAAGATTATAATTCAGCCTAATTCAGATGTTTTGTAGCTTCTGTACAAGATACTTAAGACAAATGGAAAATTAGTATGGGTTTCTCAGTATTGACGCTTGCTCTAACTTTACTGTGTAGGTATCCTTAAAATGCGGTGATGACACAAGCAAGAGCTCATCTGGTGAGTAAAGTTCTTAAAACTTATTTAAAATCTGCTTTCAGGTGGCTGCTTTAGGAAGATATGAATTAAAGATAAATTATAATTTAGTTTCACTGCAGCCTGAAAACCCTCTGAAAGTGAGTATAGACCAGTTAACAAGAGCAGTTGAGGCCCTTCTGCAACTCCACGTGAATTCATGTAGCAGTTCTGCAGCAGTTTCTTCAAAAGATAGTAAGAGTACCAAGGAAGCATGGACTGCCACAGAACATCTCCAGTTCACAATATTTGCTGCTCATGGAATTTCTCCTGGTTGGATATCAAAGTGAGTAATTTATTAATTGTAAAATTCATCCTTTTATATATATTTTTTTTTGTTTAATTTATTTTTTTTCTTGTCTAGTTACGAGAAATACTACTTGATTTGTTCTCTGACCCATAATGGAAAAGATCTGTTCAAGCCGATCCAGTCCAAGAAGGTTGGCACATACAAGAACTTTTTCTACTTGATTAAATGGGATGAACTGTAAGTGACTTCAGCATATTAAAACTCAGTAAAGTATTTTGGTTTAGCTTGTACCTTCCTAGCTAGCTCCTGAATACGTTCAAGCAACTCTTACTACTGCTTCCATCTGAAGTGTTGAAAGAACAATGTTTGAGACTTACTGATAAAAATCAGAAATATTTTTCCAAACAGTATTTCTCTACTCACTTTTAAAGTGGGAATGGAAACACTGGACAAGTGCCCTGTGCTCATGTGTTAGTAGTATACAATTAGAAGGAGATGCAAAGGTCATAGCATTTGTTGTAGTAGCAACAGCTTGTGCTGCTTAAAGAAGGATGACTAAAGCTTGCTTATGAGCAGTGCTTAAATTATGTAAGTGCAGAGGAGAAGCAACTCACTAACATCTATGTTGAATCATTTTTTATTTCAAAGACATGGTAACAACTTCGTATCTCAATTGGAAGGACTAATTTAGGAATATTTTTATAGAGAGAGCAAGTGCATAAATGCTTAAGAGTACCTGTCTGTAGCATATGGGAATGTCTGGTTTGAGCTACTAAACTTCAGTTTCTCTTTATGGGGCAGGGGGAGAAGGTAGAAGGGAAGAAAGAAGGGCATGTGGAGAATAAATAGGGAGAGGATGGCAGATGATAACTGCTAACTGGGAGGGGTAAATATTTTTCATTACCTGTGCACAGCTTACTCTTTCCCACTTCATCGCTGTTGGGTGGCCTGTCATAACTGGAGCTTCAGGTGAGCTCCGTGTTACTCTGTATCTGTGTTCCTGGCTGTTTTTAAAGGTCAGAGACCGACCCTGGGGAATACCCTGAAAGTGTGAAAGTGTACAGTGACAGATTGTTTCAGACCAGGAATGAGAGTTCCAGGTTCTAGAATACCTTCAGAGAGTATTCAAACTACCTTAGTTTTTTTTCTGATGATGATGCAGGGGATTAATGGTCCGATCTTTTGCTGGCAAGTACCAGTGTATTACAGTGGAAGATGTGTTAGATTGCTTATAAGCTGCTTAATATACTTGTGGTGTTTTATAGTGTAACTGGCTTAGTAATATGCTGTTGTAACTTTTAGAATGATATTTTGACACGTTAAGGAAAAATCAAGCTTAAAGAATGTTTGAAGCAATAAAAATAGTTTAAACAAAAATTTGAGTTTAAATTGCTCAGTGAGGTCTATACTTCTCATCTGCTTTCTTTATGGGTGCTGGTTTTGTATCATTTGAATTTAGCTTTCAGTAGTTCTTAATAGGTTACTTTTTTTTCATGTGGTTGGGGAACTTGTCAGCTGGCTCTTTAAATGATAGAGATTAGGAGGCAGCTAACATGGAGTTGTGTGTGTCCTAGTGAGTAGAGTGGGAAGACTGGTTATGCTGGACAGTATGGTTCTGTGTGAGGAATGTGATTTAATAGACAAAGATTAAAAAGGGTTGCTCCAAATCTGGCTACAGTGCAGAAGTGCAGGTTTTGCAACCTGATATAGGAGATAAAGTGAGAGTGTATTAGGATTGCATGTAATGCTTGTTCTTCAGTGTTAAGTAACTCTTTGAAAGAAAGAGGCATCAACGGATTATATGGATAAACCTGTAATTTACTAACAACTGTCTTTCCTCTGACTGACTTTTAATACTTCTATTTTGCAGAATAATTTTCCCCATCCAAATTTCACAGCTGCCTTTAGAATCAGTCTTATGTCTGACTTTGTTTGGAATCCTAAATCAAAGTAGTGGGAGTTCTCCTGACTCAAATAAGCAGAGAAAGGGCCCAGAAATTTTGGGTCAGGTTTCTCTACCTCTTTTTGATTTTAGGCGGTAAGTATCCAAAATATATGGGTAAGACTATTAATATGATTTACTCTATATAAAAGCTTACTCCACTCCCACAATAATAGTAACTGTTTCTCTGCCATTGAATGTAGTAGCCATGTAAGAATTGTAAACTATATTGCTACAGAAATAATGCATTGAATTAAATAGGGTACAAAACATGGTCCTGTGTCGCAGTATTTCCATCTAACTAGCTGAAAAATTTACCTGCTGGAGGGAGTTGAATATTGCTTGGATCAAAGTGGTTTTATTTGCTGGAAATGTACATAGCAACATGGGCCAAAAGAGGTCATGGTATTACCAGCTGTTTGTAACTATGCAGCAGTTCAGTGTGTAAGCATAACTCAAGCTGTCCTTTAAGGAGTCCACTGACATTCACATGTTGTCCTGTAAGTCATATGCAGGGAAAGTATGTGCTGGTGTCACTGTACTGAATGTATAGTCTCCCCTCCTCCTAAAGGAGTATGGTCTTGGTAGGTGGCACTTCATGAGTTCTGACACATGATGAGAAGACCTAAAAGTACATTATACTGCTTGGAGGCAGTTCAGTCAGTATTCATATATATTTTGGCTGAGAACTGGCTCTTAACACTTATCTGCTAACTTATGAGCCATGGTGATAGAAAATGCAACTTGAGAAAGAGTTTGCAGCAAGCCTTGGTTTCAGCAGGAGTAGTGTCTAGTGCAACATGAAATGGAACAGAATTCTTAGAGCAGGTAAACAATGCATTATGCTTCCAGTGTGTCACTGGGAAAGAACCACTTAAGTTCCTAAATCTGGTAATAGGGCAGCAAAATATAAGCTACCAAGAGAATAAAAATACTGTTTTAAAATTTAGATGTTTTTTTAAGATGCAGGTATATTTTCATAGATAAGAAAAATTAACGGTTTCTTCCATCAACATGTTTTTGAGTAATAGAGAACTTGGGATATTCTGAAGTTAGTCTTTTTGATTCAGGGCTGGATTTAATTTAAAAAAATAAAATGAAAATAAAGGGATAATTAACAACTGTTAACAACTTAGGATGTATTTCAAGTTTGAACTAGCCTTCCTTCAAGTATAACTACTGGATCCTGTTACACCTTTTTCACTAAGAATGAAAACCCTACTATAACTCTCCTCAGTGAAGTGTTCCTGGATTTGTTCTAGTTGTCTTGTCCTTGAAATGTTTTTTATGAGGTGTATTCCAGAATGTTTATCACTTCAGTAGCTATTCCAGCAAAACATAAACCAATGGATTTGAACCGCAGGTGCCAGAATTTGGTATGATATTGCACAAGTGATGACACAATTGCAAAACAGCTTCAGGATTTATGCTTAAGACTTCAGATTTATATATGCTTCTGACTCCTAGGTCTTATTGGAAGCTTAAATTATCTAATTGTCAACCAAGGCTGCAGAAAGACAACCAGGTTTTTCCTGGACTGTTACTTCGATGTATTGCTTACATCTGTTCCATGTGGGCTTCTGTTCTCTGGTACTAATGTGGCTCTACTTGTTCTGCTTCCTCTTTTTACGGTGACAATTGCAACAACTTGAGGGTGCTTAAAAGAGTTTTTAGACTTTCTTGTGTTGCAAAGATGGCTGGCAGCTGCTTTGTCTCCACTGAAACTTGGTTTTATTTTCATGAATGATGCTTATTTCAGCCCTCTGCTAAAATGTATTTCAGACTCTCATATAAATACCACATTTCACAGTATTTGATTGAAAACATAGCTTTTGCTTTGATTTGAATTGCAAATTCATCTTGTCTTCATGCTGTGTGGTGTTCTCATAGCAGTTAGTTTGGGGAGAAAACTGTATTTTCTGTTTGTGCGGAGCACTACAATAGAATGCGTTGTGCCAGAGTTTACTGAATGGCTTGTATGTGACAGCTGTAGAGCTGCTAGTGGTCTCATCCACTTACAGTCTACATGAATTAAATTCAGACCTAGGTTATTAAAGATACTAGCGAAATATTCTAGTTAAATTTGAGAATAGCATCACTAGCAGGCAGCGCTCAAACTTGTAGCGAACTAAAACACAGGAAGAAAAAAGTGATGTATGTGCTTTGGAAGAATCCATAGTCAAGTGAAAATCTCTTCAGATGAAGTGTGTGGGTAGCTTAAAATATCTTTGCTTGCGTATGAAACAGAAGCTGTGGCATGTACATTAAACTGGAGAATTATTAAAAAGAACAAGCTATTCGGTTACATTTTAGCGACATGATTAAGTAATTTTTACTGGCATCATAAGCTCCCAGTTAGTCAATATTTACATATAAAGAATTGTTCTTTTTCTGAAACACATATAAACCCAAAAGCATTTTTCAAAATGTATTTAAGGTTTGGCCTTCAACCAGTCTTTTGAGACTGTATTTTGATTTTTTAAAGACTAATAAAGTTTTCTGTACCTAACATTCAGCCCTTAACTGGTTTATGAGGTATCCTTAGTTGTGCATTACTACAGTTGGAAATGGTATTAATACTGGGAATAGACTGGCAAATACAAACACACTTAGATTCTGAAAGTACGTATCAGATGGTGATGTCTATAATATTCCTATGCTAGTGTCTCTTTGAGAATGTAGGAAGGTGTGTGTTCAGCTCATTCCTCAGAGGCAAAAGTGTTATTTCTCTCCTGTAAGAAATAGGGAGCACTTAATTTAGTTGGGTCATCTGTGTCAGCACTTTTTCCTTTGCCTTGTCCACCTAGAAGTTGTATGCAATGCCTTAAAGGACTTACAGTCCAGAAGACATCCAGTGAAAAAGAAATAAATTGACAGTTGATGATTTTAGCACCCTTTTTTAAGCTCCAAACTGTATTGGCTAGTGCAGTTTGATTTCCTGTGTTCTTTTGTGAAGATGGATGTTGAAATAGTTGTCATAAGATGAATTCTCATCTCTGCAGTAGAAACACACACAGTTTGAAGTGCCTTCCTATACGACACTAATACTTTGGAATTGTTTCCTTGTAGCGACTGTTGATCTTCTCCAGATAGTATTTTAATAATTTCTTGCTGAAGCAAACAGATTGTGATGCTAATTACATGCTGCTTTTTCTCAGGTTGTTAACTTGTGGGACAAAGCTTTTGCAACTGTGGACCTCATCACATCTGCATTTTGTGTCGGGGATGGCCAGTAAGAAAGGAAATACGGAAAGAATAGTTTTGCAGGTTAGGTATAATTCTGACTTGATCTGGCTACGTTTTGTTTGAATATTGTAACTCTTACGTGAGTGGTAATAGATTAATTAATGTTTTGGGGAGAGTGTAAATATTGCTAAGTCATATTTGAAAGCCAGTATAGAATGGTGATTACTCAACATTAAGGACAAAATTGTGGAAAGTTGCTCTTAAGTGTATACAAACCAGTTACTGAATTATTATCTGGAGTAAGAGACTTTGGCAGTGCCTTGGTAGTACATGATGTCGCTACTGGGAGAGAACATCTCTGAAAAGCAGTTTATAGAAACGTATGCTGAGATGGGAGATGTCTAGACCCAAACAACAGTAATTCCAGTTTCTTTACAGAACATAAGCACCCCTCATTCTAAATTGTCTAAATTTCTCTCCAAAGACTTTGTTAGGCATGGCCTAGCAGTCCCAAAACATGGTTGGAGCTGGTGGTTGAGTTCAAAGTACTGGTGCACATTTTAATCGTTCCATGATCAGTCTCCACTCTAAGCATCCTCATTGCACTTTTGAGGAGTATTCCAACTACTGGATTGTGCAACAACACAACTGTCATATGTTTAAGGACCATAGTTATGTAGAAGAATTGAGGTGGGAAAAAAATAAGCAGGAAACAGTAACTGTTACACATGTAGAACTAAAGAGTTCAGGTGCCTAAATAACTGTGGTTAGTGGAAGTGTGAGCTTTCTGTACTGTTCTGAGGAACTTGCATTATGTTGGGGTTTTTTTTTCAGATTGATTTCCCATCCCATGCTTTTGATATTGAATATAAAATTCCTCAAGCAGCAAAGACCACTGTGCATCATACCATAGAAACATTAGAAAAACCACTGAGAGAACGTCTCCTTACCATTCTCTCTAAGGATAATACCATTGGGTATGTACATCTCCTTCTAGCTATGGTCTTTTTGTACATGACAATTTGTGGTTAGGGTATGGAATGCTTATTTATTCTTAAATTTCCTTAATATGGTTGTAGTAGATTTTGAAGACATATAGAGAACTAAAGCAAGAGATTGAATTAAACTTGCAAAATAAGTGCTGACTTAATGAATTTACCTTCTATGGTGTCACAGTACTCTCCTTCTACAAGATTGCTACCTTTTGGCTGCCTGTTACATATGCCTATATCTGCCTGGCAGTTTTTCAGTCACAGGGAGCAGGGGCAGCTTCAGCAGTAGATGTTTGTATGCCATCTGGCAGGCTTTCCCACTCATCTGCACCAAACTAACATTAACGTTTTGGTTTATTTCAGATTATACTAAAACTGTTGGGTTTTTTTCCTGCCCAAATTATAACTCTGAACAACTGTTTCTGTAATGTTTGGGTCTTTATTCTGCTTCTTGTTTTGACTTTTGTGGAGGAAATAGCCATTTTAATTTCATTCCATTTTGCATGTTAAATTATCTGTATGTATACAATGACCAGTAGCATGGGTATTATTCAGGTGACTGTCTGTAGTGTGTGTTATAAACTGAAATGTTTTTGTCTGCAGGCTATCAAAAGAAGATAAAGAATTTTTGTGGGAGAAGAGACATTACTGTCATAGTCATACTAGTAGCCTACCAAAAATATTGGTTAGTGCCCCTCACTGGGACTGGGCAAGTCTTCCAGAAATATATTCGTTACTTCACCAGTGGCCTCCTTTATCACCCTTGGCTGCACTGGAACTACTTGATTCAAAGTAAGAAAAACAGTGTAAATAAGTTTTGTCTGTGTGTTGTGCATTAAATAACTCTTCTTCAGTGAAAGATTCTGAATGCAATTGCTGTGGTAAATATTTTTTAATTTCTTGTAGCAATAGCTATATTTTCTCAGTTTTGAAGAACGTGTGCTTACTCTATTCATGTAGGCTTAACCAATCATTTAGTGAATAGCAATAGTGATTAGGATTCTGAAATCTAATTTGCAACAGGTTAGCAAGTTGTACAGCCAAGTTATGGAGAAGTTTTGAGAGATAACTATGCTTGTCCTAAACACACACGTTTGCATCTTAGTTAATGAAGGGCTTCAAATTTATAGGTCCTTTATTGAGCTGTTACAGAAAAATCAATATTAAGTCTTTATCTAGCTGATTTAAAAAAAAAAAAATAATAATCCTACATGAACGGAATAAACTTAATGTGGATTTGTGGTGACTCTAGGTTTGCTGACCAGGAAGTACGAAATACAGCTGTGAATTGGATAGAGACATTAAGTGATGATGAGTTAACAGATTTCCTCCCTCAGTTTGTACAGGTAAGACTTTCTGCCTACACTGATGTTTGATTTTTTTTTGTTGTTGTTGTTTTGAAAACCCAAAGGAATTGCTGATTACTAGCAGCAGAAGTGCAATTGCATGCCTCTCCGCTTAATGACCTTAATGCATAGTAGGAAAAGCAATTTGGATAAATAATAGTTTTGTGACTGTCATGGATTTGTGGTGATTCTGTCTGTGCATTAGTCATAATATCTCAGTCCTCATCTAGAACTAAATCCAGAACCAATTTATTTCATTTTCTTTGTGTTTAGGCATTGAAGTATGAAACCTACCTTGACAGTGCTCTTGTCAAATTTCTTTTGGCTCGGGCACTGGGAAGCATTCGAATAGCACACTATCTATACTGGTAAGGTGTTCTTTGTTCTGTTGCTTATTTAATGTGTTTACTGTAGGATTACTATTTCCAGAAAAGATATTCTTACGTCATAGTTCGTAACAATGAATGCTATGAATGGAGAGTATACAAAATATATATCCTGTTGGGTTTTTCATGAAAAAAAAACCCAGTACCTTCATGAGATGCAAATTTCTTGCCTCTTATATCCTGTGTATCAGTAACTTCAGACGTATGTAGTACTGATTCATAAAAATACTCAAATATCTTAGTATTGCATTGTTTGTAGTAGTTTTCTTAGGAAAATCTAACTTAAATTCTTTATTTCAGGCTTCTTAAGGATACACTGTACGATACAAAGTTTGGTGTAAGGTATGAGCAAATTCTTGGAGCTTTTCTTTCAATCTGTGGAAAAAGGCTGAGGGAAGAGCTGGAGAAGCAGACCAGACTAGTACAGCTTTTTGGAATGGTGGCAGAAAGAGTAAAGCAAACTAGTGGATCTGCTCGGCAGGTATGTATATATTTTTCATATTCTTTAGGAAGATTAGACAGAGTATACCCTCAAAACAATTCACTTAATTGCTTTTTTAATATAAGATCAATAAAATGTTATGTATAATATATAGGAAGAACTATTGCTCTGCATTTTAACATTAATGGCTTAATGAAGGTGGTGATCATCAAATTTGTCATCTAAAACATAAGATTGTGTGAAGTGATAGGGTAAGAAAGTAGGATGGTTTCTGTATACAATAAACTGGAATTGGATTTAAACCTGTTATGCAAAAGAATAGGATATCTGTTTATATGCTAGTGGTATGAACTTACAGTTTGATACTATGATGCTATTATCAGATTCAGTAAAAAAAAACAAACAAACAAAAAAAAAAAAAAAACCCCAAACCATACCCCACAAACTTGTGTGATTAGTGTTGTACTACTAGGCTTATGTATTTTACTTGCTGGTTTAGCTATTAAAATGTCTAACGTTCCTTTTGACACAGAGGGGTTAAAACACTCTCTTAAGAGTAGCTTTGTCCAGAAGTTTTCTGTAGATGCTTCAGTTAGTTAACTGAATATTTTTCTTTTTCCTGCAGGCTGCCTTGCAAAATGGTATGGAACGCGTGCAGTTATTTTTCTTGAAGAACAAATGCCGTCTGCCTCTCAATCCCAGTCTTGTGGCAAAAGAGTTAAATATTAAGGTACTGCACATTCAGAGTTTCAAAACTTATTTGTAAAAATTATGTATAGGCAAAGCTTTTGTGAATAGAAAAAAAAATCAGTTGAGGTGCTTGAAAGCTGTTTATGCTGGGTGTGAGGGGGGATATTAAAAATTCTGATTGAACAAGGGCAGTGAAATTACCTTATCCCAGATAAAATTTATACAAACACTTGGGTAAAACCAGTGAAGGTACTTGTTATAAAAGTATATATCTGTAATAACTTACTAGGTCTTCAGACCCTGTCTCTGAGACCAACAATCCTGATTATAGCGAAGCAGGGGACTGTTCAAAGTGCATGAAAAAGCCCTGTTTGTGGTAGCAATCAGAAGAGAAAATGGAGCAAGGCTGTCAGGTTCAAACAATGAGTAGATAATGTGAAATAGGTGAAACTACCTGTTACTGGTTGTGTCCAAGAGATGCACTAAATCAAAGGAGGCAGACAGCTTTTCTTGACTGTGAAGGTTCAGCAAATAATAATGTAGGAGAAGCAGGTAAATTATTTTTCCAGAACACTGCAAGGTTTGACAATATCTACTCAACCACAGTCTTGATTATATCATCATGCATGACTGAGAACCTAAAGGCCTGTAAACACTGGGTTTAATCCTCTGTGGAGAGAGTTCATCTTGCTTTCCTTCTCTGCTGTAACTATTAAATCATGTGTGTGCACTTGAAAATAGATAAATGAGAAAATACTGTGAAACATGCAAATACTTGGGTTTTTTATATTCTCTAGGTTTCAAAAAAAGCTGCTGATTAGACTGAATAAACCCTAGATAAATATCTTTCCTTCAAAATGTATAAAAGATCACTGTGCAACACTATTGGCTTTGGTACAATAATTCAACAAATAACAGCCAAAGGGCTCTTTATTCAAAGGAAGCATGTATTTGCCACAATTGCAATGTTGAAGTCTGAATAGACACATTGTGTGTCAAACCTGCTTGCTGTCAGAATGTCTTGTTTTCTGGTCTAGCAGGAATAGTCCTTCTTGAGTATTAATACTAAATCTACTTGTAGGCATGTTCTTTCTTCAGCTCCAATGCAGTACCACTGAAAGTTGCACTGATAAATGCAGACCCTCTGGGAGAAGAAATTAATGTGATGTTTAAGGTAGGCTTTACACATGTATCGGAGAAAAAAGTTTAATGATAATTGATACTAGTGAAGTAGTGATTAACTTTAGCATGGACCAATATGCCTAGTTTTCTTGTGAGTTTGCTCCTGTGCGTCTAGAATCCATTGTCTGAAGAGGTTGTTAAATGTGAAAGTAAGTCTACCACATGTGAAAGCTTCAATGTAGCCTGGTTTTCTTTTTAAGTGAATAGCTATGAAGAACTAAGTAGCATAATATATCTCTTCATGGAAATATAAAGCAATTAAAATCTGCGAAGTTTAGTTTTGATGAAAGTATATTATGTCTCTAACTTTTATTTTCCCATTTAAGGTTGGGGAAGATCTGAGACAAGATATGTTGGCTTTACAAATGATTAAGATTATGGATAAGATTTGGCTGCAGGAGGGACTGGATCTCCGGATGGTTATCTTCAAGTGTCTCTCAACTGGAAAAGACAGAGGTGTGCAACCAGATGCTGCCTCTACTCTTTGCTCCCCCACCTCAATTTCTCATTACACTGGCAGAAAAAATTGTGTCGAGGCAGGCCCCAGAAACAGTGGAAGGCCAAAAGCCTTCCGTGCAAGGAGCTTCAGAACGCAAGAGTGTAGCAGGTTCAAGTGTTCTGCGTTTCCTGGTGGCTGAGTTGTATTTACATTTGTTTCTTCTCTTGAGCCTTAAGATTCTCATGTGTTCTGTTGTCTGTGAACAGTGGTGCAAACATAAATATAATGATAAAAGCTAAGGCTTCTCTTGATGCCCTTATTGCAACTCAAGAAAATGTGCTATAGCAGAAAATGTAGTTACAGTGAAAAAGTATTCAAGACAAAATTGAAATACTAAGGTATTCGGAATCTTCTGCAATTGAGTCAGAGATGCACACTCATCCGTGTACTGAAACGTGCAAAAAGTGGGGGCATTGTAAATTTTTCCACATGTGCTGTTGCCTAGAATTGGTGTCATATGCTGGAAAAGGTTCTTTGGTAATATGAGGCTGTCTTCTAGGCTTGAAACTGTCACAAACTCTTAAAGTTGAGTGTAAATACCGCCATGCACCTTGAACGTGCTTTTTGCTAGTTTTCACTGATTCTCTAGAATTAGAGTCAATAGGAACCACAAGATCTTTAAGAAGATAAAAAATTTAAATATTTCTTCAGTCAGGTTTTAGAACAGCATGATGAAAACTCTTCAGTATGTGGAAAAGGTGGAAATTCAGTTTTGCCAGACTAAGCAAAAGACTTCTATTTATGTAAGCCTTGCCTTTTAGAGAAACAGATGGCTTTTCTTCCTACTTTGAACAATGACTTAATTGCATAGCATGTTTCTTTTTTTGTTGCTGCTAATACTAGTATTCCTAAAGTACCTGAAGGATTAAAGTGGAAAAAAAAAATCAGTAGCTCTTGCCAAGCTAGAAGTAAAATTCTATTAAATGTTTTCCCTTTATGATTTAGCTATGCAAATGTTTCTAGTAAATAGTGTCTCCTAAATAAGGCCAGATGTAAAGCTCACTGCCTTATTTCTGGAGTCTGTTTCAACACCTGACAGCAGTTAAGTTACTAGATGATTTGTGTGTCAGTGTATGAGAAATCTCAGCATCAAAATATTTTGCAGTTATTGCTTACAGACCAATACTACTTTATGTAGTGGAAGGTAATTATTCAGAGTTTTAACTTGTGTATTCTAGCAACCATAACTAATTGCAGGAAAATAAGCCTAACTTGGATCTTTACATGCATTTCATGCTATGCTTTGTAATGTAGTTTGTGGAAATGCCTGGTAGACTAATAGCACTATTTTTATGCCTAACTGGGTTTTGAAAGAAGCTAGTCTAAGATTAGAAAATCCATCACTGTTAAAGTTTCTACTAAATAATGAAAATGTAGTACAACTTAAGGAGATATTTAAATACGCTTTGTTGTCTTTCATATGAAGGCATGGTAGAGCTTGTTCCTGCTTCGGATACACTTAGGAAAATTCAAGTGGAATATGGAGTGACAGGTTCATTTAAAGACAAACCTCTGGCAGAATGGTTGCGAAAGTATAATCCTACCGAAGAGGAATACGAAAAGGTAACTTTTTTCAGTAGTATTCTTTTTTGAGAATCTTTTTTAAAAAGGGGTTAAATGCCATCCTAAGGAAGAATGAAATTCTTATTCCAGACGTTTCATTGAAACTTTTGTATCTTTAGGAAACTTCTGTTCCTGTTCTTGAAAAAGAGCAAATAAAAATCCCTTCTATAACTAAAAAGGAGCCAGAGGGGTTCTCAGGACTCTCATCAGAAGTTTTTATTAGATGTAGTAAAAATGTACTTCAAATTTAAGATAGAGAGGAATGGTGGCTGCTCTTAATTGTGGTTTAGGAGCAGCAGCCTCTTCTCTTACAAGCATATGGGCTTCTTTTGGATACAAATTAACACACTGGAAAAATCAGTCTTGTGCCCTTTTCTCTGCTAACATTCATTTCTCTTCGGTCTTCAACAAGAAGACTAATTTCTGTTATTTCCTATTATTTAAAAAAACCAACCTTTTTTGCTGGGGAATTTGATAGCTTTGCAGAAATCTTCAGATATCTGAAGAATACAGTTTGGAAAAACAAGTATTTTAGGGCCTGTCTTGTCTGGCTTGGATTGCACACTTGTCAAGATTGACTGTTGAATGTGTGAATGCTGTTTTTCCCACTGATATTTTATGTCAATTCACTTTCTCTCTCTCTCTCTGTCTCTTCCCCGCCAGGCTTCGGAAAACTTCATTTACTCCTGTGCAGGATGCTGTGTAGCTACTTATGTATTGGGGATTTGTGACCGCCACAATGATAACATAATGCTCCGAAACACAGGGCATATGTTTCACATTGACTTTGGAAAATTTTTGGGCCATGCGCAGATGTTTGGTAGCTTTAAAAGGTACTTTCTGTAGCTAAGTAATGTAGAGAATGAAGTGACTTTTCATATGTTTTTGTAAGCAGTAGAATTCTAATTTATAATTCCTATTATCTGCTGTTCTTGTTATGGAGCCAATATCTTCCAATGTAACCACAGTTTCCAGAACGCATTCGAACTTAACTGTATAGAATTAATTTTGAAAAGGTTCCAGTTTCCTACCTATTTCCATATTCTGATCATTGGAACTGTTTTAAGATAAAGCACGTAGGCATATAGCTTTCAAATAAAATTACTGTTCTAGGTATTGGTAGTTCTAAATAAGGAATTTGGTCTCTTAAACATCATTTAACTTCACTGCTTCCAAACTGCACTTATTCCTTTAGAACTTTGTTTTATACACACTTGGCAAATCTCAATGGGAGTTTCCTTACAGTAGTTACGAAAGCAAAGTATTTTGGTACAGGAAAAGATGAAAAGATTAATATAAGGTTTTATTGATATGTGGGAGCCTTGTATCTTAACAAATGTTGGTGTCTTATTTTTCCAGGAATGTTGGCTAAAACTGTAATACAGTTTCACTTTTTCAGATACATTTATGCCATTATGTATTGCATGCTAGTTAAGTAAACTTTCTAAATGAATGAGAAATTGAGTGCCAGGACTTTTATGTTTTCTGAATATCTGAGTCTCTGAATGTGAAACAAATGAGAACAGATGTTGGCTCATAAAGCAGTAGTGAATGTCAGTGTTACAGAAAAAAGTGAACAGCAGGTTTGTATTTGCTACCCTTCTGTGTAGGGGAATATAATCTAGGATACAGGATGTTATAGTAGTGATATATTAGTGATAATATAGTTATTACACTTGGTTTAGTGTGTTATGGCTTCCAGAAATGAGGTGTGGAAGGCACTGTGAGGTAACCTGACTTCCAGGTGTGGCTGCAGATCTGCTGTAGGTCCAGTACCATGTGAATGTGCTGGTGATCTGAGATAGCACTAAGGAAGAGCTGAACCCAACCCAAAAAAGTAAAATGGCATTAATGAATCATTTAATATCATTACCTTGGGGTGGGGGTGGAGGGGGAGGAAGAAGCATGTGACAGCGAATAGACCTTGTACTTAACTCCTGAATTCTGTGCCTTTTGAACAGGGATCGAGCTCCTTTTGTGCTAACATCGGATATGGCTTATGTCATTAATGGTGGTGAAAAACCCACTATCCGCTTTCAGTTGTTTGTGGATCTCTGTTGTCAGGCTTACAATTTGATAAGAAAACATGCAAGCCTCTTCCTTAACCTACTCTCATTGGTAATAATTTTATTAAATTCAATTGAAACTTGATAGATCTGTCATGTTGGGTTGTACTAAATGCTATGCTTATGTTGCAGAAACCTTAATGCATGCTTTTAAAAATCAGATCTACTTTATAGGGAGGTTGTATTTAGAGGGGGTTATAAGCTTTTTTAACTACCCGCCTGTTTCCTGAAAATCAAAAACTAAGACTGCAAAGTGTTTAACTGCTTTTAATGTACCCGAAATGGTGAATAACTGCTGATTATAAGTAACCATTGGCTATTGCTGTTAGCATTTAGCAGTTCAGTGCAGCTTCAAATGAATCTAAGGGTCTAAGTTTTAATCATTTCAATGTTAACTCATATTGGTTTTTTTGCATTAAAACTGTGAATTTTAATTTCTTGCAGATGCTTTCTTCTGGGTTACCAGAACTAAGTGGGGTTCAGGACTTGAAGTATGTCCAGGATGCTCTCCAGCCCCAAACAACAGATGCAGAAGCTACCATTTTCTTTACAAGGTACTGGATGAGTGAAAACTGTCTATTTTGTTGGACTAAAATGTCCGCTATCTTTCTCTTAATGGGAGCTTTCTGCTATGAAAAAATGTATGAGGATGTTCACAAACATGTCTGTAGAATTTGAATAGTTATGCTGTACAATCATAAAACATGTTAATCAATGAACTATATAAATAAGATTGGTTTCATGTAAGGTTAATATTTGTGCTAAAATTGCCTTTAAAAGCAACATGGTGTAAAAAAACTTGTTTGAGATACGGAGAGTAGATAGTCTGGCTGTGTTGAGACTTGCATTTTGAATACAGGCTAAATTGCTTAATAGCAGTGTGTATGATCGGAACCTTGTAAACTATTGTAAAGAAGTTCTCTCTTCCAATAAGTGTGTTTGCATACTGGGGAGGGAGGGGATGATGCTCCTGTGTGGTAAGTAGGGGTTTGTATATAGTGTAACTGAATTGTTCCTATGTGTTACAAAATGTGGAGTTATACTTCATTTTAAACATACAGAGGAAACTGCAGTAATATGCCTGCAATTTTAGAGTCAGTCATCATAGTCATGGAATGGTTTGGGTTGGAAGAAACTTCAAAAAAATCTAGTCTAGCCCCCCTGCAATGAGCAGGGACATCTTCAGCTGAGCAGGTTGCTCGGAGCTCTGTCCAGCCTTGAACGTTTCCAGGGATGGGGCATCTACCACCTCTCCAGGCAGCCTGTGCCAGTGTTTCACCACCCTAATTGTAAAATGTTTCTTCTTTATATCTAGTCTGAATCTATTCTCTGTTAGTTTAAAAATATTGCCCCGTATGTATCACAACGGGCCCCGATAAGTATGTCCCCATCTTTCTCAGAAGCCTACTTTAAGTATTAAAAGGCTGCTATGAGGTCTCCCTGGAGCCTTCTGTTCTCCAGGCTGTACAGCCCCAGCTCTCTCAGCCTGTCCTCACAAGTAAGGTGTGCCAGCCCCCTCTAGTCATTTTTGTGGCCCTCCTTTAGACCTGCTCTAGCAGGCCCATGTCTTCCCTGTACTGAGGACTCCGAAGCTTGACATGGTACTTCCAGGTTTTTTTATGAACTCTGGAAAGCCTTCACTTCTTGAAAAATGACATATTCCAGAGTTTGGATACAGAATCTTCTATTAAATGTTGATAGGAAAAAACTGTTTCTCTGTCAGTAAGAAATTTAAGTCTTGTTTTTCTTAGACTTAAGTCTGATTCATTGACAGAACCACTTTTCTGTGTTTTGACGGTATTTTTTCTTTTCTAGGTTGATTGAATCCAGTCTGGGAAGTGTTGCCACAAAGTTTAATTTCTTCATTCACAATTTGGCCCAGCTGCATTTCTCAGGTCTACCTTCTAATGATGAAGCCATCCTCTCATTTTCTGCTAAAACATATTCTCTTAAACAAGATGGCAGAATCAAACAAGTGTCTGTGTTTACATATCAGAAGAGATACAACCCAGATAAACATTATGTAAGTGTGTGGAAGCTTTCTGCACTCAGTGAAGACACTGTGCATTTTTTTCCAACCAGATATGTTCTCCTTCTTGTCGTAAGATCAGTACTAAATCACAGAGATTTAGTCCAGGGGAAACTTGCCACGTTCAGCCTTAAGTAGCTGGCTTTGAGGTAGACAACTAGATTCTCTTTATTGACAGATATTTAGTAAATACAGAAATATAAATTTACTAGTTCAGTGAGGCATTAATCCTTAAGGTCAGATTTAGGGTGAGCTGAAGAGTTCTCTGAAGTCTTGACTGCACTGACTACAGCGAGAGCCTAGAAACCTACACCAGTGTTGACACTCCAAGACTGAGCCCTACTGTGGATGACTTAAAAGTAAAATCAAAACTCATAATTGAACTCTTGATCTTGCTGGGAACGGGCAGCTTGCTTCCTGGTGAAGAACAGGAGTTGTATTGGCTCTGGCTGGGATCGAGTTATCTTTCTTCACAGTGGTCCACAGAGTGCTGGTTTGGATGTTTAACTGAAACTGTGTCAATAAGACACAGTTAGCTTGGCTGTTGCTTGTGCGGTGTCAAGGCTTTCTTGTTTTCTACTATTTTGGCCCTGTTTTCCCCCTCCGCTCCCTGCAGTGTGTAGGCTGTGGGCGCGTGAGGAGTTGGGAAGAGACACAGCAGGGATAGCTGACCCAAACGAGCCAGAGATACCCCATAGCGTATAGTGTCATGCTCAGCAATAAAAACTGGGGGTAGAGGAAGTAAGTGGAGGATAGGAGGGTGTTGTCTTCCAAGGTGGCTGTTGCTTGGGGACTAGCTGGGCATGGATCTGCTTGTAGGAGGTGGTGAGAGATTGTCTTTGCATCACCTCCCCTTCCAAGGACTGTCTTCATCTCAACCCACGGGTGTTCTCACTTTTGCTCCTTACTTCTGTCCCATTGGTGAGGGGGTGGGAGTGAGTAAGCGGCTGCGTGGGTGTTCAGCTGCTGGCCAGGGTAAACCAGCCACAGGAGTGCTAGAGTACAGCCTGGTCGTTTTAGCATCTGATAATAGTCTTCAGAATGAAGGCACTTCTGAAGAAGGATCTAGAATGAAGCAGAAAGGACAGAACTAGTACTGGTGGAGATGATTTATAAAAGATGGGGATCTGAGTCATGCTTACGTAATTACCTTCTGTAAAATGGCTCCTTCCTGAGTAGGAGTCATTAAGTCAAACACTCTATGGCTTTGTTCTGACCTTCCATTAAAGTTGTATTTGCTCTGCCTAAGTAAAAGCATCATTTGGTATATTAATGTACCTACACTTCTAGTCAGTCTTACTAGGGGCAGCAAGCATTACAATGCTGTTAGACCTGGGTTACACAGTAGGACTTGTATTAATATTTGTGTATGTGTAACAATGGTCTAATTTTTTTTTTTACTATTTGTTGGCCTTGAGTAGTCAGCTCAAGCTGTGTTTTCCTCAAGTTGTTTAAAAAGTGAGCTATACTGATACATGCAAAATGTACATCTCTTTCTAAGTCTTATTTGCTGTAAATGTCTTAATCTAGTAAGACACGAGCTAGAGATGGTAGAACAAAGTTGAATAAAGCTAGAAGTGAAGAGCAGCTTTGTACTGAATTGCTGTTGAGTCCTCCTGGTGGAAGCCAAAACAGCCTCTTATCTTCCAGAAACTGTTAAAAAGATGTAATCTTCTTCTGTCTAGATTGTTAAACCTCTTCCTGGTTGCCTGTGTTTTTAAAGTATACGTTTAACTCATTTGCCCATAAAATGAGTCCACTGGATTGAGTTTTCCATGCAGTCTCTTAACCTTCATTTCCCTTTCATAATAATGTGAATAATTGCATCCTGTGACTGTACCCAGTATTTTTAAAAATTCTTTTTCTATAATGCAGTATGTTTACACCTGCCTACCAAATTACCGTCTTAAAAGCAGAATCCTTTAGAATCTTCAGAGAATTAGACTGAAAATAGGCATTCATTTCCTCCATAGTCCACACCTGAAAAGTTTTGTGGTAGCTCTGGCCCTACAGATACATGGCTAGATGTAATCCCACACTAATGGGTTAAATTTTGTATGCCTGCTATGTGGTGTGAACTTACAATGAGGCTTAAAAGGGAGAATGCAGGCAACTTAGCGTTAACTGCCTTTATCCCCCTGTCAGATGTGGATCTACTTTATGAGAAGATCTTGTGATGGTACTTTGCACGACAGTAAGGCTAGTTAGAATTTTAACTCTGCTATAAAAAGCAAATGCTGTTAATGGGATATATATGTTGGAGAAGGACTGCCATAGTAGAAAGAGTTAATTGTGAAGAAAATTATATTGTTAAGTCAGTTCTATAAATACTGTTACTACTTGTATCTTTGTGTTTTTGTGTTTTGGGCAGATCTACGTAGTGAGAGTTTTGAGAGAAGGGCAAGTTGAGCCAACATTTGTCTTCCGAACATTTGATGAGTTCCAGGAGCTCCACAACAAACTTGGCATTCTCTTTCCTCTCTGGAAGTTACCAGGGTATGTTCCTAACTCACTCATCGCTGTTACAATGGAAGCAACAAAACTGTTTCCAACTGGGTGGAGGAAGAAATAGCTTGAAATGGAGACAAAACTGCTGATGGGCAAACTAGATGTCAAAGTTGGCAATTCAGGGAAGGAACTGTTTTGTCTAAGTTCTAAGGAGGAGAGTCAGAGGAACAACTTGGTGTCTTTAGTCTGTGTGTTGTATCACGGGAAACAACTGTCTGTGAATTTTTCCTTGCTTTTCTGTGATGTTGTTACTTACTAGTGTGCTGTGTTTCCACTCATGTTTGACATTAAAAAAAAAGCATGTCAGCCCTTCAGGATGGAAATGACAATAAAATCTAGCTGTACGTACTTGAGATAAATTAACTGAAAACTCTTATCTTGTTCTTCCCTTGCAGCTTTCCCAATAAGATGGTTCTGGGAAGAACACATATAAAAGATGTAGCAGCTAAAAGAAAAGTGGAGCTCAACAGCTACATACAGAGTCTGATGAACAGTTCTTCAGAGGTGGCAGAAGTGAGTTCAAATAACCTAAACAAATTCAACGCAAGTTTTCAGATTTTGGTGCTTGTTAACACTTAAACTAATATGTAATGTTGCTTCCAAATTTAGTGTGATCTTCTTTATACATTTTTCCATCCATTACTTCGTGATGAGAAAGTGGAAGGAATAGATGGAATAGCCAGACCTACAGGTAGGTAATGTTTTTTGGGGGTATTTATAAATTGGATGACTATAGTATGACAGCTTTGCAATATGATATTTTTTAAGTAATTTTTAAATTAACTGTAGTGTTCTTTCATTGAAAACTTTGCACCCCTGTTTTTCCAAATGTTCCTGTGTACAGTATCAAGGAAATAAAAAAACATACCAGAAATTGCACGGTATTATGGTCATAATGTGATCACTTGGGCTTGCTTATGGCTTGACTGAATTATTCAAGTTTTTACTCTAAATGTTCAAGTTACTTTTTACATAAAAATGGAAAAATCTTTACAAACTATAGCCTTGCCTTCTTATTAGGGAACCAGAAATAAAATCAGAAACTGAAGTTGGTCGCAAGGCTCGTATGTTTTTTCCCCATATATAATAAGTAAGTGTAGTACTGATGAAAACATACAAATATTACAGAGGAAATAATTGTGTACTTTTTCAGATGTAAGTCCATCAAGTCCTACCTCAGGCAAAGTGGGAGGAGAAGTGAAGCTATCCATATCATATAGAAATAGCACTCTGTTTATCATGGTGATGCACATTAAAGACTTGGTAAGTAGAGATACTGAGCTCACTGCCAAAAAAGTGTTTCCGTTCTGTCCATTACAGTCTTGACTCTGATCCAGGAATGTGAAACTTTGTTCCTCCAAATTTTCCAACTGCCTATTTAAGTGCTGCCTTTGGTTAGCTTGATTGAGAAGTCTAGATACTCAAAAGTAAATATTCAAATAGGTATGCACTAAAAAGTTTTCGAAAACTTGTTTTGTTTTTGGATTGTAGGTTACAGAAGATGGTGCAGATCCAAATCCCTATGTAAAAACATACTTACTTCCCGATACACACAAGACATCCAAACGCAAAACCAAAATCTCCCGGAAGACAAGAAATCCAACTTTCAATGAAATGGCAAGTTAATTTATGCAGTAACTCCCTATGGTTTGCTATTGTCTCTTAGTCAAAGTAGTAATTAAAACATTGTCTAAAAAATCTACAAAGATATATAAATGGGAAAGGAATTTGTTTGAAACAATTAGCCTTGTTTAAAAAAAAAAAAACCAAAACCAAACACAAACCAAAAAACCCTGACCAAACAAAAAAACCCTAAAGCAACTGAGTAGATAAATGTACTATTACAAGTAAGCAGAAATTTCTTAGACTGACTCCTCAGAGTAATGGGGAGGAGGAAAATAATCTTAAGACTAAAGATCCCCCTGCCCTGGATTCACTGATTCATCACGTGAAGAAGAATGAATTCAGAAGTCTCGGCATGTAAACAGTACTTCCATCTGAAAATACTGGTCCTTTTTAAACAATGTTGGGAGCATAAAATAAAATAGGAATGTGCTTCAGCCCATCCTCTGAGAAGTGGACATAGTGAATGGTCATAATGTGTAGTTAAAACATCTGTCAGTGGTTAGGCAGGCAGAAGAAAGGGTGGTCTGTGTAACTTTGTTTGGATAACCAAAAAATTCTTCTTACCTCCTAGCTTGTGTACAGTGGATACAGCATGGAGACTCTGAAACAGAGAGAACTTCAGTTAAGTGTGCTCAGTGCAGAATCGTTACGTGAGAACTTTTTCTTGGGTGGAATTACACTCTCGCTAAAGGACTTCAATTTGAGCAAGGAGACTGTTAACTGGTATCGGCTAACTGCTGTACCCTATCTGTGAACTCATTTCTACGCCTGAGTGAGACCAGAACAATTGTATTCACTTGTCCTTTGTGCATCTTCCTACTCAAAGATAACTTGCACATCTGAAGAGACTCTGCATTTCAACAGATATGTTGGACCAACATTCATATAGCCTAATTTGGAGGATTTCTAGAAAACTTGGTTTATGCTTATGCAACATTATCAAAGCATCATTGTAAATGTTTAAGGGTTGCAGTTAAAAGAAGGAGTTTTTAAACCATCCATGGAAATGAAATGAACAGTTTGACCATGCTGGTTGGTTAAACCTTAACTTAATCCTTTAGGCCCGTGGATATAGTGCATTTTTGCTTCTAATTTTTGTTACCTGTGTGTCATCCATGGCATGATGCTGGAGAACATCAAAGAATTGATATATTTTAGGACTACAGTCCCACTACTAACTAGACATCACAGAAACAATGATGGGTAAAATTTTAGTGACTTCATGCATACCTATAGAAATGAAGGTGGAAGGGCTGGAGGAATTCCTTAGCATTGCATTTAATCCCAGTTCATTCTTCTCCAGTAAGTCTTGGAGTGCGTGCCAATAATGGAAGTTGTAAATAACGGTGCCTTATAATTCAAATGCTTCTCTTTTACCTCATTTCTGGTATTTAAATATGTATACATGTGAACTTTCAGCTCCTTAAAAAGGGGGAAAGTTCTCATATTTGATACATTGCAGGTCCTACTGGAAGTATTTTCCTGAGATGTGCTACTTAAAAATAACATCACTTACAACTGATCATCATAGTTAGTGCAACTTAGAAATTTTTTTCTACGTGTGATCTCAGAAATTGAATGAAGACTGGTTGAATGTGGTGCCGTAGGAAATGGGCCCAGCTTTTCAGTGTTTTGAATTCTCTTGATTTCTAGAATTTCTAAATACTGTAGTGATTAAATGTGGAACAGATTCAAACACTAAATCCACAGTGGCATTGGCACCTGTACCTCCAGGTGAAGGATGGGCTCTAGTTAAAAAGCATAACTGCTGGATGAATTGCAGGTCAAAAATGAGTTGCAGTAACAGCTTTGAGAGAGGAGCTTGGTCACTTCTTTTAACAGCTCACAGCAATACTGTTTCTCACTCCCAGTAAGAATTAATTCCAACTAAAAATACTTTATTCCAAGGAACATTAGGTTGGAACTATTTTGTGACGGTGGAGTACAAGTGTCACTATTGCCCCTTAATACCACTGGTTACTTAATTGGGTGTTTCTGCACTACAGCCATACCCTTTTTATTCACCTTAGTGTTTGGAATGATCATTTCTGTCTAAACAAAGCTATGGAGTTGCACACTTCTCTTTCTAGTACTAAATCTTGAAGCAAGACAACAGCCTATCACCACTGACTGGGACTAGCGTGAATTTTTTTGAAGTAAAATATGCAACTATGAATGAAGACGCAATATGGGGAAAGCCTTTGATGTACCCAACACTAAAAACCTATTTCATAATCTAGTTTTTTCCTTTCCCTGCTACTGACCAATCTCCCTTCACTACAGAAGAGAGAAGTAAACTTGAATCTCCTGGTGCCTAAAATATTCATGGTCCAATTTTATAAGAGTTACTACAATTAAGAATATCCTGAATGTTAGAAACTGGGTTGATACTAATGGGCGCTAACACATCCCAGTTTTATTAGGCATCTTGCTAATTAGGCCTATTTTTCATTTAGTATATAGCCTGTAAATAAATTATGTAACTTACTAGATATATTTCCTGCTTACTTGATGCTTTTGAGACTTACTCCATTCCATCATTAGAATCACAAGTCACTTCAACACAGGAAAGTAGACTACTGTTTTTGTGAAACGTTCCATTGTGAAATAAAATGAAAGCAATATGTACTGCCTTTTTTGCAGTTTGCTATTAAAGCACAGTGTCTTACAGCACAAAATACTAAAGTAATTTAAAAAAGAATATTTGCAGTTTTAACAGTTGTCTGGACTCTGAAGAAAATGTATAGTACTGTATTATTGTTAGCATATGTCCTGACTTCTGATTTAATCTTCTTCATAGCTTAACTCATTTTGTGCCTTTCCCTTCCTTTCCAAAGTAGTCACTGGCTGAAGCTTTTTCTGGTCATGGATTTTTGTCTGTGGGATCTGGCCTTGGCTGCTCCTCCCGCACAGAGGAACAGCACCAACCTTGTACCTCTTAGCAGTGTTCTCAATTAAGAAAAAAAAGTGATTGTTGCAATAAGATTTTTATGTACTATATTAAAAAAAAAAAGGATGTGAAAGAGGAAAGTACTCACTTGGGGTGGAATTTACCAGTACACTAAGTAGCTTGAAAATGTAGTTTTAACAGCTTTTTGTATATTCTTTAATGAAAAGAAAAAAAAATAATTCTTTATGCAATGTATGACCTGCAGCCAGAACTACAGCTGTCTAGACAGACCTTGTTTTGGTATTTCAGAGTTAACAGCTTGTGCTTAGACCTCTTCCTTTTCCTTATTAACCTGGAACTTTGCACTGAAATTTTTATTACTGCCTTTTTACTATCTACAGCTACCTGTCTCTGGATGCACGTGCGCTCTTTTATCAAAAGTCCTTTTCTCTATTTTTACAACTCGGGTTGTGTGGAACCTGCCTTCTCTTACGCGGACACTGTGACTGAGGTAGTGCTAGAGGTGATGAAATTCAGTGAGAGCAAATGGTTTGCCTCCCTTTGTCTAGGTATGTCAGAACCAAATACTTTAAATAAATGAGCTCCTTAATAAAGGTGTACAGTATCGCCCTCCGTCGTGCCCGTGCCGAGCGGGTTTAATGTGACTCCGTAACTGTCCTGTAAGTATATTAAACACTATTCTCAGAAAAAAAAAAAATAATAAGAGTGCTGGTCTTCACTGCCCGCCGGGCCTGGCTTGGCCGGGCCAGCCGCCGTTCCTCCCCTCACGCCGCCCACGGACGGGGGCGCTGCTCCCGCCGGGCCTGGGGCGCCGTGCGCACCCGCGCCACTGATTGGCGGGCGGGCGCGGGCGGGACGAGGTGCTGCCCTGCCCTTTCCTGCGGAAGCGAGGCGGGAAGTGCCGCTGTCTCGCATCGCTCCTTCTTCTCAGCCGCCGCCATCATGGGTCGCATGCACGCTCCCGGGTAAGCGGCTGCGGCGTGGGGCGGTTGGGAGCTGTTGCGGGTGGCTGAAAGGGCGCCGTGGACGGGTGTGAGAGCAGAAGGGCTGCCGTGGGGGCGATGGGGCACGTGTGGGGATGGGGTAGGAGGGCTGGGGGCTGTCAGGGTATGGCGGCGGGGGGAGGAAAGGCCGGGGCCGGCGCTGAGGCGCGGGCTTCCTCGGCGGGCCCCGGGCACGGGAGTGCTCGTTGTGCTTGGGCTGCTGCTCCTGGAGCCGCGCTGGTGTGGCCTGCCGTGGCGGCGGCGCTGGGCCCAGGCCGTGGAGGGTCCCGCGGGAGGGGCTGGCAGCAGGCCGCCGTGCGGCGGGGGCAGGGCGGCGGTGGAGCTTGCCGGGCCGCGCTCAGCGTGTCATCTGCTTCTTCCCTACAGCAAGGGCCTGTCCCAGTCAGCCCTGCCCTACAGGCGCAGCGTGCCCACGGTGAGTACCTTCGCCGGGCCGCGGCCCTTCGGCCTGCCGGGCGGGCGCCGTCTCTCCTCCGGCCGCTTAGCAGGGCCCACGCAATGAAAGACAACCAAGGGAGCCGCAGTATTTCGTGTGATCCTTTTTAAATCGTGCTTGATGAAATCTTTAGGATACTGAGGAAGAAAGTGTCGTTTCCCGATCGGGTGACTTCGTGGGCAAAAACGTCTTTTTTTTTTTTTTTTTTTTTTAACTCTTTGTTCCTTCCTTCTATTTAAGTGCTGCTTTGGTTTCTTTTAGTCTGTATGCTGATAACTTCTAGATATTCAATTACTTTCACTCGAGTTTGGTCTTTGCCATTGTGGAGTAAACCGACTGTTTCTGAACCATTAGTAGCAGTGTTTTGTTGGTCAGAGCACTAGCTCAATTTCAGTCTGCCCTTAGTTCATTTAGGGTGCTTCCACGTAAAAAGGTTTACCTGACAGCTAAATGAGCAGCTGCTTTGCCAGAGGATGTCTTCTTGGAGGATCTGTTTATTGGCCGAAAGATCTCATTTGTGGTGCACGTGGAAAAGCACCTACTGAAACATGGTTAAATGAAAACTTGAAATTAAAGCACGAAGTATGAAAAAAAAACCCTAAAGTTAAGATAACGTGAATCTGCTTGAAGTACTGCTGATGGCTAAACAGTTTAATAACCATTAGAATGCTCAAATGCTGTATTTGTTTTTTAAAAACCCTGTGGGTTTTCTGCTTAGTTTCATTTGTGTTCTGTTCTGAATTATAATCTATAGAGCACTTCCAAATATATTTTTTCTGTGCTTTTCAATTTCGTACTTTGATGGTACTAAAAAGGAAAAAAAATTAGGAGCTTTTGTAGCTCATGCAGAGTGAGGATTACCTGCCTTGTTGGTACTGACTTCCACTTAATAATCATAGAAGCAATAGCTCTGTTGGCACATGCTTCTGTTTAACGTAGAAGTCATAAAAAAGGCACTGCTCTGTCTTGAGTAGATATATTTATTTCATTTTTGAATTAATTTGCTTACTTAAAATCTGATTTTCACTGATCTCTGTAGGTGCTTTACTAAGAGATGGCTAAATGGTTCTCGATTTCACCTTTATGTCAAAGGAGTTAAGGAGTTCCTTCCCAGTGGCAGTGATTTTTTTTGCTTCTGTAAATTTGTATGTGTGTTTCAGGTGTGGCAGTTAAAGTGATGATAAACCAGCTAGTTGGAGTTGGGGTGTTTTAAACGGAGACTTTGTTTATTCGTCTCTGCCTTCCCCCACCATATTTCACTAGGGTTGTACGTTCATGATATGTGAAAAGTTTCTTCATCATTAGAATTACAATTTCAGTTTTTGATTGTTTTTTCAAGCATTAAAAAGCATCTATTTCAACCATTTATAAAAAGCTTTGACGTAGCTTGTCTGTTCCTCTGTATTAAGCACTGTTTGTCAGTTGTAGTTGTGGTTTTTTTCCCAATTTTCTTTAGTGGCTGAAACTTACTTCTGATGATGTAAAGGAACAGATCTACAAGCTAGCTAAAAAAGGCCTGACCCCCTCGCAAATCGGTAAGTTTTATGAATCAGTCTTCAATAGAGACAAAACATATTTTTCTGACTGTAATAATACAGTTGCTCCTTCAACCTGCATGGGATAACATGCTAAGAAAATACTGGTTTTCTGATGTACCTATGTATTCACTGTGTGGATACTACTAAAAATGTACTATGTCTCATTTTTGCAAAAAGCATATTTGGTGAAGTAGTTAAAGTTTTTTGTGGGTTTTTTTTTTCAAGCAGAAAATATAAAGCATCTGTTTAATCTTATAACCTGTCCTTAGGAATGGCCACTAGTCTACCCAGTTTGTTGGAGAAAAACTTGACATCTCATCTTAAAATACCAGCACCCGTGTTTAGGAGCTTACTGAGCCAGGCACTGGAGCTGCATAATAGACTACTTCTCACTAGTTTGGACTCCTCTGGAGCTTTGCTTAAGTGTGTCTGTGCTACAAATTTATGTAGTCTTAAGATATGTAGTGTAATTGAGTGCTATATTAATGTTTTTAATTTTACTTTATTTATTAATGATCTCTGTGGTATAGTATGGGGTTTTTAGAGTAAAGATGTCTATGGCATCTTTGTTAAGTATAGAGAAGAGGGTGGTTGAATACCTAGCTTTAATAAGTCCTGTTGAAAATTTCTCAGTAATAACGTAATACTTACCGTGTGACCTGCCTAAATGTGATGGGTGGCTTGGTTTTCGGTTAATTGCTATCTGATGAAGTGTTTCAGCTTCTGTAAGTTGTGTTTTGCTCACACACTATCTACCATTTATTTGTTCATGGCTTCCAGCAGAAAGGTATTTTAATTTAAAGAAGTCTTTTTGGATAGCTTGTAACTGTAAGGTTGGTTTCACTAGATTTGTGCAAGATGTTTGGGTTTTTTCCAGTGTGAGATGTAAACATTTGTTTCAGGTGTCATCCTGAGGGATTCTCATGGTGTTGCCCAGGTTCGCTTTGTAACTGGCAACAAAATTTTGAGAATCCTTAAATCGAAGGGACTGGCCCCAGACCTTCCAGAGGATCTTTATCACTTGATCAAGAAAGCTGTTGCTGTGCGTAAGCATCTTGAGAGAAACAGAAAGGTGAGTGCTAATTTAAGCAGGTAACACTATGTTTGTTTTTTCATATAATACAGTAGTTTATTTACAACTTTACAAAGCAAAAGCTTTTGGTGTGCTCCCTGTTAGCCACCCCCTTTGAGTAAACTTAGTGGTTCGGGGAGTCATTTTGATGAAGGAGAATGGTCTTTGTCTGTGAAAAGGATCTTAAAAGCATTGCTTAAACCAGGTATTTCTGGTCCTGTTCTGATTTTTACTAGCTTCATCAGACTTTGGTAATGGGAATGTGGAGTTTGTAGCAGTAGCTGTGGATGTTTTACTTTATTAAAGCTCATATGAATTGTGTGTCATTGAGAAGTGAAAAGTAGTGCTTCTTTGTAATGTAGCTTTCTCTTCCAGGATAAAGATGCCAAGTTCCGCCTGATTCTGATTGAGAGCAGAATCCATAGGTTGGCTCGCTACTACAAAACCAAGAGAGTGCTGCCACCCAACTGGAAGTAGTAAGTCTTCTTTTATGTTACTGTTTTCACTGAAGTCTTGTAGGTTTTGTAAGCCATATGCTGGGGCTGTGAGTCAAAGGCTCATTGTGGTCACTGTATGTGTATGTAAACCAGGCAGCAATGAATAGATATTTTGATAAATATTAACTGTTTAATTAATGAAAATTTAGCCAACATAGGAGAATGCCCATAGGTGTTAGGGTTAGCTTCTCTTTTTCTGAAAAGAGTCGGGTACAGTTAGCCAGGTTTTTAAATATGCTGTTTTATACTGTTAAACCAGTATTTTTATTTTAAAAGGAAGAATGAATTCTTTATGCCACAGAATTTAAACAGGTAGTCATTTACTTCAGAACTGGTAGTTAAAGCTTTGAACTGAAGCAGTATTTTTGACAACTAGTTTGAAAAACTGCCTCTGCAATTAATGTTCTCTCTTTCTCTCTCTTGTCTTTTTAGTGAATCATCGACAGCTTCTGCCCTGGTCGCATAAGAGCTGGCTATGTGACTAACTGAAAAAATAAATTTTCATTAACTAAGATTGTGTTGTGTCGGTTGGTGTCATCTTAAACTAGAAACTTCTGCTTGTTTAAAGAAGCTGCATGTAAATGGGAAGTTTTCAGGGTGGAGCAGCCACGTGGCCGTGATTTCCATATTGCTGTCCTATAGTATCAAATGTAGGCAGTGGTTGCTGGCGTTCTAGGGCACCTGTACAGTTTGTGTCTGTACTTAAACTGGTTTTTGTGATCTGATAGTCTCAAGTTGGTGAAGTGACCTAGTCATTCACAGCAGATATTTTTTATTCACGTGGGGCTGTGCCTCTGTGTATCCTGTAGGAAGAAAACAATGTCAGGAGGAAGAATTGGGAAATGAGGAAATGCAGAAAGGATTATGCAGGAGTAGGGCGTGGGGAGGGAAACAAAATCGGAGAGGTTCATCAATTCGTTACAGGTTAATATGGATCTGTTCCTTGTGCGGAAAGTTTAAGTAGACCTCAGCCTGTTCCTGACAGTAACTCTGGCTGTCATTTGTAAGTAATTTTAAGAATACTCTGAGATTTGTGTAAATAAGGACAGCAGTTTAGCTCTTCTCAGGTGTTCTCTTTACAGAGGTAGTTTACCTTAAACAGACAGGGCTATTGTATAGTCACTTGCTGAGGTTGTGCCTCCCAAGTTCTAAATAGCTTTGACCTTAAGGGTCATCTTTCTGCTGGAGAAATGTGGAGAACAGACTAACAATACTTTTTTCCTCTTTTAGGAGAAAATTGCAAATGTAGTTATTCTGAGCTGTTGTGGCTGTTGCTTCTAAGTTTTGTGCATTGCTTAACTTTTGCCATATTAAAAAGTGAAGTAAATTCAGATAAGCCCTAACATTTTTGTAAAGTGTAGTAACCATAACCAGTGGAACCTGGTAACTTCTGGATTTAATTTTGCAGAAAGATGGATTCCTCTGCCCTGATGATGAAGCTAAATACAGGCTTCTGATTAAGCGTTTTTTTAAAAAAAACAAAACCACTGCATTCCAGTTGAACTCTAAAATGCTACTGTCTGGTCGGTCTTAAAAACTAAATTACCAGCTTCCGTATGCTGTCAAAATCCTGGCTTTTGTTTCTGAAAGCTTGTGGTGTTGCCAGGCTATCTGGGAGGTAGGTGCAATAAACCACTTCCATGGTAATTTAAAACAAAAAAAAAATTTTTTTCCATGGTAATTTAAAACAAAAAAAAAAAATTTTTTCTGACTTTCGGGTTGGAGGTATTGCCAGCTGAAAAGCACGTGGAGACTTAACAGTAGTCGGAAATATCTGCATGTAAATAATGAAAGTACCAGCAGATGGCACTTTGAAACAGTAGTGGTTTTAAGGAGTCACATACTGCCGCTAGTGCCACCTAGATCAAGTGTCAAGGCTGGTGGTCTGACCCGGTGAACAGATGCTGTATTTAGAATTGTAGAACTACTAGGTATGGTACAATGGGTGTGAGCACAGGTGTGTTGGAACTTGCCCAGTTTTTCTGCTCTGTGCTGCTGAGGTTTCTGTGTGAACACATTCGGTGCTTGTGTTTTCTGGCACTGGGTAGCTGGAGGGGCTGACAGCCGGCCGTGCTGTATGTGGGTGGCAGTTTGGTCACCCAGGGGTGCTGAAAGCTGCTGACCTTGCCAGAAGAGGTAGGGGGGACTGGGGGTGTTGCAGTGATGGGGTCTGTGTCAGGAATGGACGAGAGAGGAGGGTACAATGTACTTAACTGCCTTGTGTACTTCCAGGAATGAAAACTACCCAGGGACAGATCCTTGGCTTGCAGTAAGATCAGATCGAGGTGTTGAAGGAACTCCTGAGGACAGAGAGAGGGAGGTACACCGTATTTGCTGCCTGTAGAATTTGGCACTCTTGTCAAACAATGGTAATGCTGTTGTGACTGTACCGTTACACGCGTACATTTCTGCTACTTAACATTGCTAAAGGTTCCCTATTTTCTGTAAGTCCTATAGACTAGCTTAAGTAAGATGTCCGTTCTCATTAGGATTTCAGTCCCTTACTGCTTTGATTGCTGGAAGAGCTGCACCATCAGTCCCGTTTGCCCCAGGGCGTGCAGGTTGTCTGCTTGTGGGAACGGTAGAGCCAAGGCACTGGCAGGGGTGAATCTTCCCTGGGGAGCAGACCCCTGTGAAGCACGTTACCGAGTGAGGCTTTGGGAGGATGTGGACCTACCGCGTGTGTCTGAAGAGAGGAGTACGGGACCAGGAGGAACGTGGTCCTGTGGACGTGTCAGGTAGGTTTATTACCTGGGGCTGTGGTACAGGACTGTGCCTGGGTGAAACACTGTCAGGTAGGTTCTGAAGTCCCCGACCGTGTTTGCTGAGAAGCAGGGCTGCCCCGGGCAGCTCAGGGCTTGCGGTCCGCAGCTGCCCACGTACAGCAGAGGTCAGGGCTGCCCGGGAGAGTTAGCGGAGTCTTTCCTGCTGCTCTGGGTAGAGGTAGTGTAACTGCTCTTAGGTGGAGAGATGCGATAATGAGAATAAATCCAGATCTTCAAATAGTTGCCCAAAATGAATTCTTTTTATGAAGCAGCACAAACTGTCTGTGACCTGTGGTTATCTGCAGGCAGCACCCTGCCTCCCCTCTCCCCCGCAGTCTGGGCTGTTCTGCAGGCTTTGTGCCCCGCTGCCCTCTTGCTTTCTCCTGTCATAATGTGTTGTTATGGCTCCTTTTGCCTTGACTTACCCTTCAGAAGCTATGTTTCTGTTTCTGCCTCATTCCCAGTGGCCATTTGTGAATTTGAAATTTGGTATGAATCTGACCAATGGTTTGGGTTTTTTTTTCCCCCTATCCCAGTGTGAGCTTTTTCCTGCATTGTGCCAGGGCATGCATCAGAAAGGAGCTGACAACCCGCCCCACATCCAGCTCTCTTGGCCCCTCCGGCACGGTGAAGCCTGCCCTTCCTTCACAGGGGTGTGGGCACTCTGCCTCCACAGCTAGCCATGGTACGTGGGGGCCCCCTCAGCAGCCGCCTGGCCATGCTGGGCTTTGCTGCTCCATACCAGGCTCGCGTGGCGAGTTTGCTTCACAAAAGCCTCCCACCAGAGTTCAGTCCTTGCCAGCTCTGCAGCTCTCCCAAGGCTGTGGGCTGTGTGGCAGAGGCTCTGCCCTTTGGCTCTGGGTTTGAAGGCTGGCTGCCGAGGTGCCCTTTCCTCTTGCAGAGCCCCTGGTAGCTGTGGTTGTCTGCCATTCCCCGGGAAGGTTTGTCGTAGGGTTTTAAAAATAGTGATGATGATTCTTGCAGTCAGTCACTGCTGGGTCACTGAGGGTAGTAAGGAGAGAACTGGATTACTTCAGGTCTGAAGAACAGAGTTCTCTGTTGGACGTGGCACAGGGAGATGGGACAAGAGCATTCTTTGCGTTTCAGGCTGGTTTTTCCACACAGATTCCCAGTCCTCTCTAATCCATGTTTTTATTCTCAGAAGCATGATGGTCTTCACTCTCTTGCCTTTCTTTGACCTTGGCGTGCACCTTCTCCCTGCCTCCCCTTCCGTGTTTCTGAGCTCCGTTTGCCCCTGATGCTTCTGGCTATGTGGCAGAGTTCCTGTTGAGGGAATTTGCCCCTTTTTTTGCAAATCAGTCGAGCCAATGTTCTTCTGTTCCTTTAGGTGACACGAGTTTAGCTTACCCTAACCCGAGTCAGCTAGGGCATCATTCAGATGTATGAACACGACTTTGTGTTTTCTTCACTTCTGCAGTTCATCCTGGAATGTTAAGTCCAGAAAGGTGAGTCTTTATTCCTGTGGTTAAATCAATAGGTAATTAATGCCAGGCACAGTTTCTACCTTCATTTTTAGGACAGAGTTTGAGAAGTGACTGTTAAGTATGGGAAAGATTAACCCTGACAGGGATTTAAGGGAAAGCTTTGATTCAGTCATGTCTGGAGGATGCCTTGGGTGCTAGGTATCTGCTCCTTCTGAAGGATTTTGTGGTGTGTGACTGGTTCCCTTGTGCAGGCAAATGATCTTTTAGCTCTGATTTTTTCAAATTGACTGTTCCTGTTCAGAAGTACTTCTTGTGAAAAATAAGAAAATGCTGGTAATTTGTTTCAAGTAAGGAAACTTAAACACCAGTTGTACAGCTGGTAAGTCATTACCACTGCTGGAAACCATGTATTTCTCTAGCTGAAAAGGGCAAAAAAAAGTCAATCAAGCTATAGTAATAACCATTAGAAAAGACAAGAAATTATTTGGATTTATAGCTGTACAGCTGCAATTATATGCTCTTTTGCTTTTTCTGGAAAACGGCTTCTGAAGTATGTTTTCAGTTGCATTTTCTGCCAGTAAACTTCTTCGAGTTTTCAACTCAAAATCATTGCATGCAAGTTAATCCCAAATAGCAAAATGTGAATGAAACATGCACTCTCGATTTTTCTGAGCAAAGGTTTGTGTCACTTTCTCCCACTGTTTTCAGTGTCACTTACAGACCATGAAAAGCAACGTAGTTAGAAAGCACTGCACGTGTTTCTTGGGACTCAAGGGCCGGTTTCTTTCCCCGTCCCCATTTAAATGAAGAGCGGTAGGGCCTGCTGAATTCACCAGAGCAGGTCTGGTACTCCTGCAGCTCTGCGATAGCTGGTGTTTCTGGCTTAGGCTAATGCTGCCTCACGTTCACACAGATGTTTTGTTTCCTTTTCAATGCTGGGATCAAACCAGTGAAAAAATGTGCGCTGTTGCTGGGAAGTCCCTTCAGTAACTCTGCAGCATTTGCATAACAATCCGCTGTGCTGCCCTAGTAACCTCCCTCCCCGGCACATATCTTGGCAGTAGGAAATGGTTCAACAATGTTCACTGCACAAATGGCATGTCTGTGAATGTCCTTTTCTTGCTTCCCAAGGATTTCTGGCCGAACCTGCGTTTAGATAAATTAAGTTCCCTCTTTGCTCCCAACCCTCCTCTGTTTTGGGGGTAAATTTTACTTCTGGTTAGAAATGTATAACCCTTGTAATGAACTGTGTTGCTGACTAGTGTGGGTGCTTTCCTGTCACCACAGGATTTATTAAACACAAACCAGCACAGATGCAGTAACTAGAGCTGAATCGATAGAAAAGGTTAACGTTTAATGGCATAGCAATGCATATTGGATATGACAATAAACGGTGGCATTGTCCTGCGGGGCTTGGTCACTAGAGAGTAAGTACTGGCAGTCAATTTCTGAAGGCTTGCTTGGTGCTTAGTACAAAAGGAGGTGAAGTACAGCCTGTGACATCAGCCCAGGAGCTTGAGATACTGTGTGGCAAGTAATTAATGTTGGCTGTGCCTGAGGCAAGAGGTGTACCAACATTAAAAGATCACCTGAGTTTTCTAGCGAGTGCTGGTTTTACAGGCTAATATTTTATTCCCTTTGAGGCTGCTCACTCAAGACCCCTTTTCAGGTCAGAATTCTCCTTCTTCAGAGCCAGGAAGGGGCTTTCAAGTTTAGTGCAGCTGTCAGGGATCAATCTCTTTTACAGCTCCTTCAAGTTCTTTATGATGCAGATGAATAATTTCCGTAGATCCTGAGCCCTGTGTTATGCCAGAGTGGGAAGAGGGTGGCTGGTGTTTTGAACTGTAGAAGCTGTTGACTGACTGGGTGAAATAACCAGTGACAGCCATTAAAAATTAATCAGGTTAAATGAACTTGGGAAGGATCCAGGTCTCAGAGGATCAGTTCTGATGGCAAAAGCATTTGAGATCTGCAAGAAAACAGGTGGAAGCATCTCTCATTATAATATGTGTTAGTGGGCACTGGGGCACACCAAAAGCTGCTGTAAAATACAGGCTGTAAAAGAACTTGTTTCCTTGTGAGGTTTTTTCTTTCGTTTGTTTTTCGTCGTTGTTGTTGTTCTTGCTGTTTTTATGAAAAAAAGTAACATCTTCATTTTCCTTAAAATGAAGTCCATCCCATCTTGCTCAGCTCTGCTGGTCTTGGCAAAACTAGGACTATAAATTGGTAAATTTTCAGAAACTGCTGATAAAGTAATACGTATCTTTTGAATCAGGTCTTCCATTTACAGCTCAAACTCATGCTACAGATACTCCTGATAATGATCTTAGCAGTAGAATCTGATCTGGATTCTCTTTTTTTTTTATTATTCTGCGATTAAGCCACACCATATCTGCAAAGCAATACAAGAATAATATTTAAAAGCAGTATTTAGCTAGTTTCAATCAAGTTAGGATCTCAAACATATGATTAACAAAAAAAGCCCTTACTAACAAATAACATTCCTGTAATGTGCAAGGAGGTGACTTTCAGTGGCCCCAAATTCCAAGTAGTATTACACTTGGGAGTGTTGTGTAATGACCTAGGAGCAGGCAGTTGCTGGAGAAAGTGTTTAGCTTTCTGGAATTCACTAAAGGTTAAGTGTTGTAAATTTGATGCTGCAGGAACACCACTGATGTCTAGCTCTTACATAGTACTTTTGACCCATAAATGTCAGTGGTTTGTGAGAGAATAGACTATAACCCCACCCTTTCCAGGGTGGTGGAGGCATAAAGCAGGGAAACAGCTTGCCTGGGGCAGTAGGAGAGCTAGGTATGGAGCTCTGATGTCCTAAATCCCAGCCCCTCCTCCTAACACAGTTACACTTTAAACAGAGGTGGATGTTTATATGTAAATGGTAGATGTGGGGAGTGGTGCAGAGTGGAGGAGGGAGGCAGTTTGCAGAAGCATCTGGGGACACAGACCAGGGCACTTAATTCTTGGCACGGGGTACCATAGTGTGACTCGTAGTGGACAACAGTGGGCAGTTACTTTAATCCCTCTTTGCTCTGGTGTATGTGCAAGGTTGAGAGTGGAAGGAACAAAATTCCCCAGCTGCCTCCTGTCCTGAGCAGGGAGTGGGCTGGGCCCGTCTTCCTTCCTTGGTAGAGTGTTGGGGAAATGGAGCCAGACTCTGTCTCGGAGATTCTGCTCTTGTGGGGCACGTAACTCTGTACTCCTACCAGTTCAGAGCAGGTTGTGATGTGGTCTCCTGATGTCATCTTCTCTTACTCTGTATGGCAATTTTGGAAATAGCAAAGGAGGATATAAAAAGCAGGAAAAGTTAGGTGCTCAGCAATGTTGTACAGTCAAGATGCTGTCACTTGTCAATTTTGAAACTAATTGACTTACGAGTTACATGGTAAAAAACTGCACAATAATCCCTTCAATTTAGCTGCCTAATAGACAGGATTCTTAAATTCCATATAGCTGCATAATATACAGGGTTCTTAAATTACCTTACCATAGGTAAAGCCTATATTTCAGTGATCCCTGGAATCGTCTTCCCCTTTTAGCCAACATCGTACCTTCTGCACCTGTGTGATGGAATTCTAAGGGTCGCACATTGGTCTAGTACGAAATTCTGTTTTGGATAAGGATTCCTGTCAGCCTTGCTTCTGGTCTGATCCAGAGATCAAACTAATAGGGTCGAATCTGAGCAGTTTAATGAAACTGTTATTTAAGCAAAGCAATCATGTCCTGCTGCAGTGTTGTTTGGTATTAAACAGCAATTAGATTTGTCTCCCCGACAAAATTGAAAAGCTCATCTGAAAGCAACTGTAATCGGAAATGTCATACTACAGATACTGATCATAGATATGATTTAACAAAACACAGGCTTTGGCTTCATTTCATCACAATGACGGATAATCCCATGGCATACAGCAGTTTAGTACTGTTTATGTAGCTTGCAGTTTAGGTTCAGAGTATTCCTTTCACTGGCGTGTACACGCTTGTGTTTTTCTTTTACTCTCGTATGTGCCACATGATCAACATCAGTGTTAAACTGGAGTATTCTGCCCGTGTCACTTACTCAGTTGTGTCAAGTAAAATGGCATTTGGGATGATGAGGTTTACCCAAAGTGGTACTTGCTATAACAGCACACCATTGAACTCCAGTCTGAGCTTTTTGCAACGGCTCGCTCTGCGGGTGCACAAGAAATGAAGCAGCAGTTTCAGAAAGCTGCAGTGGTGGTGGTGAGTCACACAAGAGTCAACACTGACAATAAAGCAGACCTGCTGAAGTAGTGATTAGGGAGGTGTTTACACAGACTTTAGAGGTATATAGCTGGATTTGCCTGCAGGAGAACTTTCACAAGAGATAACTTTGTGGATTGCACAAAGCTCCATCTCCTGGACTCATGCAAATTTGCAAGAATTTTTGGTTAAAAAAAAAAAAAAAAAAAAAGACTAGAGCATATTGCATGTGTGTCAGCCAGTCTTAAAATGCAGAACTTTGATTAGGCAGAATATTCTGAGTAATAAGCCTTCCTCCATGTATCCTGACCTTTAATCCTTTAACATTTGAGTTAAAAAGATGTTAACAGTGAAAGAAGGCAAGCTCTGTTAGCATCAGACTACAGAGCAGGTACAAGCAGCTGATGTATGTAAAAGAACTGGCTATCAGTATATTTTTAGTCTTAACGTTTATTTTCATGTGGGCTGGGGGATTGTAGGAGATTCCCTCTTGCTGTATATTTTTGATGGGAAGCTATGGCTGCTGTGAAGAAGCGTTAGGTGTACTGTTGTCCTGGAGGTCTGCAGCATTAGCATCATTCCACATTTTTATATCCACAAAAAAAGTAACAGACCATGGGTTAGATTGTGCTTGTATTTCAAGCAGTGATTTATTTTCCGCTCCCTGGTCCCCGAGTACTCCTGCGCTTGAAGTGCAGAGACACGGGGAGTATGCTGAAGTGCCTGGAGTCCTGATGTGCGTTACCTGGAGCTTTCTCTGATCTGTGCCAGATGGGTAGCTGGATAGATAGTCTGAGTGCTGCCTCTTCCATCGCTTCCCTTCCGAGGCAGCGTATGCTGGTGGTCTGCTGAAGACACCTCATTCCCAGGTTGAAAGCCTTTGTCAGAAGAAGCGGTGCCTGCCTCTGGATTACTTCTCCCCAGCGTGTGCTGAAAGGTGCCCCACCTGATTACTGCGCTTCCCATGTCTGGTGGGTGCATTGAGCCCCCTGCATCATTCGTACGCGCAGTGTCCTGTTTAGACGTGGTTCTGTTTGCTGGAGTCCACCGGAGATAGAAGTTAAGGGCCAGCTTAAACAGAAACCTTCCACCTGTTTGAGTTGCAGGCATTGCCAGGAAGTCTGCGTCTGCTCTGCTTTCAAACAAGGGACTGCTATCCTTTTTGATACAGGACACAACGAACTACAGGCATCTCTCTCTGTGGAGGAGGAAGGGAAAACGGATTTGCCACCCAGCTTTTTGCCTCAGTTTCCCAGGCAGGGGAATGGGCTGCTTCCAGCTATCTGTATCCAGGCTGGCTCCTGGTGACGGGGAACCTTCTCAGTTCCATGGCTTGAGAAAAGCCAAACGTCATACGTGTTGCTGCCGGCTTTGGCTTGCTCCAGGGGTGAAGATCATGTGAAGAAGCAAATCTCTGTACCTGTGCACTTTGGATACGTTCCCTGTCCCTCGGGTGCAGTGCTGTTTTCTGTTAACTGATCCTGTTCTCCCCGCTCCTGCCACTGGCATCTTTGGCGCCCTTGTTTGCTGTCACCCTGCAGGCAGGATGCAAAGTTCTCTCCTTAGGATGCAGTTTAGTACTTGAGCAATGTTGGTGTATTAGCTTGCTACTGCTGAAAATGCAATCCAGTCTATAATTACTATTGCAGCTCAGCCTGCAGACGCTAGATCTGACATAAGGGAAGGAGGGAAGGAGTGGGAGGCAGAAGAGGATTCCTTTCAGCGCGCAGCTCTGTTAAATGCTCTTTACTGACATGCCGACTGCAGAGTTCAGCGTTGCCTGGCAGCTGGCTCAAAGCAGCACAGAAGTGAGCGGGTGCGCAGGTCACACAGCTCGCTCTGTGCTGGAGGAGCCTGGCACATGGGCGTGCTATCAGTCCGTGCATGGCTGCTGTCAGCAACCCAGCGAACCTGGGAAACTGCGTGAGATGAGGAGTTCTGGTCCCAGTAGAGGAGGCTGCTGCCACCAATGCCTTTTCTGGGAGACTCTTCCCCTCCCTGTTGTGTGCCCCACATAAGTCCGTGATAAAAAGGGGAAAGGCCAAGAGAAAGGAACTGCGTCCAGGAGACATCACCCTGGTAGAGTGGTTTTTCCCTTTTTATCACTGTTCAGATGTTTCCTCCCTCAGTCTTGGATCGCTCTGAGTGCTTTTCTTGTGTTAGAGGTAGCTCTGCCTCTTTACCCTTCAGGGTAATTGAACAGTCACTGGTTTTGTTTTTAATTTTTTCCTCCTCTTTGTCTTTCAAATGTCTACCAAGCCATTGTCATCTTTAGAATTAATATTTACAAACCATTGTTCTTTTATATTTCGCACTTGCTACAAGGCAACATCCAGATTGCACTGTACTCTATGGAGAATTATGAGTGTCTTCGGTAGGGCTGCAGTTTCTGTTCTTACTAAAATAACTCTCATAACAAAGACATCTTTCTTCAAAGTAGCTTCCTTCAATTACACATACACCCCCCCCCCCCTTTTTTTTTCTTTGCTAATGTTAATAATTCAGTATGTGGAAGCAAAGCCTTAAAAGGGAAACAAACACTTTGTGTCCTGACCAGTAAGATGGACCTTTTTGAGTTCAGATTCCCTTGATAAATGCAGTCCATGGTTTGTTGGTGGGCTGTGGTGTGGCCTGAATAACTCTGGAGCATTAAATGCAGCTGTATCATGCTGCCTTAGGAAACCTGGGAGAGGACAGTTCTGTGTGTCAAGGGCCAGGCTTTTAAGCAGTTTGTCCTAACTTTTTTCCATTCCCCTGGAAAAGCCTTTTACTACTGCAGTGTATATGATAATGCCGGCTTTTCCTGTTAATTAAAGAGTTCTTAAGGAAGGCAATGGGAGCGGTAGGTTTTGCAGAACAGTAATTACTCCAGGCTTCAATACCAGGAACCTTTTGACCTAACAGCCGTGCAGGTGGAATCTGTCGTGTTGAATCCCTCATTCCCCATCCATCCCTGGGAGGCTGCGGAGGTGTCCTGTTCTCTGGTCTGAGGCAAAGGGCTTCCGGATACTTATATATAAACAAGGTCCAAAAGGTAAAATTCATGCGGCACTTCATCTTGAATTATGCATTGAACCTGTTCAGGAATTACTTTCAGACTTCGAGGAAAAGTTGTGAGGGTTAAAAGGCAGGGCTGGGATTAGGTGCTGTTTGAGCACTGCCTCTGCCCCGGCCTTGCAGCTTTGCCTGGAGCTGGTTGTTAATTGCCAAGCCTTTGAAAACAATTTTACATTTTGGCTCTGTGTTTTTGTTTCCTCAAGGCCAGCTCTGCCAAAATAGCCCCATTTAACCATTGTTTTGCTTTTAGACCAAATGATCCATACAGGTGTGGGTAGCCAGTGGCTTTGTTTCTGGTTGTTAAAAGCAGGCTGTTTGGTTAGCCAGGTTTCTTGATTTCTTCATCAATTCTGGGTGTAAAAGTACAGGCACAAAAATGCAGAGTATTAACGAAAAGTCTTTTGGCCTTATTATTTAGCTTGTCCTTGGATTGGCCCACTCCTCATTACTACCCGGTTACTATTGCTATTATTCTTGTTTAATGAGATAATCCAAATAATCTCATTTCAGTTTCACAGATCATTAGATCTAACACACTTATTAATAAGGCGTTTGTGAGCATTTTATGTCCACTCAGCTGTCTGAATATTTTGTAGCTGGATATGTTTCCTCACAGTATTAACACTTGTCACTATATATTGTCTAACCAGCTGCTGCTTTTTTGTTAATTGCAGCAATAAAAATGTCGTATGCCTTGGGCAGAGGTGTTGACTGTGCTAGCGAAGAGTGGCTCTCACAAGAAGAGAGCTGCCACAGTCTCCCCCCCCAGAAAGGGTCACCTTCCCAGTGCAGGCAGGAACGGGTGGCAGATGCGGGGCTACTTCGCTCCACTGGTGGTAGGATGAGAGCGAGCAGGGACGTTCTCCCGCCGGCTTCCCAATGACAGTCAAAGGCAAGGAAGCCCTAGGGGGACCATCTCGCTCCTTGCTTCCCAGTCGTTTTAGCCAGTGTATTTACCCATGCAGCCAATCATGTGTTCCTTCAGAGCTCTCCCCGGAGTGTGCCAGTCACAGATGCGTGCCCCATGCCTCGCTGGCTGTTTTAAAGTTCCTGGCTGGTGAGATGTGCCTCTGAAGCAGGGAGTGCGGCTCAGGTACATCTGGCAGGACGGCAGGGAGCGCAGGTGTGCCCATGGTTGGAGTATTTGCACTGTCCTGTTACCCCACGTCTCCTGTCGATACCAGTACCTCTGTGTGCTGTCTTAACACTGTGGCTTGGATTCTGCTTTTGCTTAGAGCTAGTAGAGAGGTCCTTGGATAGCTACGTTTGCTGTGCCGTGTTATTTAAACCAAAGAATTTAAATAAACAGGTGTGTGTGGCTGTGCTTTTGTGGCAACGATGAAGAAAACTCCAGATTTTACGCACACATATAGAATTAAATACAAAGAGTAACAAATGCTTTGCTGCTTTCGATAGAGTTAACCTATAGCTCTGGAAGATGTGTGCTTTTCTAGTTGTATCAGTTGGCTACTAAGTGTGACAGTCCTGGTGCTGAAACTGTTGTGCTTTGTCACTGGTTTGAAGACAGGCGTACGCTGCTGGCTCTGACCAGCGATCAAACCATGAAATGACAAAAGGAAAAGGGTTAGAAAAATCAACGCTGTTTCATCATTAGACAAACTGGCGTGGGCTGTCCGAGTAGCTGAGGTTGCCATCCACCCTGTGAGACCCTGCTCCCTGCTGTGTCACCCACGTGTGCCTGTGGTATAAATGGAAGGAGCTGCTAGAAACAACGGTGGGCTGGATGGAGGCTTTGCCCTGGCAAACCATGCACAGCATGCAGGCCACGGCCTATAGTTCTTCTAAAGCTGAAACTTGCTGTACAGGTAAGATCCAAAAAAATGCTGTATTGAACAGCTAACAAATTGTCAGTGTCCAGTGCAGCTGTTTTTCACGGGGGGGAGGGGAAACAACTCCATCTGCTCCGTGATCACTGGGGGCTTGTCTTCACCACTGCAGCACTTTGAAGTTCAGCTCAAAGCCTGGCCTCTAATGTAGCCTGTGTTCACATGCAGAAGTCTTTAGGCTGATTAAGTGTAAGGAAATGTGCCTTGAGGCTTGCTTAATGCTGCAGCAGGGACAACACAGGCTGTGGATTCCTTATTTGATACCAGCCCTGCTTAAGCAGGATTTAGCATCCTCCTCCTCAGGCCCTTTTTCCCACCCTTCTGCTCCCTCATCTGTTGTGCTGCCGAGGTTACTGGTGCAGCAGGATGGTGAGCTGGAGTGAGTGGCAATGTAGTTTGAGAAGGAAAAAAAAATGAAATCATAGAAGAAGTTGGGGGTTTATTTGGTTGATTTTTAGAAGGTTTTAAAACTCTTTGATCTGGTGTACTGTGCTGCTGCACAAACAGTTATGTCAGAGCGGAGCAAAGGTAGAAGCAAACAGGGATTACACAAGGCTTGTTTTTGTGTTCCGTGGCAGGGCCAGTGACAGTAGTGAGCTAATACCATCTGCGTGTACGTTACAGTGCTGTCACCTCAGTTATGCCAAAGCAGCTGGCTGCAGGGCTGCACTCAGAGTCACTTGGAGCAGCTTCCCGGCACAACGGCTGCCTGTGCCGTGAAAACCTCCACGTGAACAGCCCCACTGCACGGTGCAGCCCCAGCGGGGGTTCTAACGCTCCTTACGTACTCACTTGAAGAGCAGAGAATGAGCTTAAGGGTGGATAATCCAAGCTAACACTGCAGTGAAAACAAGTCCCTTACCTCAAATATCACTAAACACTCTTCTGCCCTCCCAAACCTTCACTGTCCTTTAACAGCAGTCACTGTTCTCCTGGCACAGACTACAGCAGGGAAAATTAATTACTCTCTAATGACAAGCCTCCTCTCAGACACTGGCCTGTTCTGTGTAAATGGATGGCAATCTGTAGCCTATCAACAGCCCGTCTCCTTTGGGGAAACAGCCTTACAGGTCTCCAGTTCCCCCTTACTCTACTGACTATTGGCATCTCTTCCGACCTCAAGACCTACTGCATTGCTGCATTTTTTTTTTCTCTTTAATTAATTTCTTTCAGCTTTGTCAGGATACAGGGTAATTAAATGCTTCAGTATCTTGTCATAAAAATGCCACTTTTCAGAGGAATTGTCTTAATGAGCCTGTTTTTCAGCACAGCAGAGGCTCATCTATTAGTCCAGTGTATATTTTTAGAGTGTGGCATTAGTCAGAAAAGCCCATTAGATCGTTATACAAGTGGCTGAATCAGCAAACCGTATGTGCTGCTATCCTGTCAAAGCAATAACGTTAACATTATCAAAGTGATTAAAAGCCATTCATTCATTTTGCTTCTGAGTTGACAAGTTCATTCCTGTAGAGGCATACAGTATGAAGCTGTAAGAAAGGAAATCTAAAAGCTCATCATATTGCTCAACCTAAAGATCTACCAGTGTGTGACAGATGCAATCAAAACATGACAATTGAGTGAAATATCGGACGCCTGTGTACTGTCATATGGCAGGTTGTCACTGGCAAAGCAAAATCAGTCTTAGCCTGGGACCCTTTTTTAAGGATGTGCATCTTTAGGCGGTGAGTTTGGAAAGCTGTGTACACTTGGAGGGGGCAGGGTTTCCGTGAGAGACATTGTCCTTCGACTGGGTCACCTTCCCGGAGCTTCAGAGCAAGGGTAGTGCTGCTGGTCTTTCCTTGCGGGGGTTCACGGGGTGTGTTTGGCCAGTGAGTTCCCTGGCTCTTCAGTCCCCCATGGTAGCTGTTGAGGGCTGGGTACTGTCGTTGCGGTTCTTGGCCTTGGCAGCGGGTGTCTGTTGGTGTTACACAGAGCAGAAGTTATGGGAAGGATAAACAAGCACTGACGTTGCTGTTATGACCTTACCAGAAAAGCTGAGTGGACAGAAAGGTTCAATTCCTAGGGGCTGCCCAGGGGAAACTGCTCAATTAACTTGCTTGCCAAAGGTGCAGAGTATGCAAATCCTTTCTGTGGATAGGGCGTGATTGTAGAATGCCCGAAAGCTGGAAGAGCACTCTTTGAGCATGAGACCGGAGTGACAAAATACCTGTTGGCCAGAGCAGCAGGTTTGCACGGAGAGGGCCCTGTTTTCCATTAACAAATGTAAAGCAGCTTTGAATTCTGCAAGTCAAATTGTGCATTCAGGAGGGCAAAGGCAGAGGACGGGAAGGGCAAGCCATTGCGCAGTAAAAATCCAACACCTGCTTCTACTGGTGATCCCACCTACCCACATCTGATCAGTACATGAATGTATGGAATGGCATTAAACCCCCCAAACCAATAATGATCCCGTGAGTTATCACACTGGAGCACATATGCTTGGCTGACTCTTCCCCCCTTGTAGATTGCCTTAGTTCTGCTGATGCCAGTGTGGCCCTTTATTATGGATTCATCTTGGTGCCACGAGTCTGCTGCAGTGGAGTGTCACCAGCACTGCGTGTCTGTTTGAAATGAATGTCTTGTGATTATAGCTATAATCACGTGTCAGACTTCAATGCGGTGTGTGTTTGTGCATGCCTGTTCAAAGGATACTTGCCCTTTTAATGGCTGTTGTGCATGCTGTGCACAAGGCATTCTTTTCCTACCGTGATGAAGAAAACTGTTATTGGGGGGTGTGTGTGTGAGATTTTTAATGTGCAAAGGAAAAAAGTAGCAAACCTGCTGGCTGCTGTTTATCCAGGGAAGAATTGCTCCATTCGGGCATCAGTGGTATTCTCAGAGCCCCTGAAGATAAAAATCCATAGAAACTGGGGGTGATTTAGATGCTTTCGATACCTAACTATGAATGGCAACCTGGGAATCTCTTTCCCATTTGTAGGCATGTACTTTTTAGTCACTCGGCCACGGAGGAGTCCTGCTTATTGAATTTGTGTCCTCATTGATACTCTTCAAATCGAGAAAATTAATGCTTAAAGCTGTTTACTATCTCCGCTAGCTTGCTAATATGAATCATGCCTGTGAAACAATAATTTTTACTGATTTTGAGGAAAAAAACGCGGAAGTGGCTGACTTACAAATAAACGAATTCAAACCATCAGATAACTGTGAGGAGTAAATGATAGAAGCAATGATGTTTTGTTTTGAGGAGTGAGATTTGAATTTCTGAAAGGGATTTGAAAGTGTGCAGAATGGTTGTTAGGTTTGATTTGATGAATGTATCTCAGTAGAAGAGATTGGAAAAGAGAATTGCATAGTAGCATGTTCTGTGCAAAACCTTGGCATTGATATAGACATGGGGATGAACACCTGAATATTTTATGTCCGAGAAGGCAAACCTAATAATCTGTTGTTGCTTTTTTTTTCTCTTCTATCTATCAAAAAACTGCGCATCTATTTTTATTGGTGATTTGCTTTGTATATACCCTTTGCCAACTGGATTGTATTACAGCTAAGCTGTGGTACCTAGAGCACAGATCAATATTTCACTTTAAGTGTCTGCCACAAGAGAGCAGTGTTGGTGTAATAAGCTAGGAGAGGATGCCTCTGGTAGCTTAATTCTTCCATCAAAATATACACTGAAATACTGTAAGAGAAATTAAAATACAGCACAGGAACTCTTCTGGGATCTTAGCAGGATTAAGGGATAAAAATAGTAAATGGTGCCTAATTTCAGGTATCGGGTTTCAAGTTTCTTCGAGACATAATTGATATGACCGTGGAACCTTTGCAAAATTTCAAGGAGTTTATATAAATTTCATCACGCTACTGATAAAGGTGCTTGTCCCCATACTGGCTGCTGTAAGTCTATTGAAATCAGCACCATTGCACTGGTCTGCCTGAGAGTATAATCTGGAGATGCATGTGCATTTGTGTACGGTACAGCCAGTCCGTCAGGTCTGCAGGAACCAGCTTCACTGAGGTTCCTCCAGGCTCTTCCGAGCTGGGTCTAAACGCTGTGGAGTCGCAGGCTGGAGTTCTCTGGGGATAAGGTGTATGTGGACTGAGCTCATCAGCACCCAGAGTTTGCTTCATTTTTAACCACGTAACTCAACCTGCTGAGTTGCATGCTGTCAGAGGAGCTCCAAACTACTGCTCCACTGCAGATGCCCAGATCCCAATTATACCAGACAATTAGAACTGTCCTAGTAGAGTCACTGCTCCCTAGCCTTTCCTGGCCGGACACCAGGGTTACAGCAGTACTTGAAAGATATTACTGCCAATTTCTCCTCCCCAAAAATTTTTAAACTTTTATTCGGAGAAATTAGAATGGATTAGCTTGGAAGTAATTAACCTTAATTTGTGTGCGCTTTCTTAATGAAAATCTGTTTCAATCTTACAAAAAAACCCTACATTCAGATCTTGATCAAAATGACTCCTTGTCACTGAAATGTATTAAAAATCTCTTATCAACAAAATCTGATGCTAAATTTTTTAAAGCATGTGCCTGATAGTTCCTGACTTGCAAGCCTGGACTCTTGATTTTAAAACTGCCACTTCGCTTGGTGCAGTCAATGATCTGTTTCCACGCGACAGAAAACTTGCTATCTAAAATGACAAGGCAAGTATGTGTCAAAATGAGATCCAACAGAAGCCAGGCTTAGGCCTAAGAAAGCAGCGTGGATTGCTTTGAAGACGAGATGTGTTTAAAGGAGGAAGGGATGTAAATGGAGAGAAGTTGCTAGGAAAAATAAAAAAAGGATGAAAAACGATCCAGTCATGGAGCAATGTTTTAAGCTTGAAAGAAGTGGAAGAGATATAGTAGACTGTGTTATCTCCTGGTACAACAAAATGCTGAAGTTGGCAGAAATAGACCAGCAGATAATTTGATCCATTTGGAGGAGACCAAGAAAAAGCAGTTGGGTGAGAGAAGAGAAAATGATGGGAGAGCATGGCTGTACTATGTCAGGGTGTAGTGGACTAGACAGGTCGCTGGCCTGTCTCCAAATACCTGCTACCGGCTGCTTAGGACGGGGTAGCAGCAATGCGATGTGACAAGTTTGATCACTCTCCTCCTGCTTTACCTTCAGTTTACCTGAGTTTTTAGAAGACAAATAGGGAGAAGGGGACACAGCGTGCAGTATCTTGTAGGTGAGAATGAGCTCTGGGATAGTGTGTATCTGAACTGATTAGCCAAATTAATGCACTTGCTAAAGTAGCCAAAACCGAGCTTTGTTTTCACTAAAAATAGTCGTCTTATCTAAATATGCCATGTATCTACTATGCCTTCCACTTCCGAAATCTTATTGCAGCTGCAGTGTCCTGCATCCTAAATTTAGAACCATTCATCCTACTGAATTTTCCAGTACAGTAGATGGATGCAGCAGCTTTTTTAGAAACTAAAAATTAGAAAATGGTGAGAATAAAATAATGCAGAGCCACCAGACTGAAATACCTGTGCTTAATCTTTGGTAGCTATTACTGTCTTTAGTTCAGTTCTTATTTTACAGTAATGATTATACAAAATACATAGGGATTTTACAGTGTCTGGATTATCAGTGATGGTTCTGCTTTTTTCTAGCATACTGACAAGTGTCCTTGACACCTGTTTTTTAAAACAGTGTATTTGACTGTAGTCTGTGGGTCACACAGAACATGAACTGTACTGGCTGCTTATTGCTGTAAGTGAAGTTTGAATGTGAAATAGATGCCTAATATGCAGCAAGATGAGAGCAAGGGTTTCCAGAGCTTTATAGATCTGTGGCTTTTCATAAACCTGCACAAATAGAGACTGTTTGGGATTTGGTTTGATTTGGTTTGCTTTGGTTTTTTTACAGGTACATGCAGAAACAAGGTCACAGAATCTTTTCTTCTACTCATGTAGTTTTCAGCACAACAGCTCCTATAGTATCTAATAGCCAATATATTTTTATACTTTAGGACTTCCCAGAATACCTTTGACTAAGTCCAGGTTTAATAAAATAGCATACGCTTTTAATTTTGTTTCGGTTATTAAATGGTTGCGAACTCCTCCCTTTGTATTCCATCTAATCAAAATTTCTTTAAGAGATTAAACAAACCTATTGACAGAGTAGATGAGTAAGCCTTTATGTTTAGATTAAGCCTCTATGTTTAGATTAGTTAGAAGGGTGCTCACTGGCTAATGAACTGAGCAGAGTCCTTGATACATCCTGAATTGCTGTTAGATCCAGTAAAATGCATACAAACTGTTGAGTTTGTCCTAATGTTTTGCCGGTTCTTTCCTGATTATCACCTTAAACATTTGGTAGTGTTACATATGAGTGTAAAGTATGAGTTCATAGAAGAAATTTGCTTTTTCATATCTGGCTAAGGATGCAAAGAGCTCGAGGGACTTGTAGATTAACAGTAAAGCTACCAATTTCCCATAATCTTTACAGCTGTTTCCCTCTTGGAAACTCTATAAACTCTGGATAGTGAGAATCAAGTTCTTAAGCTGATTCCTAAGGTGACTTAGGACATAAAAATCCTATGAATGGTACAGGGGAAAGAAAAAAGGTATTTTCTGACAGTTTGAACATCAAAATGCAGCCCCTCGTGGTGGCCAAGCCAAAGAAGCCTTTAGACTTGGCTATGTGGAGTGAGCAGTGCTCAAAGTGGATTTCATGCTCACCCGTCCTCCTTTGTGTTGCTGAAAAGGGAGGCTCCTGCCCGATGCGGGGCGGCGGGACTTGGATGCCATTCCCAAAGTGAGCTGGCTGTGAGACTGCTGCTCTCCCCGTGCTGCCTGCTCTCAGGCAGAGACAATTTTGTTGTCATTTGCAATTTCAGCGCTTTTCAGAGAGCTGCAAATCCCTTGTAGAAAAGTCATTGTCATAAAAGTAATTTTTGCAGGGAACAGTTGTACGAGCTCGCAGGTGGGTTGCTGTTTTAGTCAGCTGGGATTGTGTGGGGCTCCTGCAACAGCTGGTTTGTGTGTGAAGTCTTTTTAAAATTCAGATTTGATATAATTTTTTAAATATTTCTTCTTTCTTATTGTTCCATTAGGATAAGAAGAAATAGAGGGAGAGCTGGACTGAGCATCTTCCCTAGGAAGTAATGAATTTTGCATTTTAAGCCAAGCTGTTCTCCTCAGAACTGGATTTGATGATGATGTGCTTTCTGAGGCACCAGATGGGTTTGATGCCTATCTGAACTTTGTCATTATCTTCGAAGTCTCCAGGTGTAACCTCTGACCCTTCTCCTAGGCATTTCTTTGCCGACAAACCTGAAATCCCAGTTGTCAGCCACCTGACCCAGGCTGCTTTCAGTTCCAATTCCTTAGCTTTCTGGTGAGACAGTAAAACCTAGGTCCATTTTGCTGTTTTCTGTTGAGAAGGGCACGGTGCCATTTTCCAACAATTTGGCATTCTCAGCAAGTTCTGTTTTGTAATCACCCAGCCTAACATTCTGGAAAACAGATTTGGTCATTTCTTGCTTAAAAAGCAACTCCACAAAGTGCTCGCCACAATTACCTCAAGCAGCTCTGTGGCGGTTTCACAGTTATGGAAATCATTAGGAATGTTCATTATTTCGTTCTTTATCTTACTTGTGTTTAGTCAGACATTAAATACACATGGCGCTCTGAAAGTGCAGCTCTTTGTGCACTGTGTGACCCCATACCTGGACCTTTAATCAGGCTGTGGGAGTGCGCTTGTATCGTGCTTCCTGAGATGAAGAATAGGGCTCTGTAAGAGAAAGTGACTCAGGATCAAAGATTAATAATCACCCTTTCGTTGTTGCTTTTGCCATTTGTCCATTTCAGAATAAAAGGCTTAGGATTCAAGGGGAGGGAAGGCAGAATTTCAGGCAGAGTGATTTATTCCTTACTGTATTTTTAGATTTGTTTAAGTATTTTAGTCAAAAAGCTAGAGGTTGCTCGAATAGGAACCGTGGGATGTCTGCGCGCAGCTGGATCCGAGGGAGCAGTCCATTTGCAGCAGAAATGTTCTTGCTCCTAAAGGCAGGTCCAGAGCTGAACTTTTGCAAAGGTTTGAGGTGGGCTTTGGTTCAGATTTCTCACCAGTTATTATTTGGTATCGCAGCAGCAATGGGCCCCTGCTGAGATCAGAGCTTCCTTTTGCAAAGTAGCTCATATAAATTAAGAGACAGATTCACAATATGAAGAAAAAGGGCAGAACAAGAGTGCAAGAAAGGAAACATGATTTTCCTTTGTATATTTGTAAGATGACAACTGAGTCTGAAAGTTCATGAAATATTTGGGAACTGAACTCAGATGTCCCCAGGCCAGCGTTCAATCATAAGATATCTTTCCTGTGTTTTGTATATTTACTGCATGGTTGGGATGAGAGTAGAGCGAAATAAACTCTGGAGCTACTTTGTGTGTGTTTGGCAGCTCTTTCACGAGCTTCCTTCGATACGTGCTTCTCTTTACCCTTGGTCCCAGTTCCCATACACTGGAATTTCACTGCTGCAAAATTTCAGTGCTGCAGTAACAAACAAAGATGTTCTGAAAAATGACAAGTGACAGATAAAGCAAAGGCCCCTGCCTGGCCTTTCTCCCTGCCAGAATCTGCCATTTTTGTCTGCAAGTAAAACAGAAACCTGAGGGGTTTTGTTAAGCTTTGCTTTTTGCTGTGTTAGAGTAGTTCTTAGAGAGTAATTTTGGCTGTTAACTTTGTGGAATATAGTCCTGCATTGGATATTGCTAGTTTTCATGCTTTATTATGTATTTCATACCCTTCTCCCCCCTCGCCCCTCTTCTTTCTTAGTGGCATTGAGTCATGTGATCAGGCCAGGCTGCCAGATTTTGTCTGAAAATGAAATGCTTCCAGTTCTCACCAGGGTGGCTAGAGACCCGAGAGCATGAACCCAGGGCCTGGAAAACAGAACGCCCAGAAAACAAAGAATCCCAGGTATTTATATTTTTAATCAAAAGATTTCTTAAATTATTATTGTTGCTTGTAGGGATTGACCCAAGTTTGAATATGCAGGGTTGGTACTACTGCATTGTATATCCCATCTCAAAGCAGTGCCCAAAATACAGTGACGTGCGCCGGGCTGTGACACCTTCATTTCATGATGACACTGGGGGCATTGGGCTTTGCCAGCAAATGCCCTTGACATGAAGTTCTCCACCACGGGGCCCCAATCTCCTCTAGCAGCTTGTCCTTCATGCAAGCCCAGGCAGGTGGGAGGAGGAGCAGGAGAGATGGTAGGAGCAGCCTGGCTGTGGTATCTTTACTCCCCTGTGCACAACTGCTACAGCCAAACTGCAAATTGGATCAGCTGTAGGGGGTGAAACTTTGGCTAGACCAGAGCACGGTGTTTGTATAAAAGCGAAGGAAAGCTGTGAAGGAGTGTGCTCAGGGAGCAGATGCAGGCTGTGTGTCTTGCCAAGGCAGTGGAAATATCTTTTTTTCCTAGATGTCTTTTTAGTCGAGTAATAAAGGCAACCTCAGGCAAATGGGTTCTGTTTCCATTCATCTAACATACATATTTTAAGACTTACTCTTGTGGGAAGTTTTACCTGCCTTAATAATGTCTCTTTTTTTGTTGTCTTTGTCTTCTGTGTCCCCGTCACTGAGCGCGGCGTGCCAGGATAATGGGAATTGGGGCACGGATCACATCACAGATATCAGTGGGAATTATGTTCACGCATCACAGGGAAAACTTCACAATGTTAGAAACAAAGATATTCTTGATCTCCAGTACATAAAAGATGCATTGTATTTAATTTATGTGGTCATCTCGCGTTGTTCTCACATCCTCACAGTATCAGTGAGGGATAAACTCTTCTTTCAAATTTACCAGACTAAAACCACGGTAGCTGTGCTGAAAGTGTACAAAACTTGACCTAGAAAACCTGCTAGTGTTGTGTCTCCATCAGCGCAGTATATAATGTGAATGCCGTATACTACAAGAGCTATAGGGTAACCGCCTTGCAACAGGGGAACTTTGCTTAGAAAAGCTTTAGAAAATACTAGTTTTTTCTCCTGCTGTGTAAGAGTTTCCCAGGGGCGAGCATCATGGATCGTTACAGAATATACTGAATGCATCTCGTGTAGGCCAGCAGGTAAACTGACTTAATTTCAGTAGATTGGCTTGGATAAGCAAGAACAGCAGGCAGTATCCTTTGCTAACCTTGGAACTGATTAGTATGGAAACTGTGTATTCATCTCAGAAGGTGCCTGGTGACCCCAAATGAATTCACACCATCACCATTAAGTAGAAATGTGGACTGAGCTGTGTCCTATGATTGAAGCAAGGAAGAATCACGGGCTGGTGTTTGTAAAGGACAAAATATTTGCTGTGGGTGGACAAAAGGGCTTAGGTGGCCTTGATAATGTAGAATATTACGATATCAAGATGATATCTACATTAAGTAAGATCTGGGAGAGACATTTTGGGGTAGTCACAGGTAGGCTTACTCAGACATACCATTGATTGTCCCTCTAGTTTTACATACATTCACCAAACCCAGACTTTGTATGACCTCTTCCTCTGACGTGGCGACACAGTCTCTGCGATTAGAGAACGTGATGATGACATCTTCTGAACAGGACACCTCAGCAAGCCCTGCCCCCTTCACCAGGGCTTTCAAGGAGATGCAGTCTGCCTGCCTGCCTTCTGCAGTGTTTGCTGGAGGAGCCAGCCATGTTCCAGTCCTGCTAATGTCTTTTTAAATGTGATGCACTTTGAAAGGTAGAAAACTCAGCACTGCACAGGTGGAAGACTATAGCAGAGGGAGAGCTGGGGGCTTTGTACTGGGCGCCATCAGGACAGATACCCCAGAGCAGTCTTCTCCCAGGCCCAGGTGCCAGCACTCTTTGGCTGCTTGTAGACACAGACGAGTCAGACCTATATAATGAGCTCTGGTGGCATGTTCACGTTGAGTTCTGCAGAGGGATGAACTTTGATGGGCTCCTAAAGTGATGGTAAAGGTCCACATGTGAAACAGGTACACCGGCAACTTGAGCTGTTGCCTAGATAGCTTGTTTCACTGAGAGGGAGGATGTTTTTCTGATGACAACAGGAGCTCTGTATCACCAGTAGATCTGCATGCACACTAGAAGTGTTTTGCTGTGGCCGTTTCCTGGATGAGCAAAGTGGTTTGTTGCACCGAAAGCCTTGAACCTCCTTGTCTCACAGCACGCAGTATTTTATTTTTCCAGCAACTTTTTTTACGAGTATGTCTGCACAGCAGCCATCAGCTGCCTGGCGCTGATCTCACCTCTGCCTTTCTCAGTCAGAGGAGTCTCTTGTCTGCATCAAATCTGCTTCACAAGGCAAAACTACTGCTTGGTCATGGCAAGGAGTTTGCAGACTGTGGCTGAGATCAGACCTGTGCCTTTGACTAGGACACTAGCTCCTGGGTAGTTAAAGCCCACGATAAAAAGCTCTTGGCTAGTGGTGATGTACATTAGTGAGACTGCACCGTAAGCTTTAGCTTCACTGCACACCGCTACTTTATATTATTCTGTTTCCATAAGGCCCGGTGGTGCAATAAATCCACATTCTTTAGTCATCTGATCTGCACGCCAAGTTTTTTCACATAAAGTCCATTTTCCATTGGCTCGTTAGAAGCTGCACTTCAAAACCTACTTGTTATAGGGAAAGAGGGTGTAAAAATTAGAACTAGTAGAAAGTCAGGCATTCTGGGCTCTGCTCTATAAGGATCAGTGTGTTCCTTTAAAAACAGATATTGTGAACTCTGGGCATAGGAAACTGGGAAAACCGCCAGTACAGGATAGAATGAAGATTAATGTGGGCAGCTCCTAGGCAAGTTTTCCACATTTCCTTTACAGGATGTCAATATGCTAAGATTATTTATGAATTTATTTAGGATATTATTATAAAGGTTGCCAATAAAGACTCTCCTTCTTAACATAAACTGTAGCAGCGCTTATGTTTCAGCGTGAGGCTTCTCCTGCACAGAGCTGCTACTGTGCTGAGCGGTGTTCATGTGAAGAGAATACATTTCTGCAGGGATTATGCTGAAATTGCCCAACTTGTTTCCCTTCAGGCTTAAGCAAGATTTAAATTTTGGCTTGTGGATGTGAAAAATAAACACATCGATTTGCTGAATTGCTTCCTGTTCCCAGGAAACATTTTCAAATAAAGATGAAATTCTTTTAACACTCTTTTGCTCGCACTCCTAAATTTAGGGGTGAGCTCCTATGAACAGAGACAAATCTGCCACATTACGATAAATATTAGCACCTCACATGTACCATGTCCCAGTTTTCCACAGATGCTCCAGTTTTTCCATTGTAGCCAATTATGTTTGAAATGAGCGATTTGTCCCAGTTTCACTAAAATAACACATTACATTTATGAAGTGCCTATTATCTCCAGTTCTTCCTGCATTTTACAAATGACAAAAATATCTCTTAATACTTGTGCAAGCTGGTGGGAGATGGAGGTGGCAATTGGAAATAGAATTACAAAGACAGTAATACCGATAAGAAAAAACAAAGTATGGTACTTGGAAATGTTAGAATTAATGAAAAAGTTTGAATCTACTTGCACTTTATAGTGTCTGAGATCAAATACTGAGTCAACGTCTAGAAGAGCAGAAAATGTTAAGATTCTTTCTTTACATTTCTGTCACAAATACCTTTGATTTCAGGACAAAACACCCAATGAGTGTTGCCAGGATTCCCTGTGGATTTCTATTACGTCTCCTAGTAAAAATCCATTGTTCTAATGCTTCTGAACTATGGGATTTCTTCACTTTTGGTCGATTTTATCAGCTTAATAAGAAAGCTACTGTTCTGTCTTTATTTGGCAGACTCTGTCTGCCAAACGAAAGTTCCTCACAAATTAATTAAAGATTATTTCCTGCTTTGCCTGGCATTCCTCAGTAATAATGCCATTTTTTTCAGAATTCATGCATGACCTTCTCAGTGAAGCTCTGTTGTGCAAAAAAACCCCCAAAAGCTTGTCGTAAGTGTATCTTTGCCTCAGTGCTATTCAACACAACACAGTTCCATTTCTTACTTTCTTTATTCATTGGTGGGACAGGATTATGCTTAATCCCCTCAACAGCCTCATATTTGTGATGTGCTGGCATCTTTCCTATGTATTATGCTCTGTCAGTTATTGCAGAGGCTATTAGAGAGATGTGTATAGGACATTTCAAATTGTTGAGCTGGCAAATGTTTACTCCAAGTGGCTTTTGATTCTTAGGGAAATTCCAAGAGGATTTGAATTGGTCCTTTGCTGTTTGCTTTGCATGTTAATTTTTTGTCATTTTTTTTGGCAGGGGTATGCTAAATATTTATGTCAATGAAACTGTTAGATGAAAAATGCTACCAAATGCAAATCAAAGTGTTTTACAAAGCAATTTTAGTAAAGCCCAAACAAACTTCACAAACAATCCACAGTGTAACCATTCTTTTATAGCTGAATTTCTCTCCTACCCACATAGGAACAGTGTTATCCCACTTCAGAGACGCTAGCAATTGTAGGTGGCCGTAGTGCAGCTATGAAAGTTGCACCTAATTCTTTTCAGCTTGAGATTTGAAATTTTGGCAGAAATGACAGGGCAAGTTGCAGAAAGGCAGCAAGGAGGTGAGTTCCCTTTTCAGTGGAAACAGCAGAAATATTACTTGTTCACAGTGGGTAACTTCTCCCCACCTTGCAGAATTTCCCAAGTCTCCAAGCAGGTTTTTAGGATGTGGGAAACCATTGCTTCTCAGAATGAATGCACTATTCTCTTCCCTCTTCCACCTCCAGGGCTGTGGAATACAGTTAGAGCTCAGCAAATATTGTGCAGCTCTTCCCTGGGAATCTGCCAGATCCCGTTTCCTACAAAGGTTGGGTTCATGTTATACCCTCTGCTGCACAATCTGCATATTGCTCCTTGGCTCACAGGTTCTGCACTGTTCTGTGTCTACCCCTGGGTCCTGAGAGCCACCAAAACCTGGGTGAAGTGGACTTCCACCAAATGGTTTTGGTTTGAAGAACTGGAGGTAGAAGGAACGGAAGTCAGTCAAAAGAGTCAGCCAGAGCATTGGCCTTACATACACCCGGGAGGCTGCATTTGCTTCTGAATGGTAACTCACATTTTAGGTAAGTTACTTTCCGTCTCTCTTCTTGCTTTTTGTCTAGCTTGTCTTTTTAAAGGCATATACTCTTCCAAATAGGAATGATGTCAGCACGTTTTCATGGCACATTGTCAGTGGCACCTTGGTTAGAGTTAAGGTCTCTAGTTACTGTAGTACCACAAGCAATAGCCTGCTCAGTCTCCCTGCTGCTAGGAATTGCTAATCCTGAAAAGATTGTCTTCCTTCTCTCTCTTTTTCCAAGGTTGCTATGTATCTTGGAAATGGAGTGGGGAAGGACAAGGGTTGCTTTTTAAATCTTTTTCATTTTGTCTTTCTTGCTCTGTAATATGTTCTTATTCCCCGTGGCAAAGGAGCCATTATGTGGCAGTGACCGCCCTGGCTCTGCTGGATCATGCGCTTCTCTCCGGGAGCTTCAGCAATCCAGCCACGGCAGCCACGTAGGAGCACGTGTGTTGGCTAATGTATAACTAACCTCTTTCTGCTGTTGTTCTTTCTGCGGTTCAGCTCTTTTTCTGCAGGACTTTAGTGCTTTCATTTTCTTTTTTACTTTGAAATCTAGGACCTCTTGGATCATTGCATCCAGCCTACTGCTATCACAGGTACAAAGCATTCAGTCTCCTTCCTAAACCTGCCAAGTTCTGACTTAAAACCAGTTACAATTACTCCCACTGGAATGCTGTTATAAAACCGGCATATCTCACATTTGTGGGTATTATTAGTTTGCGCTGGTGCAGCCAGGATAGAAGAGGGCCATACTGAAGACACACCATGTGACAGAGGGATGTTCTTCTGCTGGGTTTATTTCCCTGCTGGGTTCCTGAAAGCCATAAAGTCAGCCAACAAAGCATTCTGTAATATTGCCGATGTAGACATATAGGAAAAGATGCAGATTTTTTTTCACATTCTTTAGCTGACATGCTGTGTCATCAAAGCTTTGTAGAATGGACTGAGCCTTATCTGCAGGTAACAATTGTACCATTTTGCAACTGTATTGTTTTTGGAGGCTTCTTCAAAGTATAAATCAAGTCTGAAGGCAGGATTTACTTCAGGTCAGCTAAGGGGATAAGGCAGGAGAGAATTTAGGTCACTGGCAGGTGGAAAGAGAGAAATATTTGAGTGCCTCAGGTCACCTGCAAGGACTGAGAAATGCCACACAAGGGGCCTGGGGAAAGAACAGCAGTTTTTGTCACTTGCAGGTAAAGTAGAGATGCTTCTTAGCCCTCAGATCTTTTCCCCATTGCTATGCTGCTGGCATGGGCACGCTGACCAAATGGGAAGGATAACAAGTTGCAACTGTGCCCTTAGCTTGCCTCAGCTGTAGATTGTGTTGCAGTCATAACCAGATCCTCCTCGGTCGTGTGCCTCTGCTCTTGGTAAAAACAATACATCTGTTTTTTTAGACTGTCTTAAATAATTTGACATGCTCCCACAGGAGGAGGATACCACTTCACCAAGTGAGCTGCTGTACAGATTTAGTTACATTGATATTTCTTTATGTGAACAAAGACTTGGTAGATACTTAAGCTTAAAATTTTCTAGAAAACATTGACTGGCCTTTGGTATGCACCTGAATTTTCTTGTTCCTTGAAGAAGCCTTTCAAAGCTCATTGCTTCAGGGAATGGGAAAGCAGGAAGCTGATCAACAAGAGTTTTCTGACATTGATTTGCTGCCATTTAGATGACAGCTACTTTCACTGAGAGACTCTCCTGCAACAGCTCAAAAGCAGGTGCTAGGAGTGGTGTTCCTGCTTAGGCAAATGTGAAAACAAGAGAACTTTCAAATTGTAGAACAAATTCAGGACATGTAAAACTAGAAAAATTCAAAGAATTTTGAAAATCTGCCTGAATCCTCCTTCTTTTAGGGAGGAGCTGCATTTGCCATCCTGCCCCCTCCCCCCTTCTTGTCTGAAAGCACTTTCCTTGCTTTTCACTATGTACCTGCCCTTTGCTCTAGAATATGAGGCACCCCTTGTGAGACACGATTACAGGTATTTGCACTTTTTGTGCCAACATATATCACATTGAGCGCTAGGGACAGCTAAGCTTGTGTCTCAATTTGAGGAAACTGCATCTTTAAAGTCACCCACAAGAATGAACCCTGGATACAGAAGCCACAGCACATGCTGGTACCAGAAAAAGCCTTCAATCACCAGAGGTGCTAGGCGTGCCCAAAATAACGAGGAATTTAACGGAGTAATTTTTAAGGCATGCAAAATAGGTGTGAAGTTCCAAAATTCCTCCCCCATGCACTTGATACCTCTGCCAGCCATGACCAGTGTTTTGAAAGACGCATGGCACTGATTTTCTTGTGGGAGAACAGAAATAAGTCACTGAGTCCTTTCCTATACTGGGAGACAATTGAGACTGTGAGCCCCTGATGCTATTGGCACCTGTGTGCACACCTTGTGTTACCTGGGTGAACGTCCTCGTTGACTTCAAAGGCTGAATCTATGTAAAGTTAAGCATGCACTATAGCGTTCTCCAGGACTGGATGTAACTTTGGTTCTCCTAACTCTAGAAAGACTAATCGTGCTGTCTGTACAGCAGATGAGATAAACTACACATCGACTTGTTGAAGTCAGGATGAAAAGAAAAAGAACTTCAGGGAAACTTGGGCTTTTATTATTTCCCCCCCTCCGGCACTGACTAGTGTTGAATTGGTTAACTCCCTGTGGTTTGATCTCTCTGTGAACTCAGGTCAGTAATGTGGTTAATTAATATTACTTAGAAGGGTTTGAGACTTATTAATATTACTTGGAAGGGTGGAACGTGCTGTGTGTTACGTGCTACTGCAACTAGTAATACTAAACACATGTATTCTGAACAGGTTCCTGACAAACCGTTGCCTTGCATTTAAACAGATAAATTGGTCACATCTTTGTGTCTCTGCCTATCCATCTCACCACTCTGATGTTCTCCACAGAGTTTCTGCAGGCTTCCAAAATATTTTAAAAGATGACATTTTAATGCATATTCCCAATCCCCAAGGAATTAAAGTGAAGGTGGTAGTTATTTTTTAATTCACAACTCATTTGTCTAGAATACTTTGAATTCATGATTTTCTGTAAAATGTCACACATGCTTTAATATGCATTTGCAGTGTAATTGAACATTAAGTATTCACAAGAAATTGTGTGTTTGTCACAGCTGTGGTAAAGCAGCAACGATACAGCTGAGAACCGTATTGGGCTGTTACAGTAATTTATCCTGGGTATTTGGAATGCTGGAGTATATTGGTTCTCTGGATGCTTGGCTTTTATTCTGGACTGATGCAAAATCAATTACAATTCCTGATGTTGTATGCACAGCCGTTTTCCCTTGAGGAAAAAGAGAATCCCACTGGGGCAAAAACTTAAAAAGAACACTGAAAGGTCAGGGAATTGGCACTTGTGTTTGCAAGAACCTGAATAACTTCACAAGCAGAACAAGAATCCAAACCTTAAATGGTCCAATTGCAAAAACCAGTAACTCCAAGAGGAAATCATTAGACATGACCTTTTTGCAAACAGGAATTAATAAAATGTAATCTTAGGCTACGACACATTTTAATTAACTTAATGCCTCTTTCTGATAGATGCTAGTTTCTATAAATATTATCTGCATATACAGTACTGCTAAGGAAACTGGTATAATCTGAAACTCCTGTCATGGTTCTTCTGGGCAAGTTTTTTGCTATTTCTTACTTTTCCTTCCTCACAGAATGCAGGCTCCACACTGACCCCTGGTTATTAGATTATATTTTAGCCAAACTAGTTACTATGCCTAGCTAATGAGGAAAAATGACATTTAATGTCAAGGTTGGCTTTTCAATAACAAGAATGTAACAATAATTTGTATCCCTCTCTGCCCGTGAGGCTGCCATGAACCATTGACAGCTTTATTTTTTTTGGTACATTGGCATTGATGCATGTAATATAAACTGCACCCTCTCCCTTGTCCAAAGATGCAGTGGAGGCCACGTATGAGGAAAGGAAGAGCCACTGTAGAAACAGCCACCATTTACAGGTGTGGGAGAGATCAACTAAGGGGCAGAAAGGTGTAAGATGTTAAAAGCCAAGGTTTTGCCTTTCCTGACTTCTCATTTATTGTAGGCAGCAAGATGTAGAAATAAGGCGGGCAATTTAATTTAATTCCACAGTCTTTAGTGTGCCTGACATTCCTCTTTTCATACTAAAACCTGGTCTTATAACGTCTTGGATTTTCTCTAGAATTAGTGGAATTTTCACCATCACTAATGTTGCATCAGTTTTTATCATTAGTGATAATGCAACTATCACAGTGCAAAGGATGAAAAAAAATCAGAGTTTAAGCAAACTACCATTTTGGAAATCTTTTTTTTTCCTCCGGATAGACATTTAACTAGTTAAAGAGGCATACAGCATCTTTAACAGATGCAATGGTCTTGCAACAACGGGCAAGAGAATCACATCACCAAGCAGAGAGCACATGGCAACATGAGATCATCTTGTTTGCTGCTTCTGCTTATAGAAGTCCGTTGTGTGTCATTTTAGAAATCTGTATTTCAGAAAAGTAATCTTCCAAGGAGAAACGTGGCCATGCAGGGAACAACAGGTGACTTCAACAGGGTGCCAGTGTGGTAGAGATGGGCTGAAAGAGCTCAACACTCCTGGCCTTCCAGCACCCTCTCCTTGATGTTAGTGATAATGATAAACGTGCTTGAAATCACAGAACACAGAGATCTTGTCCATAAGGTGTCATAAGGATATAGGATACAGGGATAAGGACCACGTCAGTAAGAGAGCTTTCATTTTTCAGAAGTGAAAAAAAGCTGTTTCCAAAGGGAGTGCTATTACTACTTAGTCTTATTTATTTGTTCTCTGAGATGTTCTTTGAGATGTGACACAGGATCGCCCCATATGGGGAAAATAAGGGTGAAATGGGGTGAAAATAAGAGAAGAGACAAAGTTACACAACTTTTCCTTTCTCTCTGCACTTCAGAGTGGATTCAGAGGGAAGGAAGCACACTTAGCCTTTCAACTGGATAGGACATTAACAGGGGGCTTTCCTAACTGGTGAAGTAATACACCCTTCAAATGCACATGTTGATGAGCTTTAGTGGCTTTTTTGAACCAGTAATCTACACTACTTCATTCATTGTAAATGGCATAATGTTTTGCATTTAGAGTGTGCATTTCAGCCAGAGCTTTACAAATACTCATTAAGCCCCGAAACACTGCTCTGGAATAGATGAATAAATTATATGGGGAAAGTAATCATTAGAAACCGTGTTGTTTTGTCGAATGGTGTACAGTTTTCATGTAACCAAGGACTTAAGTGCAGCAAGTCCTTGACACCTATTTTCACTTTCCTATATGAATATTCATTTGGCTTAAGTTAACATTTCATCCCCAGATCTTATCGGAATTAAAATTCACCCTCCTCTAATGGAAACTGTGCTGTTTCACTGCTACACACAATGCCTGGCATCAAATAAAATTGTTCTTTGTTCCAAAACTATGGTTAGAATTCAGTGGTTAATCAGCTGCTGATAGCAAACACTCACGGTTTCCTTTATATCCATGTGATGATACAAAAGACAATTGAGAAGTGGCTAAAGTAAGGTTCACGATTCACTCTTGATATTCCAGGCACATTGGGCTCTGTCAATATACCAATATATCGCTTGTCATTATATGTTGCCCTACTTTGAGTTGTGTTTCTTTCCCCTAGAGCAGAACAGTTGTGCACTGAATTCTATTATAGTCACATCTTAAATATGCGTATCTTACATATATCTATATATATTACACTTGGCTAGTACTACATTTTGTTCTTAAAATCCCTCTGGAATGTTAAAAACAAAAGAAAAGATGCTTCCAGGGACATATGGTGGGTTATTAAACAGTTTCTTCTAAAAATCCAGCCTGAATCTGATCCACTTTGTTAATCTCCAGATGTTTCTCATTACATTAGCATCAGCTTAAATGAAACAAGTTTAGTCAGGGTGCTCATATTAATAAAAAAAATAGCCATAATAGTATCATTTTGGTAATTTTCTCAGTGAAGCTAATATTCGAATGGCTGGACTTGTAGGTGCACTTGCAGGTCTTATTACATTGGAACTTAGATGTTCACAGAACCAAGGGTAAAAGCCTGCAATATCCTAACTTATCTTGTAAGTGCTTTATGAACTGTATGTACAATACCTATTTATCTTCATCTTGATTTATAAGAAACAATCTTAGAAAAGTAAATTTTCTCAAAACAACTACCATTGAAAATTGCAAAGCTGATTTCCCATGTACCGAACTAATTCTGTTCCAGAGTGTATATGACAATACATCAATACCATCAGCTGTTTTTTCAGCACTCCAGAAGGACAAACATGACAAAAAGTGGATTTTTTCATGTGATTTTATCTGATTTGCTTTAGCAGCAACAACCCTAAAAGCAGGGTTAATTGGAATAATGACCTTTGGTTGAGACATTTCTTGGGAAATTCACCAGAAAGTGGAGAGAATGGCCAGAAGTGAAAATGCTAGCTCATTATCAATCTCTGGAAATGCCTCAGGCCACCACTGCTACTACTACAGCAAAGCTGCATCCTCCACTAGGGAATTAGCACATTCCCTCCAGGTTTGCATATAATGGAAGTAGTTGTGATAATTTCTCAAAGAAGTCTTTGTTTTCACCATGCCTTTGCCAAACCTGAGCCAGAAATGTGTCATTTAAGGAGTCATTTATGTATTTAAAAAATGAGTATACTGCTTTTGCACTGTTGCCATGGGACAGCTATAGCAGGAAATGAGCAAAACACCCACATAATTATTGTTGACAGAATACAGTTCCAATTTTATCAAGTGTAACCCCTATGTGATATGTTGTTAAGGCAGTCATCAACATCTCAGTGAATGAAATACTGATTTGAGAAATATGCAGTGCCCAAAAGAAACATAGAAAGGTTATGCTTGAAAAACAGAATGTGAAAGACATCTCCTTGATTGAGATGATACGGGAGTAATTATTGGTAAGTCTCTGAAGAACAATTAGAGTTGTTTTTTATTAAATTTTCACATTATGATTCACATTGAAACTGAATGAATCAATATTTAAATCCAGATTACAGTGATCTAATAAGGTATTGAGAAAGATGATACTTTACAAAACAGTCTGTGGAAAAACTATAGAGTGCTGAGAAAAAGCCATAGATTTATAATTTTCAAACTGCCTTGCTTTTGTTCCTTTTTTGTATTTAATCTACTTAGCTACTATTTAAATTAGGTTTCAGAGGACTCTGTAATTAGGAAGTGGGATACAATTCATCATTTGTAAAGACTGAATCCATTAGGTATCGAAATAATAAAACTTATTTACAACAGTGTTTTTAACAGCCTTAGAGAGTTTTAACCATTAATCAATAACAACGGAGAGATGTCAATGTATAAAACTGAATCAGGTATAATATTCCAGTCTGATAAATATCAGGCTATAACTTGCTGAAATACATAATTCTCTCTCCTTAATTGCAGGGTTACTTACTTCACTGATTAAAAGGAAATCTATTTCAGGTGGGCTTTATTGTGAGTAGTAACAAATCTTTATCTATTTAAAAGATACATGGAATAGCCCTACTCCCTCAAGAAAGGAAGTCTCAAATAAGAATATAATTTTTTGAAAGGTAATACTGCAGTAAATGAAGGTTTCATTTCCTTTAATTTATATTAAATAATGAAATTCACTAGACATCTTTTTTGTAAGGATCGTGTCTGTATCGCTTATCCATTTCAACATGCACATATTAAAAAGCACGAATGAAAAGGTGTGACACATGTATAAGTGCATTAATTTACTGAACAACGTTTTGCACCCTGCTGCTCACCTTTTTAGTGGTAAAGTAAGCTGAGGCACCGAGTCTTATTGAGGTATTTTCTGTGGAAGTCCACCTACACAGGCTCTAGAGGAATGAAGAATAGATGAGGGTTAAAAAAAGCATCTTTTCTTTAATACCTTGACTCAGTCCAGTCAGATTCAAGAGCTTGTCTCAAGAACTTGCAGAAGGTTCTTCTTTTTGTATCTGTAAGTTACTTATGCTATTATTAGAAATTGCTCTCCAGGTTTGTGCAATTGTGAGCTGGGTTGCAAGCATCAGCACGTGGCCTTGCTACTTTGGGATCTGAACAGATGTCTTTAGACAGCACAGCACCGTGCTGGGGAAAATGTCCTCTCTCAAACCTTTGCTAACCTCCCAAACTGCTCCTAGGACTCCCTGGGGATGTGCACCCCAGCAGTTCCCACAGAGCAGCCTGAGGCGGGAGCTGCATTACAGGAGCCTGGTGTGTGTGCCCAGCAGGCAGGGAGGCTCAGCTGTAATCCTCCTTCCCAGGGCTGGCTCCCATCCCTGGGAATCCACCTGCCTGCCCGGGATTTGGGGATTGCGGGTGGAGGATGGTGCAGCCAGGCAGCAATGCTAGCCTCAGACCTGGGAGAAGCCTTTGGGCAGTGCTGCCCGAAGGCCAATTTGTAACACCAAAGTAACAGCCACACATCTGCATCCCATCCATCTTTTTGAGGAATAGGAGTAACTATTCAGCCCCATTACATCTGAGATTGAACTGACTTGCACACTGAGAGGCACTGGTCATGCTGATGGTTTACTGCAGGAAGGGAAGATTACTAAGAGAACAAGACAATAAAAAGGGAACATTAATTTCACAGCCCGCAAGGATCCTATGGCTGAACTCGTATCAGAAGTTAAGGCAGAACTGGTATAGTGACAATTTCACTTATCCTGAATTTGTAACTTACAGATTTATTTTTTCTTTTTCTGGGAGAGCGATGATCTTTTCTTTCTACTTTTGTTGTATGTGATTATATATTTATTTTCCTCCTTAAACCAGGCAAAGAAAGTTTTATTTCTGTGTCACCCTGTTTTGGGCTAGGGGGAGATTCAATTAGGTGAGGATATGCAGGAGGATATTTATGGAAGCCTGCAATATTTGGGGATGAGTGGGAAAGATTAATGATATTGCTTAGATATTTTTTTTCTTTTTTGTTTAAGTATGCTTTTCTGTTACTATAGCTACTGGCCGTGTCATGCTCACATACAGATGCTTTATCACGTTGTCTTTAGAAACTGACTGATTGCTGTTGCAAAGCATCAAAACCAGTAGCGGAGGGGATGCAGATGTATAGCAGGAGATTGGAAAACCATGGAAGGACCTGAGTCCAGCATAGGAAGAGGCAAAAACAGATGTGGAGGACTGGAAAGAAGGCACACTTGCTAGGGTTGTAGCAGAAAGCAGGAAGAAACAGGAAAGAAGTAGGATACTGAAAACCTACTCAGGTATGTACACTTCATGTTACCAAAAAAAAACGAGGAGCCTGGTTAACCCTCAGTTATCTCCTTCTGGAGACAAGCAGATAACCAAAATCTTTGCCTCTTCTGCATAGGAGTCTTTGAAAGAAGAACTGGGAGACCACAGTGCAAAGAGGTTGCTCTGCCTGGCGCAAGCTTATTTAGGAAGAGGCTGAAACCTCGGTGAGTTATAAGCCTGCTGAGAAAATCACATCTCTGAAAAGACAGGGCAGAAGATGCTAAAATTTAATCTTGGCTGGCTTTTTGTGTGGGGATTGTTATTAAAGGGACTCCAGGGTGAAGTTTTGGGCTTTGCAAAGCCAACAAGGAACAAACTTCAGGAGGAGCCTGGATAGCGAACTCAGGGGTCTTTAATTTCTTTAGAAAAAATGACTACGTGAAGATTATTGGGAATATGTGACATTCTGTTTGCCCTGAGTGCAGTATGTAGTTGCAAAAAAAAAGGCAAATACGGTAATGGCAGTTGCCAGAGGTGCTGGAAAAGGGTAATACCAGTCATGGGCTATTACACAGGACAGTGCACTCAACACTGGGGAAAAAAGCTTTGATGGGAATACAGAAGTGAGACATCTCATGTTGGGGAAAGGAGTAAAGTGCATAATCTGTGAGGAAACCTCAGAGAATTCAACAGTTTGATTTAAAAATTTAATGCTTTTAAAATTTGAAAAATTTTAAAGGTCAGAGATGTAAATCTTGCCATTTGTCCCATTTCTTAAAAAAGCATCTCCTCTTCATATTCAGGTGCCCATGGCTATGGGGTGACAGGGAGCCCGTTTGTGTTCATAAACATGGAACTGACTTCAAGTGTCTGCTTTAAAACAAACCAAATGTTGATAGTCACAGGTACATAAATGTTGAAGAATTGAAGAAACAATGAGGGTTTCTCAGTGATGCCAGGCCTACAGTGTCCTTTGCCAAAAAAGTAGGATAAAGACCTTCAGCTGTTCATTATAAAAATCTTAGTTAAATTTCTGGAAATGATCCTGTAAGTAATTCTGGCACATAATTGGTTTTTTTGTATGTCTCCCTTCTACAAATAACTTGAACGCCATGCAGCCATTTAACTCTTGTGTTTAGAATGTTTAGAATGATGAAATGTGTAATGATAAAATTATAACTATTTTTTATTTAGTTTAATTATTGATTACCAGATATGTCTTAGGATAAGGATTCTCGGTGTTAGGTAAGTAAATCATTGGGACTTTGTGAAATGCGAAAGAGAAAAAGAGAAGCAGTGATAGGACTGTGTTAAATATAGTAATCATAAAAGCTTGTGTGACAGAAAATTGTAAATTGATGTAGTCATTAGGAAATGTATTCATACATTTTTGCTTTTGCATGCATTTTTGTGCATTTCGGGGACAAGCTTGACTTGATTCCTGAAATATAAATCTGTAGGGCAATAGGATATTCAGGTGAGAGAGGTAATTGCATATATTCGGATATTAGCATCTAAAAGGTAAATCAGTAGGGTATCTTTAAAAATGAAGGAGATTTATAAGGAAAATAAAATTGTTTTGAAGATATCTTCCGGATTACACAAAAGGTACTTTCAGCATAAACACATTTTAAAATATTGACAGTAGTTTGGAAAAGAAAAGCTTTTAACTAAAGATAATTACCATTTTTCTTACTCCTAGAAGAGTTCAGCATGTTTTGGAAGGAGAAGTCTGGATTTGTTATGCAGCACGAGCGTTGCCTTCTCAATGTCATTTTCCCATCTGTCTTGCTCAGCAGTGTTAACAGTCTCAGCTGATCCGTGTGTGCACTCATCAGTCAGATCATACTGCATAGTGATACATTTAGCCTGAAAACTATTCTTGTACAATGTCTGCCATGCTCCATATCTTCCTCAAAGGAACTGTGGATACAATTTGAACTTGTTTATATTCTTTCCAGTGGCCAGGAAAATGAATAATTCCTTTTTCCGTATTTGGAATTCCCTCAACAATAGATTTACCATTATTTAATCCTTCTTACTTTATGAGCTATATTTATCTCTGTACTCATAGAATTCTGTTGCCTGACACTAGATCCATGGAAATTTAGGGAAACGTCTCAATCTAGTGCAAGAGAAATAGGCTTTAGAAATCTTATTTCGTCTAAACTTTGCCATTACTTTCCCCACAGCATAAATAGCCCTGTGCACAAAATGCAAGGTATGTTTCATTTCATGTCAGTGCTTATTAATTAAAAGATAAACCACAATCTCTTGTGACAATACCTTTCCTGTTCTATTCCAGGTTTATTTGGCATTGCAAGCAGTATGTATTAATACTGTCCTGGAAAGTACTTAGGCTGGAAATGGGTCCGGTCTTGCAGATGGGTTGCCTAACTTTTGTACATATCTTGTGACTCCGCCACCCTTCCTTGTGTCTAGCTCTCCTGATTTCTGAGGACTGTGTGGTTCAACTGAAAACATTCCAGATCAGGAACGAGCATGTGCTCTATATTTAGTCATGTCATCAGCAGCACCATTGTGCAAATTGCTTATCTTTCTTAACTACAGCAAGGATTGTCCCTCCTCCTCCTGTACGTAACAGACATCTTTACATTCAAATGGTTGCGACATACTCTTTCTGTGAGCTAGACAGCCATTTGATAATAGTGCCTTTTAGTAGGTATCAGGTGATGACAATTTTTGATGTCCACCTATTTCCAAAAATCTCAACATTTTGAAATAGCTTCTGTTTCCATAGAAATGTAGGCTGAAGGGGACCGTGAGAGATCATCTGTTCATAGCTCCTGCTCTGAGACAAAATAAGTACACTTAGAATCTCCCTGACAGAAGTTTTGTCTGGGCCAACCTTTAGAAATTGGTGAAGGGAATACCACGACATTCCTACTTAAGTCTCTTTTACCACTACTTACCTTTTGGAAAATTTCTGTGTAGTATCTACGTTCAAATTTATCTTCGCATAAATCAAGCTGATTTCTTTTCACCCTGAAATGGATGAACATGGCATAAAATTGATTGGTATGTATTAAAAACTATAAACTATATTTTCATTTTGAAAGAATACAACAAGATCTTTTTATCTTCTTTGCTTTGCCCACCCAGTAAGGTCATATTTGTTCTTTCTTTTCCTTGAATATTTTAAATTTGTCCTCTTCTTGTTGTAAACAATTTTTGGACCTCAAAGTTAAAAAACCCCCCACAAATCAAAATCCTTCTGCATGTTTGCTCTATTTCTTTGTAGTGTTCCTTTATTGTACAGCATGACACAGGCTCTAGCTGCGCATGGCCATTTTTTGTTTTTCAGGTTACTGAAGAATCCTGTTGATGTCACTATTTTTGTTCTGCACTGAGATACTGGCATTAGGTAATCAATTACATACATTATCTTCTTTTCTTTAAAATTCCTTTTGAAGAGAAGCTACCCAGAAGTGTCCTACTAAATGTCTGAAGTCTACCATTTTTGTGGGTTCAAACTTGCAGCAAGTTTGGGGACCACAGCATGTCTCCTTGAGTTACCCAGGGACAAAGGAATTTATTATTCTTACTGTGCTACTTCTGGAATCATTAATAGTGTTCTCTTGAGATGGCTTTTTCCCTGGAAGTTCAACAGTGAAAGTTGTTTTCCCTAATTTGAACAAATACAGCATGTCTAGTCCTTGGTGAAGTTCCTCCATTGTCTGAAGAAGTGTTGCAGTTTTGGAGAAGTGGCATCTGAATTTTTCCTGGAATGTGAATTTGCCTAATTTCTCCAAGATCTCTTTCATATTTCCCCTATTGTCCGATTAACATATTCTTCTACTTGTAAGAATCAGTGTTTTGATTTCTCATCTCTTAAGCACTTGCTACATGGGAATCTCACTGCACAATCTTGAAGAACTGTTCGGTTGCACAACCTATGTTTGAATGTAATCAGAAAAAGAATTGGGCAAACTGATCCCAAATTGTCTCGTGAATTAATCTGTCTCACCGTAAAACCTTTTGTGATTTTAATTCTCAGCTGTTCTGAGCATAGCTGGTAAATCGTGCTAAAAGGCATATTACAGATTTTGCATTATGGCTTATGAGCATTCTTAACCAGGACTTAATAATTTAGGTTCGTTGCTCCTCAAACACTCTGCCTGCCTGGCCTCACACCTTTTATAGGCAGTGCTTGTCCTTTAAAAATATACAGGCCACAACGAAAAAATTGTAACTAGCAGGTTTTTCTATGCATTGTATCTCACTGCAGTTAAGTTTCTGAAACAGCAGCAGCTTTTGACCTTTAAGACCATCAAATTCAATTTTATTCAATTCTCAGAAAAACAGGGAATAGATCATTAGAGTACACAGCAGCCTGAAATCCAGCTGTGATTCTGTAACCTCCTAGACACTGAATCTAATTGTGACTGATGGAAATTGTACCTTAATTTTTTTGTTGGAAATTCTTATATATTATCTTCAGTATTATTTCCAGATTCCTACTCCATGTTTTGTTGAAAAGTTATAGCATTACAGATGTAAATGTGCAGGGAAACATGCAGACTAGAATGGGGCAAGGGATGGTGGTGTGTGCAATAAAAGTACAAAAAAAGGAAATGAGAAGATTTGGGTGTTGGCACTGACAGGGTGAGGCTGGGTTGTAAGGGTGAGGGCTGAAAAGAAAGGGATGAGGTAGAAAGGATGTTCATATTCAGTTGTTTGATTTTATTCTGGAAATAGCGAAGTGTAGATACAGATTTTGGCATACTTTAAAATATATCACTGTTCTCCCAAGGCAGAAGAAACTTAACGAAGTCATCCAAAAAAGTGCTCCCAGGGGATGCAGACAGAGCAAGTAATGCTAGCAATGCATTTATACACAGCTGCCAAACGTGGGTTCAAACTTGCAGTATCCAGGGACCTCAGCATGTCTCCTTGAATTACCCAGTTATCAACAAAGGGAGCCTTAAATCTCCTAGCTTTTATTAGACCCTTAATCTTGTTGAATAGCATATTTCACTTTCTGTAGCCAAGTGCCTGATACTGTGGCCTGAAACTCCTAACTTAACCCCAGATGGCTTCTTCCAGATAGTGCCTTCAGAGAGCAATGAATGACGTCTAGTAGAAAATAAAAGTGGATGAGATCAGCCAGGGAGGACTGGAACCAGAGCTCAAGCACCAGCTGTATGCAGGGAAAAAAAAATAATATCAGAAGATACTGGTAATCTTACTAATGAATGATGTCTGGAGGCATTCTTCCATCAGGGCTGTAAATCACAAACCTACCTCTTGATGAGGCAAATGTAAGTCAGCTTGTAAACCTTTATGAATTTAAAGTTTTCATCTTGATCTTACTTTGAGAAGTCTGCAAGTTACTGTAATACACCATGCTTTTTCAATAATGCATTTATCCAAAATTAATAGATGTACGTGATAATGTGCTAATGCTGCAGGCACATGAGGCATTAAGTCAAGACTGGTCACATGACAAGGGTGATCAAGTGAAATGGAGCTTCCAACTTGAAGTAATGAAAGTATTTTCACCACAAGAACATGGGAAGGAGTTGCTAAGAGAGGCTGTGGCATTTCTGTCCCTGGAGGTTTTCAGATCCTTACCAGGAGAAAGCCCTGAGCCACCTGGTCTAAATTCAGTGCTGACCCTGCAGGAGGTTGCGCGAGATGACCACGTTCTCCTTCATTGCAAGAACCGAGGAGAATCAATGAAATAGGAGCAGGGTTCAAAATGAACAAAAGGAGGTGATTATTGATACACAGTTCAGTTAAGATGAGCATTAGGAGCACTCTGCTACTGGCTGTTTTGGATGATAGAAGTTATGTGGGCTGTAGTCTGGACAGGTTCACAGAAGAGATCCATTGGGAATTACATAATGGAAACAATGTCTTGCTCAAGAGCCTCTGAGCACACAGCCTCTGAAGGCAAGCAGTAGATGTAGACACCAGAGTTAAGGGAAGAAGGGAAGAAGCTGGGTAGGTGCATGACTGTCTCTGGCACTCTTTCCTGGCACCTGGTCTTGTCAATATCCGAGACAAAATACTAGGCTAAACAGACTTTTAGTTTGACCCAGTACAGATGTTTTTAGGACCCAAAATCCACAACACAGTAATGTTTATTCAATTAAGTTACTATTCACTGTAAGTGGAGACTGTCTTGTCACAGTGGTCTAGTGGCTAAAGTGTGGTGGAGTTACGAGCTAACATCAATGAGTTCATACAGCTGACAGCATGAAAGACGTGCTTCACAGCATCACAGTAAATTAACCTCTCCAGAGCAAGGGTTTGTCTTATCTCTTCTGCACAGATCTAAACATGCAATGATACTAAGCAACTTGTGTTTGATTTACTTTGTAACTGCATGAGAACTGACCTTATTGTGGGTTCTGTGATAACTCACATCTAATCACATTACCAGAATAACTCAAAATTGTTAGGATTTCAAAGAAAAGCAGCTCACAAGTTTAAGTTTTAGAAATTTTAATCAAAATTCTGGCAGGATAAAGGCTAGAAGATGCTCTCTCCTGCTTTTTAATTATGGATAAACTAAAAATCTGTGAATTGTTGGAAGATGACAGTACTGAGAAAGAACCTTTGATGGTGTGATGTCAAGTGAATTAGTCTATAGAAGTTAGGAATATTTCTGCAGGTATAAGATTCTTCTAGGCTTCACAAAACTCCCACCAAACTCTTGATTTTGCCAATCTTCCTCAGAGAAACCTTCCTTCTATCTGCAGGGCAAGTCTGCGGGGGATGAGGAGGGAGAGAGAGAGAAAGCGGGGAGGGAGGGGTGAGAACTTCGCGTGGGAGAAAGCCCATGCTTTCTCATCATCTGCAACTGAAATCAAACCACTTCCCGACATTTAGCCTGTAATGTGTTCCATAGCGATGACCATTTGTGGTCTAGTATACTGTCATCTTCTCCAACATGGCCAACAAGGGAGCCCCACACAATGCCACCCTGATGCACCATACCTGCACTTTGTTGTCTGAAACTCCCTGTGAAATAGAGCAGTCCTTTCTCTTCCCATTGCTGACACGTTTCATGCCTCCTCCTTTCTTCTGATGATGTCTTTTGGTTCTTTAGAAAAAGAAAAAGTATACATGTGATATTTCCCCTGTACTGCAGCACCCTCCCTGCTGCGTGGGTTCTCCCTCTCCCTCACCGCCATGTCTCAGTCTCCTCTGGTTTTCTTTACTCACCTGTCCCAGTCAAGCCTACCTACTCTTTCCCACCCCTCTTTGCAACTTGTCTTCCCCTGTTTAACGCAATCCTTCTATCCCAAGCTCGCAAACACCCCACTTCCCGCCTTTTTGATCCTTCTCTCCCCCCAGTATCAGAACAGCAAAGAACCCACAGAGCCATGCTTGGCTCTACCACCGCTGCCCTCGCGCAGCTGGAGGAAGCGGGTGCAGATCTCCCCTCCCTGACCCTGCCTTGGCGTCCTCACCACCCTCACTGCGGTTACCACCACGGCCAAGGCGCAGGCCCCGCGGGCTCCTCGCCTGGGAGCCCCCCTGGCTCTGCTGGCTGACGCTGAGGCCCAGAGGAAGAAGCGCCAGGGTGCTGCAGCGGCCTGGCCAGCGCAGGCCTGGCCTGTCCCACCTGCTGTCCCCGAACCGTGCTCCCATGGGCCTGCGGCCTGGCCCGCAGCCCTTCACTCCTTTGCTGGAGCCTCCTGCAGACCAGCACCAGCGGAGATCCCTGTGCCACCGCTCCGGGCTGGGAGCAAGGGATGCGCAACGGCAATCCACCCAGCAGGCTCTCTCCTGTTACCGCTCCCTCCTTTCTAGGTCATTGATGAACATGGGCACCGGCACGGGTCCCTTGCGACACTGGTGACAGCTCTGCTTTGTGGACTGACTGTGACTGACGCTCCGCCGTCTTCTCACCTTGCAGCGATCGCCCCCGCACCCGAGGTGCGAGGTCCCCGCGGCCCTTCTCCCCTCACGCTGCACCCCGGGACAGGCTGGGAGCCAGGTGCCGGCACCCCCGTGCTCACCCTGCTGCCCCGGGCTGCCGGCTGGCCGGGGGTCCGAGCCCGGCGCCGGAGCGCGGCCCGGCCACGCCGCCGAGCGCCTCAGGGGGGGCGCGGCCCCCAGCCCGCCCCGCGGCCGCTCCCGTTCCCGCCCGCGCCACCGCCCCAGAGCTCCCCCCGCCGCCCTGTGAGGCGGAGGCGGCCGCGGGGGGGCCGCTGCTCCGCCGGGGCGTGAGGGGACGGGGCCAGCAGCCCCCGCGGGGCCGGGCGGGCGCGGGGACAAAGCCGGCCGGCGCCGCCCGACGCTGCCGCCTTCGCTTCGCTCTCGCTTCCCCGGGGCAGGCGCCGGCCTCCCGAGGGGCGGGAGGTGTCGCCCCTCACCCGCGCCGGGGCGCCGCGCCTCCGGCGGCCGCAGTGGCGCTGCCGAGCAGGGCCGGGCGCTGGGCGCCGAGCGCCGGCCGCCCGCCCGCCCGCACCCCCTCCCCGGCCGGCTGGCTGGCTGGCTGCGCGCACGGCGACCATGGCGGCGGCGGTGGGGCGGGACACTCTACCTGAGCACTGGTCCTACGGCGTCTGCAAGGACGGGCGAGTCTTCTTCATCGAGTAAGGAGGTGCCGGGGGGAAGGGGGGCGGGGGTGGCCCCGCTCCCGCTCGCCCGCCGTCGCTAACAGGTGCATGTTTTCCGCTTCCCTCTCGCAGCGACCTGACCCGCAGCACCACTTGGCTGCACCCGCGCACCGGGGAGCCCGTCAACTCCGGCCACATGATCCGCTCAGGTGGGTGCTGGCCGGGCCGCCCTCCCGCCGGGCACCGCTAACGGTGGCGCCGCGCCCCCTCCTCACCCCACACCCCCCCCCCCCCCCCGCGGGCGGTGAGGCGCCTCAGGGGCGCGGGCGAAGTTCTCACCCCTTCCTCCCCGCTTTCTCTCTCTCTCTCCCTCCCCGTCCCCTGCAGACCTGCCCCGCGGATGGGAGGAGGGCTTCTCCGAGGAGGGCGCCAGCTACTTCATCGAGTGAGTACTGCCCGGCCCCGGCCCCTGCCCGCCCGCGGGGCCGCCTCAGGCGGAGCGGAGGGCGCCGGGCCTTCCCACCCCGGCTCCCCTCCCCAGCCCGCCGCGTCCGCCGCCTAATTAATGATCAACGTGAGGGAAAGTGACGACGAGGTGTGCGGTGGCGGGGGAAAGTTGGCCGGCGGGATGCGGGCTGTGCAGCGCCGTGCCGTGCCGTGCCGCGCTCTCCCGGCGGCGGGCAACAGGTCTCCCCCAGCGGCTCCGTTCTTCGCTGGCTGTTTTTGTGCTGGGTCCCCCGCCCTCCTGGTATGCAAAGTGCGGTTTGTGGCAGGTGGAGCGTTGCATTGCCGAGCGCCGGTCATGGTTGAAGGTGGATCGTTGTGTTTTGTTTTGTTTTTATATGTTTATTTTAAACGGCTCGTGGCTGTGGATGCGGCACCGGGAAGTTTTGCAAGCGAAAGGCTTTAGGGGTTTCTTCCCAGAGACGGGGCTGAACAGATGAACTTCTGTGGCCACCATCGTGTCTTTTCATGCAGCATATCTTGTTCAGAGAATGGTTAAAAAGTTGAGATGTGCCTCCTTTAAGGCGCTTGTATTCTGTGAGATGCAAGCCTGTTGTAGTCAAATCAGGTAATTAACAGACCTTCTTCCAAGCATCACATGTATAAGGCTTTTACAAATGTAAAAACTGATGTAAAAAGTAGAGATGTAATCAAATCAGTACAACTCAGGTATACCTTGGATATAGGCTTGTGTGTCACTTGTGATGTCTTTGAATTTTCCATTGGAAATGGATGCATGACAAATGCAATGAAACTAACAGAAAAAGATTGGAAAACACTCATGCTATCTAACTCATCAGTGCTGGGCTGGCGTGGTTAAGCCAGGTCATTGAGTACAGTCACCTACAGGTGCTGACAGCTGTGTCACAAATACGTAGTTTTGAAACACTTGCAGAGTGTACCCCAAAACCTTTGACAGACTTGAGATTTTTAGTTAAGATCAAACTTCAAAACTATACTGGGCCAGATGAAGGAGGAATTGACTGAAGGCATCATAAATAACTCATGTGCTAGGATGTTTGTTAGATAAAATTCCAGATGATCCTAAAATGTCCTTTTTTTTCCCCCCTACAAAGGAGAAAAAAAGGCTGTCAACCCTTTTTGGCTGAGCCAGAGAATTCCTTACAGTGTTGGACTGGGCAGTGAGTTTAGCCCTCAACTCGTGAACCAGAGGTAGCAGGAAGGCACTGGAGCAGCCACCCTTTAACTGTGGCCAGTGCCTTGAAAGAGAGGAATAAAAGTTCTGGTTACATAGGAGGCTGATGGAACTCTAAAATAGGATAGCTGTACAGTCTCTCAATGGAATGTAAACAGATCCTTTGCACAGATATATCAACACAAGCTTCTTTCTTCTTCGTAGGAATACATTTATTTGTTTTTCTGTCCTTTCCAGAAGCTTACTAGTATGATTCTAAAACTGCTTGAATTCCTTTTCCCAGCTGCTCTGTTTGGAAGTTCATTCTTGTGTCTTGTTTGTCAGGCAATTACAAAACTTTTAATTTCTGATCCATTAAATTACAGTTGTGTGCAGTGCATTGTTGTAACTTGTGCTAATAGCATTCTTTATCATGGACCGGAATTGCTGCAGGAAATGAAATGTGGATATGGAATCGAGTGTGTATTTTACAGAGCAATTGGATAAACTCGACCATCTTCAGCCAAGCAAAGTTTTGTAAGCAACAACAGTAATTTTTTTGACATAAATCTGTTCATCTGTACTGCTTCAGACCAAAGATTCACCTGTATCCAGTATCCTCTTCAGCAGTGATACTTCCCCCAGCGCTGCGCTAGCCTCTCTATTTTCAGTTCAGAGGCTTCCTGAGCCAAGTGGAATTTCTCAGGTTTTCTTCCAAGAACTTACTGACCTCTCCTTGTGCTCACATAAACATCAGCATCCTTAGACGAGGATTTTCATACCTCACTGCTTTGTTCATTCCTCCTATGCTGATTCCACGTGATGAGTTCTCAGCTTACAGAAAAGGTTACTGGTCCCTAAATGCATAATTTCACATGTTGTACTACTAAATTCCATTTTCTGGCATTCCATCTCTCAAAAACCATGAGCTCTCCTGTATAATTACCCAGTCCTCTTCGTACTGGTGACGGTTTTCAGTCTGGTGTCATCCACAGAAATTTCATGAGCACATTGTCCCTCCTTGGCCAATTTGTTGAAGGGTGTCAGGAGGAATGATACAAGTAACCCTTCTCTCTTATGATAATTTCCACTGTTAATGCACCTGTTGTAGTTTTTCCTCTTTGGTCAATTTCTTTATGTATCTTGTAAGTCTTATTTCTGTTTTAAATATTATTGAAGTATTTTTTTAAATTAAAATATTACTAAGTATTATTTCCGTTTAAAATATTTTAATGTACGACACAGTATCAGACATTTTATTTAAATGTGTATAGGCTGACTACACTTACATAACTGATTTCTGGTATTAGAGAAAACATTACATGTGAGCAGTCTTTGACTTCAGCTAATCCTATGTCCATTTACTTCCATGTCTTTATTACTTCCTTCAATACTATGGACAGTCTTGAAGCATCATATAGTAAACCAAAGATCTGTATGCAGGTCAAGCTTAATTTTAAAACCAGGTAAGCTCTTTTTCCCCTTTCCAGATACCAGGAGTTTGAAAATTTCCAGAACTCCAGTTCTGTTGGATAGAAGCTTTCAAAATCTATGTGCTCTGGTTTATAATGTTTTTTGTGTATCAGTGCTGTGCTATGGTTAAGCAGCTGCCCTTTAGTTTAAGGGGGACGTGGTTATTTACTTGAGAAGCTTTTCTGAAATCACATCCCCTCTTAGTCTTGTTTTGCTCCGCTAAATAAGCAGAGTTTTTTGTCCAGCCCTTTAAAAAGGGTGGTCTGTCTGATTATCCTGTAGTTCTTCTCCGCACCTCTTGCGATATGAAGTCATCTTTCCTGCATGTGAGTTAACGGAATTGTATGCTGGAATGAGCTTTTTGAGACACTCAAACAACAAAAGGGCTTTCTTGGCTCTAAACATTTCCCAGCTTTCTGCATTTTAGGTTGTTTGCCTATTTGGGGAAGACACCCACGCTGACAACACGTGTAAATGCTGCTAATTGACTGATACATTCAGATCTTTCTTTTCTGTTACTGCTTTAATTTCCAAGAGTGTAACATATATTAGGAAGCCATGTGTGAAGCTACATTCTAGTTCTTCCCATTTATGCATGTTCAAGTCTTCCTGGATGATTTTCTCTGTTTTGATTATTCTTGAGGTTTTCTTGGTAGTGGCAAATCCTATTACCACAGTGTTGGCTTTTATGATAAAACCACTAAATGAAACATTAGACACACGATGTACAAACTTTTTCTGGGTTCCATGTAGTAGTTTTGGTAAAATCTGGGTTTTTCTTTTGTGGCTTATTTGCAATTTAAATAGCTTGTCCTAATGAGAAAACGGGATAGCTTTTTATACCATTTTATAGCTTTCCACATACATAGCCTCAGCATCTTTGTTACTCTTAATCAAAGAAAGACATGGCATGATCAGCTATACTCAATCTAGATACCAGTTATGAAAGGCTGCAATTTGGTCATCGCTGCTTGTGAACTGTTAGACTTTTTTCATTAATGTGACTTTATTTTCTCTTCTCTTCAAGTGACAAAAATGTGTAAAACCAGCAATTTAACTTTTTTCTTAAAACCAAAAAACCCTGAGTGTTCAATTTGGTATGCCAACCTTTGTTCTATTTTAAGAGGAACATCGATTCAGTTGTGGTCGCAGGACTAGATGTTTCTTTGTCTAACAGCATCATGGATGTTGTGTTTTCTGACTTTGAGTGCTGAGGATAGCTCACACCACTCTTTCCCGTCTCTTTTTTTTTGCTTGTTTCCTCTGCTGATGTTTTTGAAATGTGTTTGTTGAGTTTTATGTTAGAAAAGGTTGCAGAATGGTTGTTGCTGCTGAGTGTATGTGGAATTGAATAAGGACTTGCTCTGGTTTGTTTCTGGTAGTTGGGTTGCTGATGTGAAGCGGTAACTGGTTGCAGCGTCTCTTTTTGGGGAAGGAGATTTGACATGCAGCCAAGAGACTGCTGGAAAACCAGTGCATGTATGCATTATAATTCACCCTTTTGTTTCCTTTTGCTGCTTATCTTTTTCCGATCATCCAAAAGACTGAGGGAAGTTGGAAAGCTGGAATGCTTTTTTTTGTTACCTTCTTATAGCTTTGAAAGATTGAGACGGGTATTTGTGTGAAAGGATCCATTCTTCCAGTATTAGATACCTAACCGACTTGTATTAAAGTATGCTAAAAAAAGTGTACTGGTGCTGTAGAGGCCGTTTTAGAACGCTGCGGTAATATTTTACATCTGAAAGGTAGTATTGTATTCAAGTTCTAGTCTAAAATTAAGAACAAAAAAGTGGAAATCAGCACTTAGGTATCTGAAGCTTACCCTGTGTTTGTTTGTTTATTTATTTTTTTATTTATGATATCAGTTTTTAGTCCAACTTGGCCTCTTCAGTTAACAGTGGATGTACAAGAAACAAAACTTAATGAAATCACCATTGTTCATAGCAGTAGTCTGTAAACTGCAACTGTTATTCTTTAATTCTTTTATTTAGCTTTTACTGTATGTAGGAAGTACGCATGGTATGTATTTCAAGTATGTGGAAATAGTAAACTAGTGAAGAGCACCAAACTGAAGTCTGCCTTGGTAACTTTGGTTCTCCTGTGCCAAACGTGTATGCTCAGATGTCATGTCACTGAACACCATACAAGAGCTCAAATTTACCCAGTGTGGGCTATAGAGGATACCCAATTAATGATTATTTAATCAGAGAAGTCCAAAGGAGAAGAGACCATCTGGATTATTTAGTTTAGTCCTTTCAATTATCTGATATAATTGTTTTATAATCTCATTAAGAAACTTAATCAACAAGTTTCTTCTGCCCTGCAGAAATTCCTGTCTTCCCCACTACTCCTAGTAGGGTGTTGAAGATTGTTTCTTTTTAGTGGCTGTTTAGGTGAGCTGAAGTACTGCTTACTCTGTGTGTTTTGTGTCCTGCTGTAAATGCAAATTACTATTATTTTTTTTCTTGCTCTGTTTACCATGATATTGCTGTAGAAGCAAAAGATTTTGGAGCACTTAACTCCAAGGAGTAAGGAGTAGTGATGTCCCTCATGATGACATCTTCGATGTAGATGTTCTTTATGGTTCCTGAACTGGTGCTTAGATAAAAGATGTCAAGTAGTGTTTAAGTAAGTATATGAACCAAGATGAAACCCACCTGTGAGGAGGTGGCCTGCGGAGTACTTCCCTCTGCCATTGCTGAGTATAACCAGTTTGTGTGGAGTTCCTGAAGTGGAATAAAAATTATGTAGCTGGAACCATATGAGAACTTCACCAACCAAAAGTGAAGATGTTTACACTGTCGCTAGCAAATTTGTGGATAGTCTCTGGCAAAATGAAAGGATGTAAAATGTCATGGAGAGACTTTCAGGGAAGGAAACGTGGACTTGTTCCACAGCAGCTGGTAAAGCTCTAGTTTGGATCAATCTGGAGGCACCACATGAAGTAGTCTGTGGGTTATGACTGGTTACTAGAATTTCATCAGGAGTCGTCCTTGAGGGGACTAGAATTCACTGAGGTAATTTGGGCAGGTGGAAAAGCAGACATGAAATTGAGAGGTGGAAGAAAAGCGCTGGAGTTGGTTTTTGTGCTGCAATCTGAGGGCTGGGAAGCTGTCCCAGCCTGCAGTTCTGCAGGAGCCAGAGGTGGTCTGGAGCGGCCTCTACTGGCTCGCTGGCAGGAAGGGAAAAGCTGCCAGGATGGGAGTGAAGCGGTGTTGGTGCTTTTTGTTCCTATTTTTAATTTCTTGTAAGAAAGCATTCCCGTTTTGGCAGCTTCTATGAGTTTCTCTGTATCTCCCCTCTTGTCCGTTGTTCTCCTGCTCTGAGCGTGATCAGACAGCCTGTTTAATAAAATAAAAGCTGGGAATATTGGGCCTGCTGGGTAGTTACAGTAGCTGTTTCATTCAAGTTGAGGAAACAATTAAGTGTCCTTTTTTGGTGACAGTTAAAATGAGAGATCACTTGTTAAAGAGTGAAATAAACACAGATAGATTTGTACTCGGGCAGAGATTGCTGACGATTGCAGGCAGCAGAAGTACTTTGTAGTTTAGCTCCCAGAAAGCCAGAAGAGGATACATTCATGCTGCCTGAATTTCAGAGTGCCCTCTGGAAGATCAGGCTTGGAGCTCTGCATAAGGCAAATGCCACGTGCGGTTTGATTCAGCGATGTACATGAATGAAAAGGAACATTGTGGAATGAAGAGGAACACTGTGTGCATTCCTTAGGTGAAGGAGGGGTGTATAAGAGGAGGTGCTGGGTTTTGGTTTTGCTTTTGTATTATTTTTTTTTTTAGCAAGGCTGCATCAAAAAGTATGCAGCTTGGATTGTGAATCCTTGTTCGCCTTTCTTCCGAAATACAGACTTGCTGGAAAACTGATCACTGACTACCTGAGGAGCAAGGATAACAGATACTTAAAGCGTAGTTTCCATTAACTTGAGATGTTGTTTTGGGTGTTGAAGTCTTCTGAAAATCAAAGTTGTCTGGGAAACAGGGCAACATTCTGTTGTTCTGGTTGGGGTTACATGGCTTCCTTGCATTGTAGCCCAGAAACAAAGGTGTGAATTGGTTCTTCAGAACTGCTAGCATCCATATTTCGTTCAGTATGTAATCTAGCTTCTTTAACATGAATCTGCCAGAAAAACTTCATTCATTCAGCCTCTTTCTTGAAGTATTCCACTTCTGCATTCATGGAATCTCTGTGCAGGTAAACGTGCATATGTTTTAGGAAGCTGCATTTTGCAGCAAGTGTTTCAATATTTCTAAAAGTCTGTTCAAAATGTAAAGATTAAAAATAAATGCAGTTGGACTGTAGATATTGATATAGTCTTGAAAATAGTTTTCATAATCTTGTATTACATTTCAGACTGCTTTTAGAAGTGTGCAATATGCCTACCACATCAGATGAGGAAATAGATAAGCTATTCAACACTTCGAATGGTACAGATTAAATGTACTGCTTCAGTATTGTAGTGCTGCATCCCTGCAAAGACCAGCTTGAATAATGTGGTGCCACATTTACTTAATATCTGATTCTATCTGGTATGAGTGTGCATTCTAATTTACTGTTAAATCTAATTTGTTTTGTCTTTGCCTCCTAGATGTGCTTTTTAAAAAAGCTTTTTTATGACCTTGGCTTGCGTAATGGTAAAGGATGGGGATAAAACCTCATTTTATTTGTAGTTTGTCTTTTCCTGCAGCATTATTAGGTGGTTTTACAAGGTCTGCTCTGGGATACTGTCTTTAGAAGCAGAACTTTTAATTGAAAAGCAGATTTGTAATTAAAGATGTTAAAATCCAAGAAAAATCTGGTTAAGAGCCCAACCCTTTTCTTTTTGATTGCCTGCCATGTAGTACTTGGCAAGAACGTCACTGACTTGTCTAGACAGGTACGAAAGCTTGTTACCAATATGTAGTAGGTATGTGCTTTTCTGCCTGAAGTTTTCTGTTTAAACCCTTGTTTTCCGTATTGCTTATCTGTGTCTTTAAAGGATTTATCTTTAGTTTAATAAAAAGTACAACCAAAACCACCAAAACTTTTAAAATGAGATCTGGATACACTGTTGAAACAAAGCATTTGAGTAATAGCTGGATTTTATTTACCATTCTTTGTCAAGTGAGGACTTTTAATACATTTTTATTTACTTCCTAGAGTCCAAATATCCTTAACTAAGCGCAGAGTACTGAGCATTTTGAAAATACATGTCGATTCTGCAACACGCAGGTGACTTTTTTTCGAGGAGCTTTGTATAGACTGTGACTGTCAAAGATGACTAAACAGAAAAGCTGCTGTTATTTTTTATGTTGTTTCATCTGAAAAAATATAATTATTGGCTTCTTGTAAGCTGCATGTTTGTTTCAAAATGTCATAGTGAATGTTGTCTACCTGGACCTTAGTAAAGCCTTCGGCACCGTCTCCCACAGCATCTCCTGGAGAAACCGGCTGCCCACGGCTGGGAGGGGTGTGCTCTGCACTGGGTTGGAAGCTGGCTGGACACCGAGCCCAGAGCGCGGCGGGGAATGGAGTTACACCCCGCTGGCACCGGGCACAAGCGGTGTCCCCAGGGCTCGGTGCTGGGGCCGGTCCTGCTTAATGCCTTTATCGATGATCTGGGCGAGGGGATCGAGTGCACCCTCAGTACCTTTGCAGATGACACCGAGCTGGGGGGTTGTGGATCTGCTGGAGGCAGGCAGGCTCTGCAGAGGGGTCTGGGCAGGCTGGACCGATGGGCCAAGGCCAATTTTATGGGATTCAACCAGGAGAAGTGCCAAGTCCTGCACTTCGGTCACAACAACCCCACACAGCGCTCCAGGCTTGGGGCAGAGTGGCTGGGAAGCTGCCTGGTGGGAAAGGACCTGGGGGTGCTGGCTGGTGGCCAGCTGAACATGAATGAGCCCAGGTGGCCAAGAAGGCCAGCAGCATCCTGGCTTGTAACGGAAACAGTGTGGCCAGCAGGACAAGGGAGGCGATCGTGCCCCTCTACTTAATCCTGGGTTCAGTTTTGGGCCCCTCACTCCAGGAGGGATGTAGAGGTGCTGCAGCGTGTCCAGAGACGGGCAACGGAGCTGGGGAAGGGGCTGGAGCACAAGTCCTGTGAGGAGCGGCTGAGGGAACTGGGGGTGTTGAGTCTGGAGAGGAGGAGGCTTGGGGGTACCCTATTGCTCTCTACAGCTACCTGGCAGGGGCTGCAGGCAGGTGGGGGTTGGTTTCTCCTCCCAGATAACAAGTGACAGGACAAGAGGGGAGGTTTAGATCGGGTGTTAGGAACAGTTTTTTCACTGAAAGGGTGATCAAGCACTGGAACAGGCTGCCCAGGGAGGGGGAGGAATCGCCATCCCTGGAGGTGTTTAGAAAACGTAGATGCAGTGCTCAGGGTCACAGTTTAGGGATGGACTTGGCAGCCCTGGGTTAACAGTTGGACTTGAGAATCTCAAAGGTCTTTTCCAATCTGATTCTATGATAAGATACGAAAATATGCTATAAAGACATTCAAACATAATAGCCAGTGTTTGCTGTTCAGGAGCTGTCATATTGATGCAGAGTAGCCCCGGCTTAGAGATTTACAAATAATATGGATTTTTAAACTCTGGTAGTTTCCATGTCCCTTACTGAGCAATTTGAAATGCTGCAAGAATATTGTTGGTTTTGCCAGGTCATTCAGAGAATTTCAGTAGAAGTATCTTCAAGTTTTGTATGAGATTTAAATAAACCTTGTACCTGATTGGTTTCTGCAAGGAAACATTCACTCCTGTATACTGACTACAGCAAGGAATCATAGAATCATTTCAGTTGGAAAAGAGCCTTAAGATCGTAGAGTCCAACCATAAAGTGAACACTGCCAAGTCCACCTCTAAACCATGTCCCTAAGTGCCAGTTAAGTTAGATACCTCCAAGGATGGGGAATCAACGACTTTCCTGGGCAGCCTGTTCCAGTGCTTAACAACCCTTTAGGTGAAGAAATTTTATCTAATATGCGATCTAAACTTTTCCTGGCACAAGTTCAGGCTGTTTCCTCTCATCCTGTTGCTTGCTACTTGTTTAGAAGAGGCTAACCCCCACCTTGCTACAACCTCTTTTCAGGTAGTTGTAGAGAGCGATCAGCCACCCCCTGAGCCTGCGTTTCTCCAGGCTAAACACCCCCAGTTCCTTCAGCCACATCTCGTAGAACTCGTTCTCAGGACCCTTCAGCTTCCTTGCTCTTCTTTGGGCATGGAAGGTGGGGTCTCAGTTGTGACTTTCCCTTGGGATGGCTGCAGAGTTAGTAGCTGAGCTGCAGTTACAGTGTCTGAGCCAGAGGTTCCCCGGGGCTTGCTGTGCAGGCAGCCCCCCAGCCCTGCACCCCACTTGGCAGTGGAGGACCAAGGGGCAGGGTGTGCCACGTGCCAGGCCCAGCAGCTAGTCCATGGGGTCGTACTGGGCAGGCAGAATCTGTGCTCATCGTTCCAGTTCTAATGATAATAATAGTAAATTACATGCCCCAAACAGTGGAAGTTTGTGGAAGCAGTGTTTAAACTGAGTTTGCTTAAATAAGATACCCATGGTTAGGAGAAGAGAAGGAAAGATGTGAAATAATTTTGGAAATGTAGGCAAGTAGCAAATTGAAAGCCTTTTCATGTGGATTTTGGATGTGTCTATGTGTTCACAAATTAGAAAAGAGATAAAGCATTTTGAACAGTCGGCAGCGTGGACTTGAAAAGGCCAGAAGCAGTGTTCATGTTGGATACTATGGACTGTTTCAAGCACAGTTTTTGGGGGGATTTATAGTAGCCCCCCACAAATCTACGTCCTCTTGCTGCAACTTCTGCAGCGTCAGTATTGCTTATAAGGAAGCTCACAGTTTTTTATTTTTTTGACTGACCAGATGCAGCAGTCGGCTATCGTGCCTGAAATTCTTGTCCTTTCACTGGTCAAACCTGTGGTTCTGGGACTGTAGGCGTAGCTGGGTGGTGAGGTGCTTGGAAGGCTGGACATAAAGACAAGCAGGCAAGGCTCAAGAAGTGACCGATGGAGCTATATGTATTGGCCATCTCTGGGGAGAATAAATTCTTGAGTGAGCGGTGCACAGTATGTAAAATTTAGTGATGTGGGAGGGTCGGAAAGCATTGGTTTAAACTAGTTGCAAATAAAGTATTAAATGGTGTTGATAAGTAAGATGGGCTGAAGACAGAAACCAAGGAGGAAAATCAAAGTTTCTGTATATGGATAATGTGACTTTTCCCTCACTAGAAAAGTAGCAGTCCGAGAGAAGGGAGCTACAGGAGTCCAATTTTTGTGCAGCTCATCTTTCTCGTTGGATCTAATAGCTCATTGATACTTGAGGGGTGTCTCTCAAATATAGCAGTTTGATTACCAGCATGCTGGTTGTTCCTGTGTCACTGTGGCTGACAGAGAGCAGAAGCTTAAAAAAACTGGTTTGTAGAAGTCTGATTGTGTTGCTTGAAATCTTGAAAAGTAGTAGCTGTAGATAGTGTTTTTAAGTAATGAGTAGTAAGGCTACAAGAATTTTTGAATTATTGATGTACAGAACAGAGTTGTGTTTGTGTAGGGAGATGAGAAGACTTGCAATTTTATGTTTAGGCTGTCATACAGCTATTTCCTGAGTGGTTCTGTAACTATGATGAGGTACATTGTAAATAGACCTGATACTTTTTTTTTTTTTTTTTTTGTATGTGGGAATAGAAAGGAAGTGAATTTTTATAGGTAATGGTCTGCTAGTCAATAATATGTTTGTTTCCTTTAGAAAGAAAATTTCAGGTTATTTATTTCTGTTTAATTTTAAGATTTCTGTAATTAGAAGCACAATAAGAGATTCTATTAATGAGCTGGATAAACTGTGGTAATTCCAAATGAGTTAAAGCAGATGGAGTCAGTTTAAGAGTAGTTCAGCGTCAATAGTTTTGTTTTCCCTAGAATGATACATTAACTTTATTTCCTTTCATCTCATCTTCCAGGAATTCCATTAATGATAACCTGTTTTCTGCTGTTACCAAGTCTGTATAATCGTTTTGGGTGAAACTGAATTAGAGAAACATGCTGAAAATGCTGTTCTGGGTGAATTCTGGCATTTGTAAAACATGTAGGTGAAAATATAAAATAAATTGAGCATGATTGTATGTTCAGTTGATTTAGCAAAGTTCTTAAGTATTCTGTCACAAGGTTTCTTGGTTCTGCAATAGTACAGAAATCTCAGAGATCGTTGTCCTCTGCAAATATATTAAAAATTCTACTGTATTATTCAGTTCTGTGTTTTATTCGGCTCAGCAGCTTCCATGCCAATTAATTTGACATTCCATTTATTTTGGCTACTGAAGTTTGTACTGAAAATGCTAAATTGCAGTATAAGACTTCTGTACCAGGGAGGTGAGTAGAAATATGAGGGAGGTATGAATTCAGAGTGCTATGGTCTGTGAAGAGTGCCCATGTGAAAAACTAGTGGAGGAGTAGTGTTAGCAAAGCCCTAATGTTCTTAGTTGATTTGAAGGTAGCATGCTTGTTTCACAGTTGCATTGTGACTTTCTTCAGTCTTGAGCTCTATTTCAAAAGCTATGAAAAATGTTTAGGAAACATCTGAACCTGCCATTTAGGAATGGATTATTGTAAGAAAAACCAGCTGTCCTGGAAGCTTTTAACAATTTGTGAGGCAAAGAAAACAATTTTGGTCTAATAATCAAAAAAAATTACTTTTTGCGGGGAAGCAGAGAGAAGTTGGCATTAGCTGGAGAGTCAGTAGAAGTTACTGTTAGTTGAACTGCTGTCTTCAAGAACAAAATTACTTCTATTTATGAATTATACTCTGCTTGACCATTGAAGTACTTTTGCTTACTTGTAGTTGTTTTTATAATCTGGATTTTTCTGAATTTGCTGTATTAAAGCCTTCAGTAGATATTTCATGCTGCACCAGTGTTTCCAGGAATTAATGTTGGGTGATCTAGAGCAGAGGTCACAAAGCAACTTAAATTTGGACAGTAAATATGTGGGTCCCACTCACATTTCACGTCTGAAGTTAGCTATAATAAAATGTCTCTTATTAGTACATGATAAAAATGGATTTTTAAAAATTTCATGATAAACTTTTTTATGAGTGCTTTAGAAAATGAAATCAAGATTTACTATTTAAAAATATCTGTTTTCAAGCTTGTTTTAATCTAGAACCATGTAAATTTGTTCTTCTATTCCTAGCAGGTCATAAATGCAGAAAGAAAAAGGAGCATAAGTGTGTTCCTGGTAGTTTTTCTTCACTTCTGATGTAACTGTTGACTGAATTAGTTGAATAAGAGGAAATATTTTCTCTGTGCCTGCCCAGAAGCTAAAACATTAAACTTCTGGAAGTAGTTTAGATGCACAAGAATCACTTTATCACCATATATTATAGGCAGATTAAATTAACAAGGATGATGTTAAAATAATGGAGTTTCTGATATGATAGGAAAGGTTGTGTCAAATTGCATTTATGTTAAAATTAAAATACGTTTATAATGATGTGGCTAACGGCTTCTCCCCTTCCCCTGTAAAAAGTATTCTTGAAGCTCAAGCAGGGCAAAGACTGTCTAGTGAAAGCTTTTTTTGTATCTCATGCTGGATACATAAATTTGAGAGGCAAGCGCTTGCCATCTTCCTAAAACAACGTTATAAATGTGCTGCTTCTTGAGGCAAATGGCTTTGAGGAAATATTTTTTGTATTGGATATTTTTCTTGATGCTAGGAAAAAAAAAGTTCTATCTCTTTTTCAAAAGCTTTGGAAAATGGTAGGAGCAGTTCTGTCATAAGTCTTTCCTGGAATTTATGCAGTTTCAGCTGTTAAAAGGTCAGTCAGAAATTTGCAGTACATTTTAGGTTGTAGAGGTTGTTCTGTTAATTTTCCTTCATTTTTAAAGCCTGGACCTTTACCGTTGATTGGGGTAAAGACTCTTCACTAGCTTGATATTCAAATAGACTAGGGTAACTCCTACAGTGAAGTTTTAAATTTATTTTTTTACCTTTTAAGGTGGCTAATCATGAGGATGGCTACTGTCTTGTGACAGGTCTAACAATTAGAGGAAGGAGTTTGTGCTTAATCTGAAATAGGGCAGGAGAGGAATGTCCTTTAAAGCTTTCTAGCTCTTAGATTGATGCTCCCACCCCATCCCCCACAATGTTGAAAACAGTTTCTACAAGGCATGAAAAACAGGTTTTAGAGATGTTGTGTTTTGGAAAGCAGCGATTTGAGTGCTTGGAAGAAAGGCAGACCAACCCACTCAAATGGGCTACTGCTTAGGATGTAATTAATCATAATGTGGATTTAAAATATTTTTTTTTTTTGTATGGGCTTCTCCTGTAGATTGCCTGCTAAAGAAGCTTATCTTAAATGTCACAGCTGCCTTTTTAAGGTTGACTTGTATAAGGATATCCTGTATCGTACATTGTCTTAATTGCTCAGAGTAGGTACAAACAACTAAGGGATCTACAGCAGCTGAATGAATACTTGCCTGCCTTACACAACTGATACTATGATGGTGTAGATACTGTAACTGATGGGGAAGTGCCCCCAGTTTCAAGAAAACTGAGATACCTGTGACCTGCGTAATCAGTACCATTTGTTTAAACACGCATACAGTGAAGTGAATTTGTAAATGACAGACCTTCTTAGCATTCAGCTGCTCAAGGATTATGAGGAGTTGTTTCCTGTAGAGGTTGGGAAATGGAGTTAACCTGCCTGAATGGGTAGGCTGGTGCTCTGGAGAGGAGGCTTGCTGAGTCAGGGTGGGTGGGTACACAGACTTAGAATTTCCTTCCAGAGTCAGAAGACAAAGAGACCAAGAGAGCTGCAGACGTACTGGGACAGCACTCAGGTTGGTGATCTGGGCTAGATGATGGAGAGAGGAATTTTTGTTATAATACGCCTGATATGCCTGAGGAAGGCTGGTTGAGGAGGAAGCCTCACAAGGCTGTGTACTACTCATCGGAGACTTGTCTTCCAGTCTTAGGTGTGGCTTGACAGCTGTTCTAAGGTAATAAGGAAACTTAGTGATTTCTTTTTCTCTTCTTTCCCAAGCCATACCGCTCCTTTTATATGGGTGTATACACATATACATGTTTTTCTTATATTCTGCAGGCAGTGGAGGACAACATACAACTGTGTGAAAGCTTTGATAGGTTGGGATCTTGACCAGGTAACTCGTTTTGTAGATCTTCCTAAGGCTTGGTTTTACCCCGTCTCTGAGAGTTAATTTTTCCTTTTAGGTAGCAAGACCAGGATGTAGAAAATAAGACAGAGGCCGGGATAACTCTGTAAGGAAATACTGATTTATTGGTTTGAAAAGGGATGAAAAACTTGGTTGTACTTGGAAAGGGCTGTCTGATTGTTAGTGGAAGGATGCAGCTTAATGACTCTTGATTCTCTTGTTTTTGAGAATCTTTACTGGAAATGCTGCGTGAGCAAAATGATCAAAAATCTCTCAAATCCTACTGATTTCCCATGTTGTCATGCTGGGTTGGCAAACTGTCAGCATAATCCTGTGTGGTTTCTGAACTGTCTGAGTAGCTTTGCAGCATGGCTAACAGGGCTTTGTCCCGAGGAATCTGCTCTTATGTTCAGTGTCAGTGATGTGTGCGTTTCCATGACCATTGCGTAGTGTTCTGTAGTCTGGGGGGCCCAGACTGCTACAAAAATATGGGCTGCAAATACGTGCATCTGATTCTTCACAGGAAGACTTGCATCTCAGCTACGTACAAATGAAGTGTAGAGAAAAAGCTGAGTGACACTGGTCAAAAAGGATTTATTTTTAAAGTTTGTATCTGTGCTCTTACAGATGAAATGACACAGTGATTTCACTAAGGATTAAATGATAACTTCATTTTAAAAGACATTGTTTTTATAACAGGTATTTTAAAAATATTTCTTGGAACTAGAAACTGCAATTGAAAACTTTATACAAAGGCAATTTCAAACCAAACGGATGGTTACTGTCTGAAAAGAAAAAGTTTCAGATAAATAAGTAAAACATTTTGTTATTTTCTAAGGTTGTCTGAGTATTCCAACTGAAATTTTGGGCTTGACTGAGGCTTTTTGTAACAGGTTGTGAAAATGTTGTGTGGGGTTTTTTTTCTAGATTTGAATTATTGCACTGAGGTAAAAATACTGGTTGAATATTTTCCTGTTTGACTAAAATGTGTGCGGTTTTTTTGTCTTAGAATTTACACTTACAGACTTGGCTGTTGGCTGCCGCTGCGCAGTGCTGTGTGTGCCACTACAGCTGGATGTGAGCGCTTGTAGTGAGCAGGCACTAGTGATGCATCACCACGTTCTGGACTGTTGCAGATTAATTGGCAGCTGAAATACGGTATTCCTGTGCTTACAAACAATGGTTTCCTCCCTTGAGCTGTGTTGTGAAAAAACAAGAGTAACACCTTTGATAGCAGGCTGTTTACACAGGAGCAGGACGAAGGGAACAAGCTGCTGGTGATGATCTTCGTGAATAAGCTGGCAGGCTGCCAAGCAGGCGGAATTGCCATCGGTTAGGAAAATGCAATCGAGAGTGAGCTGTTAAAGAATGTGCTCTTAACTGTGCTGTATTGTAGATGCAAGATGGGAGACACCCCCCCGCATTGCTGGGCATCAGGGTTTTAGTGCCTGTTGAGGTTTGGCTTCAGTTGAAAGGCTTTCTTAGTGGTTTTTTTTTTTGGTTTTCTTGCAAATGAACGGCTGTGTTAATGCCATTGTGGCAGGCTAAGAGTTAAAAAGCAGCAAAAATAAAACCTGTGTGAGAAGCCCTCACAGTCCTGTTTCTCTAAACAGAAAAATTCATAGTGTGCTAGCTTTGCTCCATGGGTGAACATATCAGCTGGGTAGTTGTCTGTGGACTGCAGGATTGCAGTTGTCTGGATTGCTCCTCTTTATGTTCAGTGGTACATCTCTGAGAGTTCGTAGTCTGTGGGGATGAGACTGAGGCAGCCTTGCAAGTTGTTGCCTATTGTTGGAGATGTTGAAGTGCATGGATACTTTCCCAGCGAAATTGTTTTTATACATATTATGTAATAAAAGATTTTGAACAGCACAAAGATTCTCCTTTCAGGAATATGCCAAAGTGACAGTGCTCAGTTCCTGGATCAGCTTTCCCCAGGAATTTGGTTATGCTTAGATTTACAGGAGGGACTAGATGTTCTCACTGCTTAGACTAACACTCAAAAACAAGGAAAAAGAACCACATAGCGAAACCGGGTTCAAGCGTTTTTACAACCGCTGATGAATGTTTGCAGTTTTAGTTTAGTTTATTATGTGCTTTCCTATCTCATTTTAGTTTCAAAATAAGCCCTGAGTAATACATTCTTGTTTTAAAATTTAAGTTGAAAGAATGGAAGGCAGGCTCTGCAGGGTCCTGCTGTGCCACAAGAGGGCATTTTTGGTACCAACTCTGCAACTAGTAAGGAATAAATGTGCTTTTAAGTGTCTCACTTCGGATGAATTAATCTTGAGAAACAGAATTGAAATGATCCGTATTTTCTCCAAGCTCCTTAGTTCCGTAAATAAGAAATAATAATTTGAGATATTTGTTTTCCTAGTTAACGTGGAGTTGTTGAATGATTTTTGTAATTACATAAAGCCTGAAATTCAAAGTAGAATTGTGTTAGACTCAGAATTTTGTGCCTGGTGAAGTTTATTTAAATGATCTGCCTGGTATTGATTACAAGAAGTTAAGTTGGAGGTTGAAGAAAATATGCTAGAACTGTTCGTTTTAGGACCAGTAACTTAGAATAATGGGGTTCAGCGTGGAAGATTGTGATCATAAGAACAGTATATCCTTTTGTTCTGTTTATATGGAATACAAGACTAACAAAACTAGAGGGAATGTACTGTGAATACAGCAACATAAAGTACTTCAAATAACGCAAGGTATCGCTGTGCTAACATCTCACAGAGTTTGCATTTTATCACTGAAGATCGGTAATAGTGTAAATGGGAGGGAAAAAATGTGCGTCCTAAGTTTGACTTGCTGTTTAAAGCGGAGATGCCCACCCTTTGTGGTAGAGTGAGCCAGAGTTTCTTTCAGTAAGCCCTAGAAGAGCTCTGCCTGCTGCTTCCTCCCAGTGCATGAGGATGTCTGCCTGGGATTGCTTCATCGTGTGCTTGGGACATGCGTGTGCCAGCTACTTGTGAGTGCATAGCCTTTTAGCAGCACGGAGGCGTCCTCCAGCATGTGCTCTTCTCAGGTGAGAGGATACATTCATGCATTTCGGTTGTTGATCTTGATTCTCAAACCTGTCAGGTGATAAGGGGGATCTTTACTCGTAAAAGGGTTGCAGGAGCAGAGTGCCAGAAGAGTTTATCCAAGTTGAAATACATTTGGTTTTGAGCATTCCTTGGGAAATATGGCCGCAAGGAACAGCATATAAACCAGATGAATTGTTCTGGCAGGTTTGGTTGTTACGCCAGCTCAACTAATCTTCAGGGGCTTTCCGATCTCTCCGAACACAAAATGTAATTGTGGTAGGATTTTGTTTGTTTGTTTTTTTAAAATGTGGCAATTGCTTATGCTCTTGCATTGGTGGACCAAATTTAGGATGAAGACAGCAGCAAATACCAGAAAAACAACATTGAGAATTTGGAAAGTTGACACAAAAATTCTATCTGCAACAAAATTTGACCAGATTGTTTTACTATAATTTTTGCTCCACCAAATTCACATTTAAAATAAAAACAATTAAGTTATTTCTTTAATAAAGAACCCATGCATTATTAGCTTCAAAGATAATATCAGGTCTCTGGCCATAAAAACTTAAGTTATTTAGATACCTTTAGCTTTATTTACTTCAGGCACTTGGCATTTTTTGCTGTTGTGTTAATATTCCAAAATATTCTAATTCATAAATTAAACTTGTGCTGAAATTGTGCCTTTAAAAGTCAGCAGTGTGCTCTGCATCAGAAAAACAGACAACTGTGGGTTTGTCATTTGGCGCTGCAGCATCTCTGTGTGATTATTCAAAGGATGGTTGAAGCCTACTGAATACTTCTGTGGAGGGGTTTGGTGGCACCAGTAATTTTTGTACATCAGTTAAATAATGTGGATGCTTATTTTTAATAATGCTGTTCACTTAGATTTGACATGGTTTGTTATGAAAAACATTAGCTCTTCTGCTGATGTAGTTTTCTATTGGGAGGTTTTTTAGTTGTGCTGTGTATTTTTGTATGTGATGTGCCTGTTTTTGTGGCTTGCTTGCCAATAATCAGGTTTAATTCATTGCTTGGTTTGGTTTGGGGTGTGTTCGTTGTTGGTTGTGGTGTGGTTTTTTTTCCTTTAAAAGAGAATCTACATTATTGGCTCTTTTAAATATATAAAAAAAAAAAGTTTGTGAAAATACTGTTGTAATGCACGTGCTTTGAAAGAGGAAGTAGCAAACTGAATACATGCTGACAGAAAGGATAACCTTAACATACTTTGTTTTAAAACTGGATTCTGCAGTGCTCCTCTGTCTTCTAACAACTTTAGTTGGAGGCTGTTAAATAATTTTAATCTTTCTGCAATGAGAAAGTGCATATGCTGGTAACTCCTGTTGTTTACCTTTAAGGAACAGCGGTTTAGTCATTGGAAAGAGTTTATTAACACTAGGATGGCAATTAAAAACATTTTACCTATTTATTTTTAAAAACCTTTTAAGCTTGTTTTTGTATAGAAATGCAAAAATAACTAGTTTCAAACTAAAGCTCTATTCTTTTCACGGTGTTAGGAGTGACAATCAGAAATGTAGAAAGCTGCTGGATATTTGGGTTTATATGTGCTTTTAGAGAGACTGTTGAACGAGTAAAGGCTAAGTATTACAGTCTTTGGCTAGCCCTCTTGGATTCTTAAAGCATGTTCATATAAGAAGTACTGTCATAATTGGCACCGAGTAATTATTGTTTTGAAAGCCTTAATTGAGGCTTGACTTGGATTACTCATGGAATCTCTGTTGTTTTCCTGTATGAATTCTGCTATAAATTGTGCTAAGCTGCAGGGGAAGCTGGTAGAAGTCCAAAGACAGACACCTATGCAACAGATGTACTTGCCCGCAGATACGTACATGACTTGGAACTCATACCGCCAGTAAAACACTTTTCAAAAACCCTTCTGTTCTAAATCCAGAGTCTGGGAAGTATGACAAGTTGTGCTAGCTGTATTTGAAAACAAACATACCCTCCCTCATCCCACACATGCACGTGTAGAAATGACAGAACAACATTTGCATCAGCATAGAACTACAGAGCTTGTATCCGTACACGTGAGGAAAAAAACCATGCTGGAGTTGTGGAAAATTAAGACATTAAATGTCTTGTCAGAAGTCATGTTTTGGATGGTAAGTTTTACAAAGACGTTGCTAGTATAGTAAATATTTCCAGTGGAGACTTATCCAGCAAATCAAGCAGTAGATTCCAGGGAAGTTCCATTAAAACTTCATTGTTACTTCAAACTGGTAAAGCTCTTGGATAATACAATAAAGGGCCTGTTGTAGTGTAAAGTATTTGCAGTCAGCCTTATTCAGACAAGACAATGATAGCTTTTGTTCATGTGTGTAATGTAAATGGCACTTTTCAAGTAATGGTATTTAGCTTCTGGTGCCTTCAGAATGGCTTTGGAAAATAATATCTTCAGCTAAGATGATTGATTATTGAATAGATTGGACTTTATAGGCTGGATATTTTTCATAATCGTTTTCTAATGTAACATGGTAACTTCTTTAGAAAAATATTTGTTTCAAACATTTTAAATCATACATGCATTTTATGTTTTCGAACTGTTAGCAGTGAATGGTGTGTTTATGTGCTGCCCAAGAAATTTTTACTTTCTGCAACTTGTAATGGGGGAGGGAAAGAATTAGTGACAGGATACGTACAGAATGTGAATGACTGTTCCTAAACATAATGTTTGGAGATGAGCTTTTCCAAGAAGTTGTTGGGAGATTGTTTGGCTGTATACTGGTCTACAAATGAGTAAACCTTAGTCCCCCACTTTACTTCTCTGATTACTGTATTACTTGGTGTGGAAAAAATACAGTAGTGATCAAAACAAACAATATAGTGTTACAGGATATAACTACAGCGTGTCTCCTTTGTGGTTTAAAGCCGGGGCCAAATCCTGGGAAAAATGAAATTTCTTTAGCAGTTAATGTTCAAAATTGTCATCCGTGTTGAGGCATTTGTTTAGGACTTTTTTTTTTAAAGCTAACTAATGAAATTAGATGATAGATTGTGTGTTTACAATTTTGAGTCTTGCTAGAGTTGGGCTTCTGCAGTGCTTAGATCAAATTTGTATAGCTGAACTACTCAAAGTAAGAAAGTAGTTATTGCTGTTTATTTCTGAAGACTAAGATATATGTTTCTTAGGTAATTAGATCCTAGTCTAGAACTTTGTAGAAGGACAGTATGTTAGTTTTGTATACATATATTTAGTTTTAGATAGAAGACTTAGGTAAACCATCTTGCCATGGTTTGGATTAGTATGCCTTGTATAAATTTATTATATGCAATATAAATTTTTTGTTGCTGTCAGAAAGTGACAAGATGTGTGTGTTTGTCCTGTCTTACCTCTTTTATGTTGCTTTGTGCATGAGGGTTTGCTAGGTCTGTGTAGTTGTTACAGTAGCTGAGATTCTGTGTGACCGTAAATTCAGTTGCATCATGTGAATATAATTAACTCATTATGTGTGCTTCAGAGGTTCCATTCAGTTATCAGGGTTGTAATCAGCTGAAAAAGTAGTGGAGATATTGTATTCATCAGCCACGCAGAAGAAATGTAGGAATGTGTAAACAGTGGTCTGATTTGTGTCGGGAATTGCAGGACCTCAGTGGCCAGCATCCAGTAGCCCCCCAGGACAAGAAAGCTGAGAATCTAGCAAAGACGGGAAAGGTGTCAGTAAGCCAGAACGGCACTGACTGTGACTGTGCATGGAAGGAAACACACAGGAGAATGTTCCAGTGTAAGGGAGTAGGATGTTTTTTAGCATTTCTTCGTATTAATTCTGTAGCTGTGGATGTGCTGGCTGCTCTCCCAAAGTGGTTGCTGAAGTGCTCGTCTCTCTGAATAGAAGTTGGCAGTTGGAGAACCTTGTATCTTGATTGCAACCAAAGTGCTGAATTTAAAACCACACTTTTAAGATCTTACCTCCCTTCCCTCCAGCGAGTCCTTCTTGTATTGGCTGTTTTGCCAGAATGTGTCTCATCCGCTGTGATGGGCTTTCTACCAAATTACCCATAAATAGTGAATATTAACAAATGTATGTAAAGATAGGAAGCAAAAATTGTGTAGGGAATGGGGAAAACTTTGAAGATCCAAATGTTTACTTACACACTAATCAATTGGCACACTTAGATGATCTGCTGGGTGATAATTAAAGGCTTTATTCTGCCATCTTTAAATCTTATGCCTTGACATTTTCTAGAAACTGTTCCTGTGCTGAAACCACAGTATCTGTCTCTATCTTTCCCTTTTATAGGAGCTTTTAACAATAACTTTTCAATTAAGGTGAGTGTGCGTGCAGCTGTGAGGAGTGTTTGTAAGTGAAATTTTAATGGGTGGAAAGTGAAGAATGCTAAATAATAGGTCACTCAAATGAGTCTACAGGAAAAGCTAAATGTCTTGAAAAATAATGTGGTTACACTGTCATAAAACCTGGACTTGTTACAGATTCATTTTTTTGTGTTGTTACATTCCTGACATTTCTCCTGCAGTTTAACTTTTTCTTAAGCATGCTAGGGAATATATAAAAACTGGGAAAGCCCGGCTGTCAAAGTTCTGCATTTAAAACAGGGTATTTTTATAAAGGAAAAGTGATTTCTGTCTATATAGAAAATGTCATGCTTTAATACAGCCACCATTTTGATAATGAGTTAAGCTTTCGGGCTATGTGGAAATTATAGCAAACCTTGTGGCTGCCAGTATAGTTCTGGATTTTTGTAAAGGTCCACAATAAGCGCAATAAAGGAGAGAAAGGTATTTGGGGAGCTGTCTCAAAACCGGTGTTTTTCTGTTATTAACAGAGCTTTGGGCAGTGTTTATTCATGCTTGTTATATGTTTGTATACATTGCTGTTGGAAAAATAAAGTGAAAATGGAAGGTATGTAGGCAGCGTATTTGTTATTCTTTATTTCTTTATTGTTGGGTCCCTGCCCCCCCCCCCCCCCCCCCCCCAAATTCCTTTTCTCCCTCTCACCCCCAAATTTTTTGATTAATAGTGTTTTTAAAAGTGTCATTCGAAACTAGTTATGTTTAGTCATCTTTTCCTTCAGTGTGGTGATTAAATGTTGTGGGGTTTGGTTTGTGATCGTTGGGGTTTTTTCAACTTTGAAGTTTGAACCAATGCCTCTAAATATTCTAGGTGACTTTGTTACAGATAGAATCAAATAGTCAAATTATAATTCAGTGTACTCTCCCCATGTGTACTTGGAAGTTACACAATGTGTAATGTCTTCCTTTTTTATATCCTTTCCAAACTGGAGTCTTGCTATACATGACTACTGTACTGCCTGCTGATCTAGCACAAGCTGCAGTACTCCCTTAGAAAATAGATAAGTGGTCATTGGCTAGACTTTCTTGTGATACCAATTTAAGCATTAAAATGAGTTTTCAGATTTGGCATAGATTAGTTGTCCACTTCCTTTATGTTCTTGGATGTTCCTACCATAATCTGATCCTGAAGGCTCTAGTCTAAAATTTATTCTCTTTAGTATCTCTCTATTCTCATTTCTGTAAACCCCTTCCCAGGCACCATTTTGTTTGCAAAATATGCTGCCATAGCACTTCCTGAACAGCATTACACATATAATTTTTTAATTTTTTTTTTGGTACTATATATGCAAGTTTTATGAGAGAAGAACTTCCAGCTATTCAGTGAGTGTTGCATAGTTGTATGTGAATCAGAAGAAATACTGTGTGACTTGAGGGAAATCCACAGTATGCTGATCTTGGATGAAGAACAATAGCTATTGATTTAATAAATTACTTTGTTAATTAATATTTTAGTTTCTAAATCTTTTCAGTACAGTCTGAGAAAACCCAGAAGAATTGACAGAATACTTATATACATAAATATATATAATATGTATATAAATACAAGTGTACATATGTACATCTATATAAAACCAAATAATCCAGTTAATTTACATTTTTAATATGAGACAATGCCAAATTTGTCTTATCCATTACCAAGTTTTACATTGAGATATATTTTTACACTAGAGTTCATTAATACACGTCTTAAATAATTTAAATGCTTTTAAATTGTACTGTGGTTTAACATCAAGAAGCAAAGTGTTCATGATGAATTAAGGAGGATCAGGTTTAACCGTGCTTCTTAATTGTTGAATGTTACTTTAGTAGAAGTATCATTTTGGTTCTGCCTTTTGGCATCTCATTCCTTACACAATTTTATTTACTAATAGTGTGTTTTAGGACTGCTCAGTATTTTTTCAGTGAGTAGTTTCTAGAGTTGTTTTCAGCACTCTCGGTAAAGACATGTTCTTACTATTTTTATGGGGTTTCTTACCCCATAAGAGGGGAAAGAGGGATTGTCCTAGGGATGTCCAGGAGCTGTGTATCCTGACACAACCATGAGAACGTAGCTGCCAAAAGGGTAAGTGTGTAAAACAAAATGTCTCTCTTCTGAAAGCTGTGCCACTGCCAACACCCTTGGTGTTGCAGGGGCTCGGTTATTTTATGATTGCCCTTAACAAGATCAACCAAATCTGTGATGCAATATGCTCACCCATGGCTTTTCTTTGGGAATTTAATGCATGTCTTGTGTATTTGATACGGTCTTGAAGCCATTAGCTGGAAATCAGACAGATTTACATCCTGTCTGGCTGTAGGTATCTGTAACATAGATGACACCTGAGGAAGTAACTTTCAGGTTCATTTTTAGGTAGCAGAAGAAAGGCATTTCTAGAGCAACTTCATCTATCTTAAAACCGTAATCTGAAATAGATCAGATGAATTGTTCCCCCATATTCCCTTTCTTTCCAATGTGAAGTCCAGTGGACTGCAATGCAATGACAAGCTCAGCAACTTATGTTTAGTGGTATATGGAGTAAATCCTACACCATGTCTTATGTGGAAACTTACTATGCAGCTGGTACCTGGTTGATGGTAGATATTTCAAGACTGGAAAAGTCACTTGCCTGTGTAGCTGTTCTCAGTAAAGAGCTTTTCTTAAATACTTTCAGCAAAGATCCTAAAATTAATAGCTGCCAATTTCTGGGCGTGTTGATTTAGCTCCAGAGAGGAGAACTTTCTCCATGTTAGACAGTGTTTTCAGCTTTCTGCTAGTCTGGGACTGATGCAATAACAAGTATTTGTAAAAGAGAACAGTAGTGTTGTCTTTGTTTAGAACTGATGGAAGGATTTCGAAGTGGAGAGTTGCTTCTGTGTTGTAACATTTTGTGGTTTTTCTTACTTTGATTAATCCCAGAATCTCAACTAAGTTTTTGTTCTAAATAGAGTCAGAGCACAGATTCAGATATCTTGCTGTTTTTCAGTGTTCAGTTTGGCTCTAAAATGTATTCTGCCTGCATGTAATTAAGCTGTTCCACAAAGTCCCTAGTTTTGCTTCTCATTTGTGACAATGGCTGTTGTGAGCTTTCAAATTCCAAACGGCTAACAAAATACTGTCAGCAGGAGCATCTGAAGTGAAAGACAGACAACTAGAATGACTGAAGTCAGAAAATACATGAATAAAGCATTAAGGGTACTGCAGTACCTGCTTTGAAAGTTATATTATTGAAAAACTGCTCTCCATTTTTTCCCTCAATAGGTGTCTTTGTTTACCTTTTTTCAGATTATGGAATGTATAGGGAGAAGAGCTAAGACTTTTGAAAACAACTGACCTTGGGTAGTTTTATACTTTTGATTTCTGTTCGGTACCATTTCCCAAGTCCCCTCCCCTCACCCCCATCATAGGCATATGCATTGTGTATTCTGAGAAGTTTTAAATGGTGCCCTGAAGAGTTCCTTGTTGCTTCTTAAAACTTGGAAGGAATTTCTTTCTTAGGTCCCTATTTTTATTAGAGGGGTGTTTTGTGCCTGGTTGAAGTAGTTGCCACCAGACAGAGAGGGGGCTACTTGCATCCCATGTGTGGGGGTGGAAGAGCCCAAGGAATTAACACACACCTGTTTCTGAGCATTTCTGTAGAAACAAAGGACAAGAAAAGTAAATTACGTGCCTTCACCCGTTTATGTCATTAAAGGTCTGATCCGAAGCTTGCTGATTTTGGTGAGTTTTGGATTACTGCATGGCTGAGTTAGAGGCCAATTAATTCAACTTCTGGACTTTCATTAGAAGAAGAAGGTGTGAAGTCCAGTTCTGATTGCTATGGATGAGAACACAAATTGACTAGCTATATAGTTTCATGAGGGGGTTAGATTAATCTAAAAATTAGGCGTCAATGAAAGGGATGCTCACATTTCCACTGTATCTTTCCTTTGCAGCCCTTTCCTGACCAGTCCTGGAACACTTGTTTAGCAGCCTGACTGATGCCCCACTTCACATCTTTGATCTAGCTGAAAACACGTTCTATGGGACTCTGATTTCAGCTGAGTAACTTGCCCCTCACCTCACTGCATGGCTGCACAAGCACCAGCACTGGTGCAGAGGAAGCACTGGGAAGGCAGGAGGTGGGACTGTTCCTTTCAGTAGCGATGGGTTCTTAGCTGGACTTAAGCTCCTTAGAAAATTATGCATTCAGTGGAACTGCATGGAAGATGAGAATTAAGTAGAGTGCATCTTAAAGATTTAGACCTCCCAAGAGACTAGACATTCCTTGAGATTTGGCAGTCATCCTTAAAGAGTTTGGTTTATATGCTTCCCAGCTTAAGTAATTGATCTTATTTTACTTTTTATTTAACATTCATTTTCTTAAATACCTCGGACCTAAGTTTTGCTTTTTATGCCTGTCACATCACTGAGCAGAACTAAAATAGCTCCAGTTAAATGAAGCCCATGTATAATGGAAATTAGATTTACCTGAAAGCTTACCTTGGATTTCATGTGAACTTTGAAATTAGGTTACTCTGCTAAAAATTGTTTGACAGAGATAGGAAAAATTAACAAATTGCTGAACAACATCTCTGTTTAAGCTTTATTGGGAGAACATTAACCTTTTGTTTTCAAAAATGGACACTACAAATGCTTATAGATGATAATGTATTGTGGTGTTTTCAATACTGATAGGCACGCTTTTAACATAGTTTAGGCTTTCAAGTACCATTTAGGGAGGCTGAGTGTCATGTAAGGATATGCAGACATCCAGGCTAGACCATTGGTATGTTCTGATACATATTTACGGTACCTAGACTTTTCTGGGAACATGTGATAGTGCTTGGCACTTGGTTTGTTTTGCTACCCTTTGAGATAGGAAAACTGAGTAAATTTCCTTTTCAAGAGTTTTGCAAAATACCGAGCCATTGTTCTGGTGCATGGAGAGTTACTTTTGTTAAAAAGAAATTGGTATTTTTGTCCTTTTTTTTTCCAAACATGGAATACAAAGGAACGTTCAAATCTACAGCTGTGGTGGGAGGATGTGGTTTCTGCAGGGACACCACGTACATTCCATCTCATGGAATGCACTTGATGTGACATTTAACAAAATGTGTCGCTTAACAGCTTCGAGAAAGGCCAGCTTAACTGTAAAGACGTATGTGATGGGAGCCCTTCCTGCAAGATGGCATGCCTTTCCTACGGTTCAACAGAAGACCATTAATGCCAAGGTAAAGAATAGGATTGTGCTGCTCTGGAGGGTGGTCTCAAAAGTATTTGTGGCTGAAACCAAATTACAGGAGGCAGGCTTCTCTGTATCCCGGAAAGCAGGAGGATCACCTGACCAGGACCTGTTCCTGGTGAGCAAATTGAAATGATTAATTTAGATAAGTAAGATGAACTGTTTATTGTTCTTCAGATGTTTATGTACTCCTGTTGAAAACTGCAGCTGATCTGCAATCTTCTACTGTCTGCTTTTTATGCTAATATGGTGTTATTTGCAAAGGTCTAGGAAGGCAGCCTGTTCCTGGGTTTATTGATCTTTGTGGTATTGACTAGCTGCAAAATAGTTTCCACAGATGGCAAAACAAACTCATATTTCTGACTTGAGGTGGTGAGTTTGGATGTTGTCCTACTTTTATTTTCATGAAATCCAACAAAGAGCATAGGAATTGTGAGTTGGTTTTGGGTGTTTTGTTTTGTTGTTTGGTATTTTGTTGTTGCTGTTTTACAACAAACTTTGCCAAAATATTTGTGAAGCCCTAAGAGTTGTATTTGACAAGTGTGTCTATCTTTGTACTTTTGGGAGGGGGAGAGTTGGTAACAGTAACTTTATCTCCAGAAAGAAACTATAAGGATAGAATGTGGTGGTGATTATGGTGTGTAGTCAGGGAGAAAATTATAAATTTAAACTCTAGTGTATCAGTTTTCAGGATTTCTAAATAATAGAATACTGTTTTACATAAGATTAAATTCTTTATAGGACTGATGGATTTTGTAAAGATCTGCCTGTCATACACTGTTTTCTGCATTTCTTCATTATTGGAAATATCAGCTTGTATTTAATGCAAGGTGACAATTATTTTAGGTGTCTCTATTTTGATGGGAGGGCTGGAATTTTCGTTGTTACAAAAAAAGTTCAGGAAGAATGTAATAAAATCACAGATGCAAATAAGACAATCAACTTTAAACGAAATCTACAGAAATTGCAGTCAGGGAAAGTATAAAAATGGATGTTTAAAAGTATGTTTTAAAGAATACAGGTTTAAGCCAAGAAAATTTCCCGATGAATCTGTAGAATACAGTGGTGTATGGCTATATCTAGGGTTCATGAGTATTCCTGAGACACTGGGAAAACAGCAATACTGAAATAAAATGTAATAAAAAAAATTCTTATCCAAGCCTGGTTTTAGAGGATCATATATATTTTAAAAGTAGAAATAACTTGTAGATCTTCAGACTTAAATGTGCTCAATGTTTGTACCTCTGTCAGATAGGCAATGAGCATCAATGGTGTAATTTTACATTTCTGTTTTTGTTGAAGCTTCATCGTTATTCCGAGTGGGAACACTCAGCTTCTTGAAAATAGTGGACGTGTGCTGGTGTTCAGGAGAGTGCAGCTGAGGTACCGAAGGAGCTCTGTGTGTGAGGAGGGTCTTTTTGTAAACCACAGAAGCTGAACCTTGTTGAAACTGATTTTTGTCAGACCTGTTTCCAGGTGACAGGGACAAGGAACTTCTAGTCGGCAAAGTATGTTGAGGCTCCCATAATTGTTTTTGTCAGCCTGTGCTTTTCTGTGAGAGCATGTCAGTCCTTGTTAGGGAACCAGCTTATTTTGATACACTAGTTCATGTTTTTGAGACCAGGGCTATCTGTTTCTTTTCCCCTGCTTTCCTGGTACTGCTTGTTCTAGAAAACTTAAAGGTGTATAATAATCTCTTGGTGTAGATCCTGTCTTCAT